>NW_027362763.1:130664465-131146965 GCF_046119375.1 Phyllobates terribilis | reverse complement strand
AATGCAGTGACATGACAAGAATCTGTATCATCTGCAAAATAGTTGTAAGTCAAATTCATGTATGAGATAGCTAAGATGATTGTCTAAAAATGATGGCAGTCTCAAGTTCAAAGCAGTAGTGGATGGTGAGATATGGAGCTTGAAAGTCCAGTTTCGCCAGTGTATATGATATATATTTATATGTTTGTACACTTGCCTTTTTATGTATTTTACTGACCTTTTCTTTTGTTTCTCTCCCCTTTTCTTTTCTTCCTTTTTTCTTTTCTTCTCTTTATGCATGATCTTACGTTTTTTATCCACTTACCATTTATGTTTTATAGACTTTACACACACCTACCCTCATGTTTATGGGTAGATAGATAGATAATAGCTAGAAGATGGATGGATGATAGATAGATAGATAAATAGTTTTTAATCTATCTATGTCGGATGTCATAGTTTACAGCTAAAATGATCAAAAAATCAAAATCAAAGTGCAGTCTGGGAATATCTTGACAATTGTTAGTAAAAGCTTTTTATAATCTGTACTGATCTTCCAATGACTACATTTTTATTGACCATTATAAAAGATCCAATAATCTGCAAAAATCTGCCAGTCCAGTGAGCCTTGTCAGATTACCATGTCATTACTGCCTATTATATTGGTTCAGTCCATAGCTCCTTCATCTGATCCTGATCCGCTAACATATTTGTCTTTGTCAGTGTCTATTGAAGGTAATTATAAAGCAGCCAATGAATATTTATTTCTTGCCGGCTCCTTCTCATTTAGCTGATATGTGCTATACGAATGATTAGCAGAACAAGCAAAATACTCCTAATGCCCTGCTTTACAACTCATTTACTTTGGAGTCATGTATGTTACAAGTTGTTAATGATCCGTTCTGCAGTATTATCACAGAAGATAAAGGAAGGAAGCAAGCAAACAATTTTCTAATGGATTTCACATCCTTTCCCACACCTTCTCTGTGTTTACTCATGATCTGATAATAAAACAGAAAGACGGTTTATTAATTGCAAACATTACATGCATTTTGCGGGTCAAACCTAATTGGCGTGTGTTAATTAGGGCTCATGTACTGCCATAGAGAGGCATGCTGTGTCTACTGTACCATATGCCTCCTATTTCATTAAGGCATATGGAGATTTTTTTTCTGTTGAATTCCAGCAGAAATGTGAAAAAAAAATGTATAAGGATGCACTGCTTTTAGTGAAGAATGCATCTGAGCACATTCTGCACATGATGAAGCTATAAGCTCCATTTCTGTGACTTTAGATTTATTTCTCAATTAAAAATAAAATGAATTTGTATACACTTTAAAATTAATAAATAGAATTATTATTATTAATTTGTTCCTCTTGGGTGGGACTAAAGTATTTTGCATGATAGATTAAGATTTAAAGAAACACAATACACTGTATGTAATTTGAAAAAATTATGCAATAGGTCTGATAAAGTTCTTACTTTCTAATATGTGCTGTGTCCCTCTAATTTTACCTCCTCCAATTGAGAATGGACTATGATACTCCCTCATGATTGGCTGTGCTATCACATATGTAATAGCTGCAAAGATTTATAGGGAAGTCCGCCCGGCTGCACCCGAGGTCATGAAATCCTTTTCTAGCTGATGTAATCTTGTACAATGTGTAAACTGGCAACTGCCGTTTTCATCTATTCTAATAATGCGGAATGCATATTGCTCAAATTTGCCTATTTTAGAAAATCTTTAAATATTTGACACAAATTTGATGTGATTAGAATCGAATTGCTTATCTCTACTATCTATCTACACAAGAATTGAAGCAGCACTGGTATAAAGCAATGTGGGTGCATGCCTCAAAACTGTATCTTGCCAGGTCCCCCATCCTTAGTCTGTTATAGCTATTCCCTTGTCGGTGCCGTTCCCTTAGTCTAGTATATTGTTTACAATTCCTATGGCCGCTCTGGCTGTGCCCAAACCCTGAAACCGCGTCGGCGGTACCTGAACTGTTTTACGGTTAATTGCGTGTACAAACGTCAACCTATCACCGACATCCACGTTATCTGGATTGTCCTTCAGTCTATGAATCCTGCTCGCCATTGACTCTGGTCATGTCACCCCGTCCAGCGAACCCGACCCATTGGGATCGGCAGCTGCGGTACCGGGGACTACCTGGGAGTGGTACCTGGCGGCTACCTGCAGCTCAAGCCTGACTCTACCTTCAGGAGTTCCAGTGAACATTTAGCTATGCCCCTACCCGACAAGCTCGGCCCTGCCTGTAGCACAGTGGGTCCACGAACCACGTGCCAACCTGTGGGCGTGACAAACACTATCAGTGAATTAATTGAAGATGAACTGTTGCCTTTTTTTCCATGGATCAATCTATCAATCTACCTATAGAAAGAAGAAAGCAGCACTATACAGAAGTTTAGTTTTGGGGTGCAATACTTGGATTTTAAACTTTGCATCCTTCCGCAAACATGGAAAAAGTGGCAGCACTCAGGGGCAAAATGATCTCAGTGGCAGAGGGTGCAACTGCAACTAGGCCTGTGCGTGAGGGGGGCCCGCTGACACCAGTGACTATTTCATCTGGATGTGCAGCCAAGGACACACATTCAGCTGAAATGTATTGAAGTGCAGAGTTCTGCCAGGTCCCTGCACTGCAAAACATGCCGCAGGCTAGTCAGAGGCCGGCTGCTGACATCGGCATGGCAGCACTTAGCAAAGACCTCATACTTCACCCATAGCAAGCACCGTGAAGTCAGTCGCCGGCGTCTGTGCCAGCGAAAGAAAAGGACACTGCACGTCATAGTTGTGGGGGAAAGTAAGAAATATATTTTTTTAAAAAACGTATTAAAGAACAAGAGCAGAACAGGGAACATTATTACAGGACGGTGGACATTATACCAGGAAGAGCCCAGGATGGGGGACATTATTACTAGAAGGGGCCCAGGATAGGGAACATATATTACTGGAAGAGATTCAGGATGGGGACATTACGCCAGGATGGGGGACATTAATATTGGAAGTGACCCAGGAAAGAGGACATTATATCAGTAAGGGGCTAATATTGAGGATATTAGTGGGACATTATAACAAGAAGGAGCCCAGGATATTGGAAATTATTATTGGAAGGGGCCCAGGATGGGGAACATTCATACTGGAAGGGGCACAGGATGTTGGCCATTATTAATGGAAGGGGCACATAATGGTGGACGTTATTATTAGTAGGGCCCCCATATGGAGGACATTATACCAGGAAGGGGCCCAGTGTGGGTGACATTAGTACAGGATGGGTGACACTATTACATTATTGGGGCGCAATATGTATGTCTTTATAGAATTTAGCCACAGCAAAAAAAAACTTTGTAGCGTTCTAAGTTCTATAAATAGATATGTATTGCGCCCCTGATAATGTAATAATGTCATCCATCCTGTACTAATAAGCAAAGAAGAGGGAGAGAGAGAGTCAGCTCACCGAAGACATAGTAACAGTATACAGCTGGTAGTCTTGCACGGATTAGCCCAGGAACAGGCTTGTACATGTGACACAAAGAAAAGAAATTCCAGGAAGGCAGCAGATTAAGTAGATAAAATCCAGGATTTATTGAAAATTCAGTTAAAAGGATGATGGTAGTACATCCAGGAGCACAAAAACCAATGTGTTTCAGCTTTAGCAAGCCTTACTCATAGTTACATACTACATGTCAGAGCTAATAATATATGTAGTAAAAAAAATCTATGACACGTCAAATGCGATCCAATGAAATAAGTGCATGTTATTTGATGCACCTGTGAAGACCTGTTGAGAAATTAGCAGCAAAAATGCATGGTCAGAACACAAAAGATGTAAGAGGGGAGAGAAAATAGCCACAACAAAACAAAAAAAACCCTTGTAGCGTTCTATTTTTTCTCTCCTCCCACATCTCTTGTGTTCTAACCATGGATTTTTGCTGCTAATTTCTCAACAGGTCTTCACAGGTGCATCAATTAGCATGCGCTTATTTAGTTGGATCACATTTGACATGTGATTATTTTTTTTACTATATACAGTACAGACCAAAAGTTTCGACACACCTTCTCATTTAAAGATTTTTCTGTATTTTCATGACTATGAAAATTGTACATTCACACTGAAGGCATCAAAACTATGAATTAACACATGTGGAATTATATACTTAACAAAAAAGTGTGAAACAACTGAAAATATGTCTTATATTCTAGGTTCTTCAAAGTAGCCACCTTTTGCTTTGATGACTGCTTTGCACACTCTTGGCATTCTCTTGATGAGCTTCAAGTGGTAGTCATCGGAAATGGTATTCCAACAATCTTGAAGGAGTTCCCAGAGATGCTTAGCACTTGTTGGCCCTTTTGCCTTCACTCACCCCAAACCATCTCGATTGGGTTCAGGTCTGGTGACTGTGGAGGCCAGGTCATCTGGCGTAGCACCCCATCACTCTCCTTCTTGGTCAAATAGCCCTTACACAGCCTGGAGGTGTGTTTGGGGTCATTGTCCTGTTGACAAATAAATGATGGTCCAACTAAACGCAAACCGGATGGAATAGCATGCCGCTGCAAGATGCTGTGGATGCCATGCTGGTTCAGTATGCCTTCAATTTTGAATAAATCCCCAACAGTGTCACCAGCAAAGCACCCCCACACCATCACACCTCCTCCTCCATGCTTCACGGTGGGAACCAGGCACGTAGAGTCCATCCGTTCACCTTTTCTGCGTCACACAAAGACACGGTGGTTGGAACCAAAGATCTCAAATTTAGACTCATCAGACCAAAGCACAGATTTCCACTGGTCTAATGTCCATTCCTTGTGTTTTCTAACCCAAACAAGTCTCTTCGGCTTGTTGCCTGTCCTTAGCAGTGGTTTCCTAGCAGCTATTTTACTATGAAGGCCTGCTGCACAAAGTCTCCTCTTAACAGTTGTTGTAGAGATGTGTGTGCTGCTAGAACTCTGTGTGGCATTAACCTGGTCTCTAATCTGAGCTGCTGTTAACCTCTGATTTCTGAGGCTGGTGACTTGGATAAACTTATCCTCAGAAGTAGAGGTGACTCTTGGACTTCCTTTCCTGGAGCGGTCCTCATGTGAGCCAGTTTCTTTGTAGCGTTGATGGTTTTTGCAACTGCACTTGGGGACACTTTCAAAGTTTGCCCAATTTTTCGGACTGACTGACCTTCATTTCTTAAAGTAATGATGGCCACTCGTTTTTCTTTACTTAGCTGCTTTTTTTCTTGCCATAATACAAATTCTAACAGTCTGCTCAGTAGGACTATCAGCTGTGTATCCACCTGACTTCTGCACAACACAACTGATGGTCCCAACCCCATTTATAAGTAGTGTTGAGCCACCCCCGTAGTGTTCGAGTTCGGTTCGGTTCGTCGAACACCCGTGTGTTCGCCGAACTGTTCGTCGAACTGTTCGTCGAACACCTACGAACACCGTTAAAACCAATGGCAGGCAAACAAAAACACATAGAAACACATAGAAAACACCTTCAAAGGTGTCCAAAAGCTGACAAACTAGTCATGCGAAAAGAAAAGAGGTGGAGGAGTAAAAGGAGGGGGAGACACAGATATAGGCATGTCATGCCCTTCTAAAATCCAAAAAGTGAGAAGCCGACACGTTCAATCCGCTCCTGCCCGTGCCACCTCCGTGTCGCCGGGTTTGTGCCAGAGCCACGGTGAACCCTGACGACCAACCCCCCTCTCCCAATACTGGTGCCTGTCCGCTGGTGGGTAGAGCGAGCCCCCCTGTGGTGGAGGCAGCTCTAAGCTTTTTAATTTAAATTGTCTCTCTAATTTGAATGAATACACTTTAAATCCATTTACAAGGATCTATTGGAGGGCAAGTCTCATGCCAGCAGCCGCGTAATTCCAGCTCCAGTAGCGTCCACTAAAGCTGCTGCAGTTAAAAAGCTTTTATAAGGATCGAGGTCGGCTGTCCACCGCAAGGCATCCTACTGACAGTCCCAGCCCCTATGCCTTGGGGTGCCTCCTGATGCTCTTCACTGAGTATCCCGTGGTCCCGAAGCATTTCCTTTGAAAAAATTAAGTGTCAAAACTACAGGTGGTGTAGCTTGCTTAACAGCCGGGATAATCCGCTGACTAGCAGACACTGCTACTAGGCACAAAGTATTTCCTGGGCTAGATGTGTGGCACCCCAGGGGTCTGGTTTCCACAGTAACAGCAATGTTATGTCTGAGAGCAGGTGGGAGGTCTCTTGGTCAGGAATCCTATGCATGCCACACCTCCTGCCCAGTCCTGGGAGGGGAAGAGCTTCCCCTATATAAAAAGCTGGGGCTGAGGCAGGGTTAGAGAGTTCAGAGGGAGAGTTCAGCCAGGAGGGCTGACAGGGAGCTGTGGCTCCGGCTGGGCCCAGCTCCTGGGCCATGCCAGAAGTAGAGACAGAGAAGAGAAGCAGCTATGGGAAGAAACAACAGGAGCTCTGTGGGAGCATTGTTACAAGGAGTCAGGGGCTGGCAGCTGCAGAGCTCGCCCTGACTGAGAAGATTTCTTACCGGACCCGGAGTCCGAGGCTGTGGGGACTAACTCCTACCCAGCAGCAGAATCCGTCAGGCAGGGGATTCCAGGTCCTCTGGCCAAGAAACCCGAAGGCACGGTCACACGCATGGGACCAGCACCGCCGTCGTGGAGCGGAAGCTACTAGAAGGCCCCGAGTCACCGGCCATACGGGTGAGCACCGCACGGTACACTCAGGGACGTGGGCTACTTATACCCGCCTCTAGCAAGGTAGCCAGAAGAGTACAGTTAGTTTGGGAGGCTTACAACTCCGCCTGGCCAGGGGAGATCCCATCTGCTCAAGGACTGACCAGGCCCCAATCGCTAGCCAGTACTCCGGGAGGGTCTATCTTTGTCACCAGTAAAGACCCTGAACTACACCGTACCGTCTCCGAGTGGTTCCTGCTACCCCCATCATCCACGTCGGGTGCCCTGAGGCCATACCCCTCCCGTTGGGGGTTATACTATCACGCTGCACAATCCTACCACCGGCCTCAGCGGTCTGCCCTGCAGCTGCAGCTCCTTAGCTGTACTCAATGGGTGGCGTAGTCGTCCAACATCTACCGCTAATACAGCGCCACTTAGTCTGACTCCCTGGGCACGGACCGGATCACCGCCACGAGACTACAACCCTCAAGAGATCCGGCTCCGGGTAAGCTCCCGCATGCGCAACGCAGCGCGACACAGGCCCAGGGGCGCGTCAACTTTTGGCGTAGTCGGCAGGATTTCGTGCCCGCAACCACCGGGTACTGCGTGCCTGAAAAAGACTGTTCAAACTTACCAGTGGTGAAGATTCCCGCCATCCGACGCCATCTTCAGCCTTCTTCCTGCCATCGGTGAAGATTCCCGCCATCCGGCGCCATTTTCAGCCTTCTTCCCGCCTTCCGTGGAGTTTTCCCGCCGTTGGACGCCATCTTGAAGACGCCGCGCGGGAAGAAGAGGGGCGTGGACTCCAAAAGCGCGCGAGAACTGAAGCCCCGCCTTACGTCCGGACGTTGCGTAAGGTCCTGGAAGGAGCCCAGCAGACGCCGACGTCACAGGAGCGCGACGGAAGGTCCTCAACCCTGGCGATTCACTGCGGAGCCGCGGCCTACGGAAAAGGATCATCGCAAGGTAGGCCACGGTCCACTAGGGGGGAGAAGGATGCCGGATACGGAGGAGAGCTTCACCGCTTCAACCCCCGCCAGCGCCACCGCTGTTGCGGTCATGCCTTTCACCATGCCCTATATCCCGGGGGCAGCCTGGCTACCCCAGTACTCAGGGGAGTCACATACCCTGCATGACTTTAGAGAAAAGCTGGATAGCCTCTTCCAGGTGTACCCCCTCACAGAGGAGCAAAAAGTGAGCATCCTGGTGGCCCAATTAACCGGGGCAGCCCAAAGGGAGGTAAAGTCCTGGCCACCTGGGAGGAGGACTGTCGCAGAGATACTAACCCAGCTAACCGAGGAGGAGCTGCAGTACTACCAATACGAGGAAAGCCAAGAGGACCCGGACGGGTCTGAGGACTACCCTCAGGAGGGAGCACAAAGAGGACATAGCTACTGAAGGGAAGTAGAGTGAATAAAGAGCTGTAAATAGTTACCCGTAAGGGTACAAGGACTGCTGCTAATTAAAATATGGTCCCCGTTGGGATTCGTGAATTGTTCCCCATGTGCCCCTATCTTAAACCAGGCTGAGGACTGTGAGCAGCCATTCCTTATCCCCACTGGCCGAGGACTGAGAGCGGCCATATCCTGTAAATAATTATGTGTTTCTAGTAATTTATGGGAGTCTTTGGTGGATTTACCGGGAATCCTTTGTACATAGTTGGAGCGTAACCCAGGACGGACTAAAGACTGTTAAGGACTCGGGGCAGGACAGACCCCTACCTGGTTACGTCTCCCTGTTTTAGTGAAATGGACACCTTGCTTTTCTTCAAAAACTGCACCCGGTTGCGGACACGCCGTGACCATCTTTATATGTTTTTCTTATTGTACTATTATTGTTTATACCTTGTTATGTTTAAAAATATGTTTAGTCCCGGAGTACTAAATTTCACTAGGGGGGAATGTGGCACCCCAGGGGTCTGGTTTCCATAGTAACAGCAATGTTATGTCTGAGAGCAGGTGGGAGGTCTCTTGGTCAGGAATCCTATGCATGCCACACCTCCTGCCCAGTCCTGGGAGGGGAAGAACTTCCCCTATATAAAAAGCTGGGGCTGAGGCAGGGTTAGAGAGTTCAGAGGGAGAGTTCAGCCAGGAGGGCTGACAGGGAGCTGTGGCTCCGGCTGGGCCCAGCTCCTGGGCCATGCCAGAAGTAGAGACAGAGAAGAGAAGCAGCTATGGGAAGAAACAACAGGAGCTCTGTGGGAGCAGTGTTACAAGGAGTCAGGGGCTGGCAGCTGCAGAGCTCGCCCTGACTGAGAAGATTTCTTACCGGACCCGGAGTCCGAGGCTGTGGGGACTAACTCCTACCCAGCAGCAGAATCCGTCAGGCAGGGGATTCCAGGTCCTCTGGCCAAGAAACCCGAAGGCACGGTCACACGCATGGGACCAGCACCGCCGTCGTGGAGCGGAAGCTACTAGAAGGCCCCGAGTCACCGGCCATACGGGTGAGCACCGCACGGTACACTCAGGGACGTGGGCTACTTATACCCGCCTCTAGCAAGGTAGCCAGAAGAGTACAGTTAGTTTGGGAGGCCTACAACTCCGCCTGGCCAGGGGAGATCCCATCTGCTCAAGGACTGACCAGGCCCCAATCGATAGCCAGTACTCCGGGAGGGTCTATCTTTGTCACCAGTAAAGACCCTGAACTACACCGTACCGTCTCCGAGTGGTTCCTGCTACCCCCATCATCCACGTCGGCTGCCCTGAGGCCATACCCCTCCCGTTGGGGTTTATTCTATCACGCTGCACAATCCTACCACCGGCCTCAGCGGTCTGCCCTGCAGCAGCAGCTCCTTAGCTGTACTCAACGGGTGGCGTAGTCGTCCAACATCTACCGCTAATACAGCGCCACTTAGTCTGATTCCCTGGGCACGGACCGGATCACCGCCACGAGACTACAACCCTCAAGAGATCCGGCTCCGGGTAAGCTCCCGCATGCGCAACGCAGCGCGACACAGGCCCAGGGGCGCGTCAGATGCAGTTAAAAATTTGTAATTAGATACTCTCGTTGGATGCTGAGAAAGCATTCCATAGAGTCTCCTGGCACGCCATATATGATTCTCTTAAAAAGCTTGGGGTAGGGGTCTAGGGGACCCTTTTATAGCCAAAATCACGGCCGTGTATCGCAACACGTCACCTAGGCTGCAGATAAATGGAACTGTATTACCCTGAGGGCTCGGTTGCTACAGAGGTATTGCACCTCACCCAGAGGTGTGATATCTCACTCTCAGGTAAGGATGGAGTGTGGATCAGGACCCGACACCTGCATGCATTACACCACATTGCCGTGGGGCAGGGCGACCAATATGCCCCTGAGATGGGCACGACAGTCCCTGTCCCTGGCTGGAGTGGGGGGAGGGAACACTGAGGAAGGGGAACCCTGTAGTGCAGGAGCAGGGAGGAAGCAGTTCCTGGGTGCATTGAGAAGGGAGTATAAAAGGTGGGCACCATCTTAGTTCAGTGCAGAGAAGTCTGAGCAGAAGTGGCAGGGAGCAGGGGCTCTGCATGAGCTCTGCTCCGGAGGCGGGCCTAGTAACAGAGGCCCAGGCCTGGAAGAGGGAGAAGGAAGGAAGAGGAGCGGAGAAGGCTCCAGGAACGAGGAATGAAGGGATCCCAGGGGTGCGGACGGGCGAGTCGCCACCGCACGCCCGAATCCACCTGCGTGGAGGGGTCAGGCCAAAGGGGGAGACCGGTCCCCGAAACTAGTGGAGGCAGGAAACGACCCTCAGCTAGAAACCGGAGGCTGTGACATTTTATGTGGCGCAGCCCCTCGCTACACCCGCTAGGAAGGCACCACATAGGGTCAGGGAAACTGGCGCCAAGTTTACCAAGAGGAGGCCCGAGGCAGCCGGACAGAAGGGTTGGTAAGAAAGGCCAGACAAAGGACACACAAAGGGGGTCCTGTGAAGCGCTCCAAAGTTATCTGGGAGTTGTCTGAGCCCCTCACCTGGTGAGCAGAGTACGACGTGGGCAGCCGTTACCTGCAGACGTGGTCTGGATAATAAGAACTGTGAGTAAAGGCCCTGGACTGCATCACTGACTCCGTGTCGTTACTGCTGCTGCCCTGCACCATCACCCCCATCCTCCGCATACACTGCCCTGAGGCTATACTCCTCCCGTGGGGAGTTATGCTACGCTCTGCTGCACCCACAACACCAGCCTCAGCGTTCTGCCCTGGAGCGGCGGTTCACTCTGGCCGCAATCCACGGGTGGCGTAGTCGGACATTTAAACATCAAAACCACATAAATAGTTCCGTCACTGGTTTGACCGCCCTGAGCCACGGAACCGGGTCGCCGCCACGGAGACTACAACCACCAGCATCCACCAAAAAGGGTCCGGCTCCGGGTGTCCCAAGGCCCAGGGGGCGCGTCAGAACATTTTCATCACCTTTCACAATCACCAATGGGACAAGGCAGGGATGTTCTCTGTCCCCTCTCTTATACATCCTAGTGACGGAGCACCTGCTCTCATCAATTCGCCATAACCCCAATATTAGGTGGATTGAGGTGGGAGGCACCGAGTACAAATGCTCTCTATTTGCTGATGATGTCCTAGTATATATCACTCAATCACATATATCCATCCATGCTGTTATGGCTGAAATAGATCACTTTGTTACATGGTCAAATTTTAAAATCAATGCAGCGAAGTCTGAGGCCCTCGATGTCTCCCTCCCCAAATCCATATAGGATTCCATCCAGTCCAACTTTCCCTTTGCCTGGCCCTCACAGGGTATCAAATACTTAGGAATTCCTATTCATAGAGACATCTCTCATCTATGTTATCTTAATTTTGGGCCCTTTATTGAACAACTCCATACAGACCACGGTTGGCAAGTTAGAACTGTAAGATTCACTACGTGAACCACTGGTGTTTTGTGGAAAAGCACATGTACACTGTGTTCCAAATTATTATGCAAAAAGTGTTTAGAAGTGATAAGGGAAGAATTTGTTTGTTTGTCAGTTAAACTCATTGATGGTGATGTGTGTCAGGGCTCTTTATATCACTGTAAGCATTTGCAGACACCTGTGCTAATTAGTTTGGCAGGTGTGTCCAATGAAAGGCAAGACTACTTAAGAAGGCTGTCTCACATTATTAAGCAGCCTACATTTTCTGCCAAAATGGGAAAGAAAAAGGATGTGTCGGCTGCTGAGAAGCAACAAATTGTGGAGTGTTTAGTAGTGTTGAGCCACCCCCGTAGTGTTCGAGTTCGGTTCGGTTCGTCGAACACCCGTGTGTTCGCCGAACTGTTCATCGAACTGTTCGTCGAACACCTTCGAACACCGTTAAAACCAATGGCAGGCAAACAAAAACACATAGAAACACATAGAAAACACCTTCAAAGGTGTCCAAAAGCTGACAAACTGCTCAGAAGACACAACTAACACATGCAAAAGTGACAAGTACATATAGTCATGCGAAAAGAAAAGAGGTGGAGGAGTAAAAGGAGGGGGAGACACAGATATAGGCATGTCATGCCCTTCTAAAATCCAAAAAGTGAGAAGCCGACACGGCCAGTCCGTTCCTGCCTGTGCCACCTCTGTGTCGCCGGGTTTGTGCCAGAGCCGCGGTGGACCCTGACGGCCAGACCCCCTATCCCAATACTGGTGCCTGTCCGCCGGTGGGTCGAGGCCCCCCACGGTGGGGGGGGGGAGTAACATCTGCAGAAGAAAGACCATCTTCCAGCCAAACTAAGATGTCGACTTCTTTTCGTGGACAATGTGATACGATCCCATTCTTATGGACACGCCCATCGCTACAAATTCTAGATGAGGCACAAAAACAGCAGGTGCTTTAACGGATATCAAGTGCTCCTTCAAGTGGGCTCTCCATCACCTCAATTTCAACATCACAAATACTCCAGTCCTCAGAGGTGTCACCCCAATCGCACTTGCTTCCTCACAGCTCCCAAGTCTCCAGCTGCCCGTCTGAGTATGGGGTAACACAGATGGCTGAGTCTGCCCAGCTGTTTACTCATACTATAGCCTGGGAAACGGAGGTCTGCTCCAGAGCTTCTGTTAATCCAGATGAGGAAATGATCTGATCCGATGCCCAGAATCTTTATAAGTTGGATCCAGGACCAGATGAAGAAGGTTCTGAGCATAATGTAGACCCTTGTTCCCAAACTGTAACTCCTGTTGGTGGAGACAATGATGAAGACGATGATGAGACTCAAATACCTGATTGGAGCGACAACTTGACTTTTCGGTCAGGGCAGGAAGAGGTTGGCTCTGAGGGCGACGGGTGTGATAACACACAGGGTGATGATGACGAGGTTGGAGATCCCACTTACTGTCAACCCACAGTCAGACAGTCGATGAGGTCAGCAGAGGAGGTGGAGGAGGATGTGACTAGCCCTGGGGATGGGGATGACTCGGTACCCGGGCATTTGCCTGGCCTTGGGGATGTCGCGGTGGTCGGCTCCCTGGCCCGTACCCTGGGGTCTCTCTTTAAAAGGGTGGATAATTGTTAATTTTATAAGAGTTCATGACGCCACCTGTGGTATCTGGTGACAAGCACCAGCGCTGCAGCAGTCCACTGAGGCCGGTGATAAGGCAGCTCGATGGTATAGCTCCCCACAGGTGGAGCTAGGTCTCAGGGCAGCGTATGCAGGGGGAATGCAGGACAGGCGAGACCCACTTCAGTACCTTTTACTGGTGGAAATTCAGGCACATCCCGGAGCACTGTAGGGTGAAGGGTGCATATCAGGATCCTCCCCAATGAGCGGGTGTAGGGCCTCCTGTTTCTTGCCTCTGCGTAGTAAGTTTCTGACCTGCCTGGAGCTAGGCCTAACTTTGTCTCTGTCCTGCGCTGGCTGACCTTGTGGTAGGGCCTTCTCTTGGAGTTCACGCTCCCAGTATGCGGGGCCTAAGCGTCTCCTGGCTCTGTTACATATCAGCACCTTAGCGATCCTGGGACTTGTAGTTCTCCAGGGATTCCGGTTATGCCTTACTGGGTCATAGAGATACCGGTAAGCTCAGATCCTGTGTCCAGTAAATGCTTCGGGGTGAGCTGGTTAAGCTCCTCTGCCCCTTATGTACTAACTCGCCACTCGCCTTCGGCCTACTCGGGCCCTCACTAGGCTATACACACTAACGGCAGCTTGCCGCGCTTCACTGATCTTACGGCACCGGCACACTTTAAGCTCTATCTGGGCTCCCTGAATCTAGCATGCAGGAGCCTCGTGCTCCACTGCTGAACTATTAACTGCGTTCTCTAGACTAGACTGAGCTCCACTGCAGACTGACCTCTCTTAGGCTTCTCTACTGCAGGAACTCTTCAGAGGAACTGAATTGCCTAGCTCCACCTTCCCTATTTATATCCCTAACGGGCTCCCTCTGCTGGTCTGAGGTGGAAGGTGGAGATGTGTGAATGTTTATGGGGGCCTCTTGTGGAGGATTCCATCAATGCACTCTTGTAGGATCTGTGATACCAAGCGCAGCGGGGCATCACAGATGCTATTGAGGACGAAGTTAGGTTGCGCCTTCCTGAACAGAGACGGAGTACTGGAAGCACGTCAACAACTGCATCCTCAACCACAACTCTGCCTCTGACCACAAGTCGTAGTGGCTCTTCAGGTCACATGGGCTCTAAGCCTTGCATAGCCTGGGCATTTATTCAGATCGATAAGGATGACCCAACTCGTGTTATCTGTAATATTTGTCAGCAAAAGCTAAGTAGAGGCCAAAAAATACATAGTTTGAGTACTTCATGCATGTACCGTCACATGGATATGAAGCATAAGTTGCAGTGGGAAGCTCACTGTGCTACAATGCGGCCTAGCCGGCTGGGCCAACCACCGTCTGCCCCATCTTGTGCATCCGCAGCCTCTTCATCCTCTGTGACTGGGGGGACAGCAGTCACACATGTTTTTGGACGCAGACCTGCCACCTCTTTACCCGCAACAGCCAGTGTGATTGGCAGGTCGTCAGTTCATTGGGAAGTGGAAACACCTGCTAGTGTTGAGCGCTCTCCGACATCGAGAGCACCACCTTTGGATCAAGGCAACCTAACATGTCCGCCTGCATCTTCCTCACAGACCGGCAGTTGCCGGGGACACCCTACTCAACACCGTCTAAGCACAACAGCCAGCCCTCGGTCCCTCAGATGTGGAAAAGTAAAAGACCATTTCCTCCTAGCCATGAGAAAGCTAAGAGGTTGAATTTCACCATCTGCAAGCTGTTGGCTACAGAAATGCTACCTTTCCACCTGGAGGACACAGAGGATTTTCAAGACCTTATGTCCGTCACAGTGCCCCAGTACCAGATGCCCAGTCGGCACTACTTCTCAAAGAAAGGTGTGCCTGTGCTCCACTAGCATGTCGCACACAACATCACCGCTTCTTTGAGAAACTCTGTGTGTGACAGGGTGCACTTCACCACAGACACTTGGACGAGAAGGCATGGACAGGGGCGTTACATGTCGCTGACTGGGCACTGGGTAACTATGGTGACAGCAGGACAAGGGGCTGCTGTCCAAGTCTTACCGTCCCCACGAGTTGTGTGTTAATCCTCTTTATCTCGAACTTCCTCCACTGCTTCTGCCTCCTCAACCTCCTCTCGGTCCTCCACCTGCACCCAAAGCCTGTCTGGTAATGCCACCTGCTTTCTAACTGCGCAGAAGGAATCCTGCACACCTCCTTACTATGCTGGCAGCAGGGCTCAACGCATCAGTGTTTACTTTGAAATGTCTGGGAAATGTGAGTCACACAGCTGAGGAGTTTTGGTCAGCTCTGGAGACCCAGTTTCATGAAAGGTTGTCTCCACTGGACCTGCAACCAGGGAAGGCCATGTGCAACAATGCTGCAAACCTGGGTGCGGCACTTCGCCGGGGCAATGTCACACACGTGCCTTGTATGGCTCACGTGTTGAACCTGGTTGTCCAGCAATTTTTAGCCCACTATCCCAGACTAGATGGCCTTCTGCAGAGTGCACGGTCGCTGTGTGCTCACTTCCGCCGTTCACATCCCGCAGTTCAACGACTTACATCTCTACAGAATTCGTTGGGCCTGCCAGTCCACCGGCTGAAATGCGATGTGCCGACACGGTGGAATTCAACTCTGCACATGTTGCAGCGACTGTGGCAGCACCGACAAGCCCTGGTGCAATACGTTCTGACGTATAGCCTGGGCCAACGAGATCCAGAGGTGGGGCAAATCACGCTGGAGGAGTGGTCTCAGATCAGGGACCTATGCACCCTTCTGCACAGTCTTGAAATGGCGACAAAGATGTTTAGTGCTGACGATGCCATTATCAGCATGACTATTACAGTGATTTACATGCTGGAGCACATGTTAAACAGAATTCGGAGTCAGGTGGTGGGACAAGAGGAGGTGGAGGAAGTAGAGGAGGAGTCGTATGCGGAAGGGATAACATCTCCAAGGTCCAGACGGTTGGCAGCACCAAGGCAGCAGGCATGGGAGGGTGGGGGAGAGGGATTAACCAGGGCGCATGGTAGCAGCCAAACTGTTGAGGAAGGTGCAGGAGCCGAGGAAGAAGTGGAGGACGAACTGGCAATGGGCATGGAAGACTCATCAGATGAGGGAGACCTTGATCACATTTCTGTTGTGCGAGGTTGGAGGGAGAGGGCAGAGGAAGGAAGCATGATTCTTACCTCGCTACCAACACAACAAGGACTTGGTCCTTCTGGATGCGCAAGACACATGAGTGCCTTCTTGCTGCACTACCTGCAACATGACCCCCGGATTGTCAGAAATCGAAGTAATCCCGACTACTGGGTTGCCACACTCTTAGATCCCCGGTACATAAGTATATTTGCCGAAATAATTCCTGCCATAAAAAGGTATTGACGAATGCAGGAGTATCTGTTGCAGAATCTTACATGTGCTTTTCCACAAAACACCAGTGGTGCACGTAGTGAATCTCACAGTTCTAACTTGCCAACGGTGGGACTGTCGAGTCTTCATCACTCAAACAGTAACAGTAACACAGTATCTGCTGGTAACAGCAATTTTGTGGAATCGTTTCACCACTTTTTTAGACCATCCTTTGCAAGGCCACAGGAGACAAGAAGTCTGACACATAGTCAATGCCTAGAGAGGATGGTACAGGAGAATCTCCAAGTGAACATCGAAGCCATGACTGTGTCACTGGACCCTTGCTCATTTTGGTATTCCAATCTTGAAAAATCGCCGGAGCTCGCCACTCACGCCTTGGAGATCTTGTCATGCCATGCAGCCAGCGTTCTCTCTGAACGTGTGTTCAGCGCTGCTGGTGGTGTACTGACAGATAAGCGCACGCGGCTGTCCACTGAGAATGTAGACAGACTCACGTTCATAAAGATGATCAAATCATGGATTCGCAAGGACATTTCTACCCCTGTGTCATCCTTGGGAGACTAAAAGCTTGGGGATTTGGTAAAATCACCTCACCAACCGTTTTAAGCAACAGTGGGGCAATTGATGCCACTTAACCCTAGAACGCATGACCAAAAAAATCTACACTTTCACATACCTGGGGCCCTTTAGGCCCGTGTGCAAATAACATGGAATAACTCAAACTCAAATGACAAACAACTATATACATGAAGAATACCTAGAGTTTCAAAATTCTAACTAAAGCAATCTTGCAGAAAATAGAAAACAATTAACTGGGCGGGCCTACAAGGCCACAGGTATGCGTTCTAGGGTTAAGTGGTGTCTGTGCCACAATTTTGGGAGTCCCCTTGCTGTGTCTTACGTGACGTTGGCATCGTCAATTCCAGGTGGGTTGGGTCGCACCCCCCCTTTTAACTGTAAGAAACTACATACACTATGGCTTGGGGTAACACAGATGGTTGAGTCTGAAGAGCTGTTTACTCAGAGGTCTGCTCCAAATCTTCAGTGTCTGCTAGTCAGCGTAGAATTTTTAACTGCATCTAGCCTAGGCAATACTTTGGGCGTAGTAGCCCAGCTGCGAAGCAAGCTGCACCGCCTGTGTATCTAATAAGAATTTTTAAATTAATCTAGCCTAGGCAGACTGTGGGGACCCCCAACCAAACCCAGATGCTCAGCCCCCCTACCGCCCCCCTTTCATGGACAACCCAATAATGTAACTCTTACAACTGGATGGGTGAGGATCGGTCACAGCTTTATTAACTCTTTATACTCATTCCATTAGAAAGGCATTTTATTTCTAAAATAATTCAGCTTGTTGCAGCATGCCCTGGGTCCCCACTCCGGCAAGTTGGCCAACAAGTGTAACTCTCCAACATGTCCTTTCTATTTCCAGGCCACGGAGGATCCAGCGTACTCGTATGCAGGACTCTGACCCCCACCCATCACTCTTAACGCTTGTTCCACTCCGTCCTGGAGTCCTGACAGGAATATGTCCAGTCCAATATCTATTAAGTGAACACCGTCGGGCCGTATGAGGCCTGCTTTATCTCCTTCCAGTTGTCGGTGTCGTATCACTACACCGCCTCTGTCTCTTCTAAATTTTGCCATCCGAATATTTATTACCCGCCTTGTCCATTCGATGGCCGTGATGTCTCGCGCACCTTGCCATACCGCTATCGGCACAATCTCTGACCATACTATAGCTAATTTTGTGAAAAATTCTCTGAAGCGCTCAGTGTCTAGTTTCATTATTGCCATTAGTTATGCGCTCTTGTGATGACCTAGGTTGTTTCCCCCGGCCTGTATAACTAAGATGACCGGACCTCTTGCCTCTCTCCCTACCTTGATTACCTCCATTAGTACCTGTGGCCATAGCAGGCCTCTAATACCTCTCCAGTTGAAATATGTGTTATGAAACTCTAATTTCCTCCCGCCTGGGCGGACTTTCGCTCTTTTTTGTGCCCAATATATATACGAGTGGCCTATCACTCACACTGTTGGCTTAGCGTCACCTGTAAAAGAAACAAACCACGTTAGGATAACAAGTCCGGTTTTATGTATCTCGCCAAACACGTGGATCGCCATCTCCCTATCCTCTGAACTTCCGTTTCTGACAGTCCTGCTCTTGCTGCTTCCGTGGCCGCACCTATGCGGAATGAGTGTGTCCCATAATCTTTGGGGTGGTTCCCTGCCGATGTTATGCATTTATTAAATATAGCTTGGAACAGGTATCTTGATAATGGCGTTCCATCAATGTGTGATACGAAGAAATTACTTTGTGATCTGATGGTTAGATATGTTTTTACTATTGTTACCCGACTCAGTGTACCTTTTGTGGGTTGTAGAAGTACCCAAGTACCCCTGCCCGCTGGAACCATTTTGGATTGGTGTATGCGTACACGTATTGCATTATTGGCTATGACTACTTCCTGGTGTAATAAGCGTCCACTGGTGGTAATTTTGGATTGAGGGACTAATTCGCTTATACATAGCGCCCCGAAGAAGGCGATCACAAATGCAGTAGACATTAGTGTTGCTTCAAATTGTGAGTGTCATGTTAATGGTGTTAGGGATAAGATGTGAGAAATCAGTTTTAGTGACACGGGACGGGACGTCTACATTCCTGATTTGGCTGACCCCTTTTCCACCCTTTTATGGATTGTCTGATGATGAATCTTTGTCACATCTCCCCAATTCAGTAGTTGGAAGTGAAATGCTACTCCGGTCAGACACCGCTGCGCTGAGGCCCCTGATATGCCCCTCATCATTAGCTGGTGGAGAAATTCTATGGTGACTTGTGATCTGGCTTGTTCACATTGGTCAACCCGTCTGCCTGCTACTAGTCGTGTCCACTCTTCCCATGCCTTACCGTATGCTTGCCACGTTGACGGGGCAACTGACGCTCTGATTAATGGCATCAACTATTCGCCACTAGATCCCATAGGGAGGGTGGGCAACTGTTGCCCGATGGGTGGGCGTTGTGGAAGAGCTCTGTGAAAATCTGCCAATTGAATTGTTATAAAGCGTTAGCAGCAGCTTTATACCCCTCAGCATAGTGGCTAGCGGGGACCCATACATTGTGTTTTAGGCACAGGAAAACTAGCCTGCGTAGTAGGCCTAGCACTGGGAGAGACGATGATGCCATCTTATTAATGCAGTGCGCTAGGCTGGTGTTTTGTGTTATGAAGCGTATATTTTTGTTAGCCAGGCGCGCGCCCCATATTTCTATTGCTACCACTATTGGGAAAAATTATTTTCAGGGCTAGATACAGCTAAAAATTATTATTAATTTCAAAGCTGGTGGAGCTTGGTATAGATGGCCTAATAAAATGAGTCCCACACACTGCTAGAAGCCCAAATATTTTTTCAGAGGTAGATGCAGATAAAAATTATTTTTAATTTGCAACCTGATGGAGGTCAGTATAGATGGACTAATAGAGAAAGTCCCACACACTGCTGGAAGGCCAAATATTTTTTCAGAGCTAGATGCAGATAAAAATTATATTCAATTTGCAACCTGATGGAGGTCAGTATAGATGGACTAATAGAACAAGTCCCACACACAGCTAGAAGCCCAAATATTTTTTCAGAGGTACTGTAGATGCAGATAAAAATTATTTTTAATTTGCAACCTGATGGAGGTCAGTATAGATGGACTAATAGAGAAAGTCCCACACACTGCTGGAAGGCCAAATATTTTTTCAGAGCTAGATGCAGATAAAAATTATATTCAATTTGCAACCTGATGGAGGTCTGTATAGATGGATTAATAGAACAAGTCCCACACACAGCTAGAAGCCCAATATTTTTTCAGAGGTAGATGCAGAAAAAAATATATTCAGTTTGCAACCTGATGGAGGTCAGTATAGATGGACTAATACAACAAGTCCCACACACAGCTAGAAGCCCAATATTTTTTCAGAGCTAGATGCAGACAAAAAATTATTTTTAATTTGCAACCTGATGGAGGTCAGTATAGATGGACTAATAGAGAAAGTCCCACACACTGCTAGAAGGCCCAATATTTTTTCAGAGGTAGATGCAGAAAAAAATATATTCAGTTTGCAACCTGATGGAGGTCAGTATAGATGGACTAATACAACAAGTCCCACACACAGCTAGAAGCCCAATATTTTTTCAGAGGTAGATGGAGAAAAAAATATATTCAGTTTGCAACCTGATGGAGGTCTGTATAGATGGATTAATAGAACAAGTCCCACACACAGCTAGAAGCCCAAATATTTTTTCAGAGGTAGATGCAGATAAAAATTATTTTTAATTTGCAACCTGATGGAGGTCAGTATAGATGGACTAATAGAGAAAGTCCCACACACTGCTAGAAGGCCAAATATTTTTTCAGAGCTAGATGCAGATAAAAATTATATTCAATTTGCAACCTGATGGAGGTCAGTATAGATGGACTAATAGAACAAGTCCCACACACAGCTAGAAGCCCAGATATTTTTTCAGAGGTACTGTAGATGCAGATAAAAATTATTTTTAATTTGCAACCTGATGGAGGTCAGTATAGATGGACTAATAGAGAAAGTCCCACACACAGCTAGAAGCCCAATATTTTTTCAGAGCTAGATGCAGACAAAAAATTATTTTGAATTTGCAACCTGATGGAGGTCAGTATAGATGGACTAATAGAGAAAGTCCCACACACTGCTAGAAGGCCCAATATTTTTTCAGAGGTAGATGCAGAAAAAAATATATTCAGTTTGCAACCTGATGGAGGTCTGTATAGATGGATTAATAGAACAAGTCCCACACATAGCTAGAAGCCCAAATATTTTTTCAGAGGTAGATGCAGATAAAAATTATTTTTAATTTGCAACCTGATGGAGGTCAGTATAGATGGACTAATAGAGAAAGTCCCACACACTGCTAGAAGGCCAAATATTTTTTCAGAGCTAGATGCAGATAAAATTATATTCAATTTGCAACCTGATGGAGGTCAGTATAAATGGACTAATAGAACAAGTCCCACACACAGCTAGAAGGCCAAATATTTTTTCAGAGGTACTGTAGATGCAGATAAAAATTATTTTTAATTTGCAACCTGATGGAGGTCAGTATAGATGGACTAATACAACAAGTCCCACACACAGCTAGAAGCCCAATATTTTTTCAGAGGTAGATGCAGAAAAAAATATATTCAGTTTGCAACCTGATGGAGGTCTGTATAGATGGGTTAATAGAACAAGTCCCACACACAGCTAGAAGCCCAATATTTTTTCAGAGGTAGATGCAGAAAAAAATATATTCAGTTTGCAACCTGATGGAGGTCTGTATAGATGGATTAATAGAACAAGTCCCACACACAGCTAGAAGCCCAATATTTTTTCAGAGGTAGATGCAGAAAAAAATATATTCAGTTTGCAACCTGATGGAGGTCAGTATAGATGGACTAATACAACAAGTCCCACACACAGCTAGAAGCCCAATATTTTTTCAGAGGTAGATGCAGAAAAAAATATATTCAGTTTGCAACCTGATGGAGGTCTGTTTAGATGGATTAATAGAACAAGTCCCACACACAGCTAGAAGCCCAATATTTTTTCAGAGGTAGATGCAGAAAAAAATATATTCAGTTTGCAACCTGATAGAGGTCAGTATAGATGGACTAATACAACAAGTCCCACACACAGCTAGAAGCCCAATATTTTTTCAGAGCTAGATGCAGACAAAAAATTATTTTTAATTTGCAACCTGATGGAGGTCAGTATAGATGGACTAATAGAGAAAGTCCCACACACTGCTAGAAGGCCACATATTTTTTCAGAGGTAGATGCAGAAAAAATATATTCAGTTTGCAACCTGATGGAGGTCTGTATAGATGGATTAATAGAACAAGTCCCACACACATCTAGAAGCCCAATATTTTTTCAGAGGTAGATGCAGAAAAAAATATATTCAGTTTGCAACCTGATGGAGGTCAGTATAGATGGACTAATACAACAAGTCCCACACACAGCTAGAAGCCCAATATTTTTTCAGAGGTAGATGCAGAAAAAAATATATTCAGTTTGCAACCTGATGGAGGTCTGTATAGATGGATTAATAGAACAAGTCCCCACACACAGCTAGAAGCCCAAATATTTTTTCAGAGGTAGATGCAGATAAAAATTATTTTTAATTTGCAACCTGATGGAGGTCAGTATAGATGGACTAATAGAGAAAGTCCCACACACTGCTAGAAGGCCAAATATTTTTTCAGAGCTAGATGCAGATAAAATTATATTCAATTTGCAACCTGATGGAGGTCAGTATAAATGGACTAATAGAACAAGTCCCACACACAGCTAGAAGGCCAAATATTTTTTTAGAGGTACTGTAGATGCAGATAAAAATTATTTTTAATTTGCAACCTGATGGAGGTCAGTATAGATGGACTAATACAACAAGTCCCACACACAGCTAGAAGTCCAATATTTTTTCAGAGGTAGATGCAGAAAAAAATATATTCAGTTTGCAACCTGATGGAGGTCTGTATAGATGGATTGATAGAACAAGTCCCACACACAGCTAGAAGCCCAATATTTTTTCAGAGGTAGATGCAGAAAAAAATATATTCAGTTTGCAACCTGATGGAGGTCAGTATAGATGGACTAATACAACAAGTCCCACACACAGCTAGAAGCCCAATATTTTTTCAGAGCTAGATGCAGAAAAAAATTATATTCAATTTGAAACCTGATGGAGGTCAGTATAGATGGACTAATAGAATGATGCTATGCCCAAAAGATTTTACTTCACTAGGTGCAGTAAAAAAATTGGTATTCTATTCACAGGTGGTATATCTTGCAACACAGATAGGCTACTCCACTGACTAACACACTCTGCAATAGGCCAAAAAGGATTAGCTTTGCTAGATTCAGCCAAATGCTGTGAAAAAAACTTGCACAGCACTGGCACAGACCTGCCTGGCAAAAACTGATAGGAACTGATGTAACCTAGTCCTGAAAAGGACTCCAATTACAATTAGTCTTTACTCCCACAACCTATCTATTTAAGAGCACAGACCTGCCTGATAAAAGTCATAGGAAAGGCTGTAACCTAGTCCTTAAAAGGACTGCAATCACAACTATTCCCTACTCCCAAGCTATCTGTAGATTTGTGCGAAAATTGGCTTGAAATTAACAAGGTATAGCGCACACAGCAACAGCGGTGCCGTCTAACACGCAGCTGCAGCAGTGAGAAAATGGTGGCGACGGGGAAAATGGCTTGGTCTTATAGGGCAAGGACATGTGACATACACTGCCAATGACACATGCCCTTGCTTGTGTGAAAAAAAGCACTTCGCTCCGTGTGTGCGCTGCTGATAGGCTGACAGATTGCACCTCCCCACTGTAAATGCGGGAAAGAGAAAAAAAAAATGGAGATCTTCATTGTTCCTGCAGAGATCCATCCCCTGCCCCTCCCCCCACCCCGCTGTACACTCAAACTGCGTATTAACATTAATTTTCATCATTACTGAGAAAACATCCAGTTATGATTTTGGTGCACGAAGTTATCGAACATAACCTCGAACAGCCGAATTTTTCTCAAATTGTTCGTGTTCGCCGAACGGCTCGAACACCGCCCAAAACAGCTCGAATTTGAGATTGGCGAACAGTTCGAGTAGAACAACGCTCATCTCTAGTGTTTAGGTCAAGGCATGACTGCAATCAACATTGTGCGATGATCAGGATGAAGTGTCTTGGCAATCAAGAAGTATGTAGCTGATTCACAGTACACACGTGTGCGTACTGATAAGGGCAAATTGAGGACTCTTTCCTACAAGCAATTACGTCAGGTTAAAAGAGCAGCGGCAAAAAAGTATTGTCATAGCAGCAGACAAGTTTTTGAAGCTGCTGGTGCCTCCAACGTTCCCCGAACAACAAGATGCAGGGTCCTTCAGAGGTGTGCAGCTGTGCATACGCCATCCTGTCGACCTCCTCTATCCACTTCACACAAGCAGAAACGGCTCCAGTGGGCCAAACATTACATGAAGACTGATTTCAAAACTGTTTTGTTCACGGATGAGTGCCGTGCAGCGCTCGATGGTCCAGATGGATGGAGTGGAGGATGGCTGGTTGATGGACACCCCACGCAAACACGGCTACAGCGCCAACAAGGAGGAGGTGGAGTAATGTTTTGGGCTGGAATCATGGGGAGAGAGATTGTCGGCCCCTTTAGGATCCCTGAAGGCGCTAAAGATGAACTCCATAATGTATGTGGATTTTCTCAAACAGCACTTCCTGCCATGGTTCAAGAAGAAGAACCGTGTATTTCACAGCAAGATCATTTTTTTGCATGATAATGCACCATCTCATGCTGCACATAAAACATCTGCATCTCTGGCTGATATGGGCATAAAAGGGGACAAACTTATGGTGTGACCCCCATGCTCCCCTGACCTCTACCCCATTCAGAACCTCTGGAGCATCATCAAAAGGAGTGTCTATGATGGCGGGAGGCAGTTCACATCTAAGCAACAGCTCTGGGAGGGTATTCTGTCCTCATGCAAAACAATTGAAGCAGAAACCATCCAAAACCTGACAAATTCAATGGACAAGAGAGTTCAGAAGCTCCTTTCGAACAAGGGGTCCTATGTGAAAATGTAACCACCTAGAATAAAGTTTTGAGTTGAAAACTGTTTGATTTCAGTTTCTAATAACCTGCTAATGCTTATAATTTCAAAAATGACCATTTTTTTGGTCTTTATTAAAATGAATAGGTTGATCGAAAAGTTTGGCGGATCTAAGAGTGTGGCAACCCAGTAGTCATGATTACTTCGAATTCTGACAATATGAGGGTCATGTTGCAGGTAGTGCAGCAAGAAGGCACTTATGTGTCTTGCGCATCTCGGAGCTCCAAAATTATTTTCCGGGCTAGATGCAGCTAAAAATTATTATTAATTTTAAATCTGGTGGAGCTTAGTATAGATGGCCTAATAGGATCAGTGCTGCACACTGCTACAAAGCCCAAATTATTTTCCAGCCAAGATACAGATAAACATGATTAGTAATTTTAAATCTGGTGGAGCTTATTATAGATGGCCTAATAGAATCAGTGCTGTACACTGCTACAAAGCCCAAATTATTTTCCAGCCAAGATACAGATAAACATGATAAGTAATTTGAAAGCTTAAAACGGTTGGTAGGGTGATTTTAACCAATCATCAAGCTTTTACTCTCCCCAGGATGACACAGGGGTAGAAAAGTCGTTTAGGATCCATGATTTGTTCATCTTTATGAACGTTAGTCTGTCTACATTATCAGTGGAGAGCCGCGTGCGCTTATCTGTCAGCACACAACCAGCAGCGCTGAACACACGTTCAGACAGAACGCTGGTTGCGGGGCATGACAAGATCTCCAAGGCGTAAGTGGCTAGCTCCGGCCATTTATCCAGATTGGAAGCCCAAAAAGAGCAAGGGTCCAGTGACACAGTCATGGCTTCAATGTTTACTTGGAGATACTCCTGTACCATCGTCTCTAGGCGTTGACTATGTGTCAGACTTCTTGTCTCCTGTGGCCTTGCAAAGGATGGGCTAAAAAAGTGTGAAATGATTGCGCAAAATTGATGTTACCAGCAGATACTGTGGTTCTGTTATGGTTTGAGTGCTGAACACTTGACGTTCCCACGGTTGGCAAGTTGGAACTGTGAGATTCACTACGTGCACCACTGGTGTTTTGTGGAAAAGCACATGTAAGATTCTGCAACAGTCTCTGCTGATACTCCTGCATGCGTGCATCCCTTTCTTTGGCAGGAATAATTTCTGCAAATTTACTTTTGTACCGGGGATCTAACAGTGTGGCAACCCAGTAGTCAGGATTATTTCTAATTCTCCCAATTCGAGGGTCATGTTGCAGGTAGTGCAGCAAGAAGGCACTCATGTGTGTTGCGCATCCAGGAGCACCAAGTCCCTGTTGTGTTGGTGGCGAGGTAACAATCATGCTTCCTTCCTCTGTCCTCTCCCCCCAACCTCGCACAACAGAAATGTGATCAAGGTCTCCCTCATCTGATGAGTCTTCCATCAGTTCGTCCTCCACTTCTTCCTGGGCTCCTGCACCTTCCTCACTAGTTTGGCTGCTACCATGCGCCCTGGTAAAACCATCTCCCCCACCCTCACATGCCTGCCGCCTTGGTGCTGCCGACCGTCTGGACCTTGCAGATGTTAGCCCTTCCGCATACAACTCCTCCTCCTCTACTTCCTCCACCTCCTCTTGTGCCACCACCTGACTCCGAATTCTGTTTAACATGTGCTCCAGCATGTAAATCACCGGAATAGTCATGCTGATAATGGCATCGTCAGCACTAAACATCTTCGTCGCCATTTCAAAACTGTGCAGAAGGGTGCATAGGTCTCTGATCTGAGACCACTCCTCCAGCGTGATTTGCCCCACGTCTGGATCTTGTTGGCCCAGGCTATACGTCAGAACGTATTGCACCAGGGCTTGTCGGTGCTGCCACAGTCGCTGCAACATGTGCAGAGTTGAATTCCACCGGGTAGGCACATCGCATTTTAGCCGGTGAAGTGGCAGGCCCAACGAATTCTGTAGAGATGTAAGTCGCTGAGCTGCGGGATGCGAACGACGGAAGTGAGCACACAGCGACCGTGCTGTCACACACAGAGTTTCTCAAAGAAGCGGTGATGTTGTGTGCGACATGCTGGTGGAGCGCAGGCACACCTTTCTTTGAGAAGTAGTGCCGACTGGGCATCTGGTACTGGGGCACTGCGATGGACATAAGGTCTCAAAAATCCTCTGTGTCCACCAGGCGGAAAGGCAGCATTTCTGTAGCCAAGAGCTTGCAGATGGTGAAATTCAACCTCTTAGCTTTCTCATGGCTAGGAGGAAATGGTTTTTACTTGTCCACATCTGAGGGACCGAGGGCTGGCTATTGTGCTTAGACGGGGTTGATAAGGGTGTCCCCGGCAAACTGCCGGTCTGTGAGGAAGATGCAGCCGGACATGTTAGGTTGCCTTGATCCAAAGGTGGTGCTATCGATGTCGGACAGCGCTCAACACCAGCTGGTGTTACCACCTCCAAAGAAAATGATGACCTGCCAATCACGCTGGCTGTTGCGGGTAAAGAGGTGGCAGGTCTGCGCCCCAAAGCAGGTGTGACTGCTGTCCCCCCAGTCACAGAGGATGAAGAGGCCGCGGATGCACAAGATATGGCAGACGGTGGTTGGCCCGGCCGGCTAGGCCGCATTGTAGCACACTGAGCTTCCCACTGCAACTTATGCTTCATGTCCATGTGCCGGTTCATGCATGAAGTACTCAAACTATGTATTTTTTGGCCTCTACTTAGCTTTTGCTGACAAATGTTACAGATAACACGAGTTGGGTCATCTTTATCGATCTGAAAAAATGCCCAGGCTATGCAAGGCTTAGCACCCATGCGACCTGAAGAGCCACCACGACTTGTGGTGAGAGGAAGAGTTGTGTTTGAGGATGCAGTTGTTGACGTGCTTCCAGTACTACGTCTCTGTCCAGGAAGGCGCAACCTGACCTCGTCGTCACTAGCATCTTCCTCCACCTGCTCTGCTGACCTCATCTCTTGGCTGACTGTGGGTTGACAGTAAGTGGGATCTCCAACCTCATCATCATCACCCTGTGCTTTATCACACCCGTCGTCCTCAGAGCCAACCTGTTCCTGCCCTGACAAAAAACTAAAGTTGTCGCTCCAATCAGGTATTTGAGTCTCATCATCGTCTTCCTCATTTTCTCCACCAACAGGAGTTACAGTTTGGGAATGAGGGTCTACATTATGGTCAGAACCTTCTGCGTCTGGTCCTGGATCCGACTCATAAAGATTCTGGGCATCAGTGCAGATCATTTCCTCGTCTGGATTCACAGAAGCGCTGGAGTCGACCTCTGATTCCCAGGCTATAGTATGAGTAAACAGCTCTGCAGACTCAACCATCTGTTCTACCTCATACTCAGACGGGCAGCTGGAGATTTGGGAGCTGTGAGGAAGCAAGTGCGATTGGGGTGACACCTTTGAGGACTGGAGTATTTGTGATGTTGAAGTTGATGTGGAGGAGAGCCCACTTAAAGGAGCACTTGATATCCGTTGAAGCACCTGCTGTTTTTGTGCCTCATCTGGAATTTGCAGCAATTGGCGTGGCCGTAAGAAAGGGATCTTATCACATTGTTCGCTAAAAGAAGTAGACATTTTAGTTTGGCTGGAAGATGGTCTTTCTTCTGCAGATGTTACTGTTCCTTTAACACCTACCCCACGGACACAACCTTTTTTCCCCTTCCCAACACGCCTATTCCCCTTTCCACCAGCAGCAGGCCTTTTTCCACTTATTTTGGTGGTTAACTAATTCACAACTCTGGAGTTGTTTGCAAAAAAAAACAATGGATGGGAACCGAGCAGAGCTGAGTGGCCAAATTGTGGTATTAGGCCAAAAGTATTGGCTGGGTTAGATGCAGAAAAAAAATTATATTCAATTTGCAACCTGATGGAGGTCAGTATACATGGACTAATAGAACAAGTTCCACACACAGCTAGAAGCCCAAATATTTTTTCAGAGGTAGATGCAGAAAAAAAAATATTCAGTTTGCAACCTGATGGAGGTCAGTATAGATGGACTAATAGAGAAAGTCCCACACACTGCTAGAAGGCCAAATATTTTTTCAGAGCTAGATGCAGACAAAAAATTATTTTGAATTTGCAACTTGATGGAGGTCAGTATAGGTGGACTAATAGAACAAGTCCCACACACTGCTAGAAGGCCAAATATTTTTTCAGAGCTAGATGCAGACAAAAAATTATTTTGAATTTGCAACCTGATGGAGGTCAGTATAGGTGGACTAATAGAACAAGTCCCACACACTGCTAGAAGGCCAAATATTTTTTCAGAGCTAGATGCAGAAAAAAATTATATTCAGTTTGCAACCTGATGGAGGTCAGTATAGATGGACTAATAGAGAAAGTCCCACACACTGCTAGAAGGCCAAATATTTTTTCAGAGCTAGATGCAGAAAAAAATTATATTCAGTTTGCAACCTGATGGAGGTCAGTATAGATGGACTAATAGAGAAAGTCCCACACACTGCTAGAAGGCCAAATATTTTTTCAGAGCTAGATGCAGAAAAAAATTATATTCAGTTTGCAACCTGATGGAGGTCTGTATAGATGGATTAATAGAACAAGTCCCACACACAGCTAGAAGCCCAATATTTTTTCAGAGGTAGATGCAGAAAAAAATATATTCAGTTTGCAACCTGATGGAGGTCTGTATAGATGGATTAATAGAACAAGTCCCACACACAGCTAGAAGCCCAATATTTTTTCAGAGGTAGATGCAGAAAAAAATATATTCAGTTTGCAACCTGATGGAGGTCAGTATAGATGGACTATTACAACAAGTCCCACACTCAGCTAGAAGCCCAATATTTCTTCAGAGCTAGATGCAGAAAAAAATTATATTCAATTTGCAACCTGATGGAGGTCAGTATAGATGGAGTAATAGAACAAGTCCCACACACAGCTAGAAGCCCAAATATTTTTTCAGAGCTAGATGCAGATAAAAATTATTTTTAATTTGCAACCTGATGGAGGTCAGTATAGATGGACTAATAGAGAAAGTCCCACACACTGCTAGAAGGCCAAATATTTTTTCAGAGCTAGATGCAGAAAAAAATTATATTCAGTTTGCAACCTGATGGAGGTCTGTATAGATGGATTAATAGAACAAGTCCCACACACAGCTAGAAGCCCAGTATTTTTTCAGAGGTAGATGCAGAAAAAAATATATTCAGTTTGCAACCTGATGGAGGTCAGTATAGATGGATTAATAGAACAAGTCCCACACACAGCTAGAAGCCCAATATTTTTTCAGAGGTAGATGCAGAAAAAAATATATTCAGTTTGCAACCTGATGGAGGTCAGTATAGATCGACTAATACAACAAGTCCCACACACAGCTAGAAGCCCAATATTTTTTCAGAGCTAGATGCAGAAAAAATTTATATTCAATTTGCAACCTGATGGAGGTTAGTATAGATGGAGTAATAGAACAAGTCCCACACACAGCTAGAAGCCCAAATATTTTTTCAGAGCTAGATGCAGATAAAAATTATTTTTAATTTGCAACCTGATGGAGGTCAGTATAGATGGACTAATAGAGAAAGTCCCACACACTGCTAGAAGGCCAAATATTTTTTCAGAGCTAGATGCAGACAAAAAATTATTTTGAATTTGCAACCTGATGGAGGTCAGTATAGGTGGACTAATAGAACAAGTCCCACACACTGCTAGAAGGCCAAATATTTTTTCAGAGCTAGATGCAGACAAAAAATTATTTTGAATTTGCAACCTGATGGAGGTCAGTATAGGTGGACTAATAGAACAAGTCCCACACACTGCTAGAAGGCCAAATATTTTTTCAGAGCTAGATGCAGAAAAAAATTATATTCAGTTTGCAACCTGATGGAGGTCAGTATAGATGGACTAATAGAGAAAGTCCCACACACTGCTAGAAGGCCAAATATTTTTTCAGAGCTAGATGCAGAAAAAAATTATATTCAGTTTGCAACCTGATGGAGGTCTGTATAGATGGATTAATAGAACAAGTCCCACACACAGCTAGAAGCCCAATATTTTTTCAGAGGTAGATGCAGAAAAAAATATATTCAGTTTGCAACCTGATGGAGGTCAGTATAGATGGACTAATGCAACAAGTCCCACACACAGCTAGAAGCCCAATATTTTTTCAGAGCAAGATGCAGAAAAAATTATATTCAATTTGCAACCTGATGGAGGTCAGTATAGATGGAGTAATAGAACAAGTCCCACACACAGCTAGAAGCCCAAATATTTTTTCAGAGCTAGATGCAGATAAAAATTATTTTTAATTTGCAACCTGATGGAGGTCAGTATAGATGGACTAATAGAGAAAGTCCCACACACTGCTAGAAGGCCAAATATTTTTTCAGAGCTAGATGCAGAAAAAAATTATATTCAGTTTGCAACCTGATGGAGGTCTGTATAGATGGATTAATAGAACAAGTCCCACACACAGCTAGAAGCCCAATATTTTTTCAGAGGTAGATGCAGAAAAAAATATATTCAGTTTGCAACCTGATGGAGTTCAGTATAGATGGACTAATACAACAAGTCCCACACACAGCTAGAAGCCCAATATTTTTTCAGAGCTAGATGCAGAAAAAAATTATATTCAATTTGCAACCTGATGGAGGTCAGTATAGATGGAGTAACAGAACAAGTCCCACACACAGCTAGAAGCCCAAATATTTTTTCAGAGCTAGATGCAGATAAAAATTATTTTTAATTTGCAACCTGATGGAGGTCAGTATAGATGGACTAATAGAGAAAGTCCCACACACTGCTAGAAGGCCAAATATTTTTTCAGAGCTAGATGCAGAAAAAAATTATATTCAGCTTGCAACCTGATGGAGGTCTGTATAGATGGATTAATAGAACAAGTCCCACACACAGCTAGAAGCCCAGTATTTTTTCAGTGGTAGATGCAGAAAAAAATATATTCAGTTTGCAACCTGATGAAGGTCAGTATAGATGGACTAATACAACAAGTCCCACACACAGCTAGAAGCCCAATATTTTTTCAGAGCTAGATGCAGAAAAAAATTATATTCAATTTGCAACCTGATGGAGGTCAGTATAGATGGAGTAATAGAACAAGTCCAACACACAGCTAGAAGCCCAAATATTTTTTCAGAGCTAGATGCAGATAAAAATTATTTTTAATTTGCAACCTGATGGAGGTCAGTATAGATGGACTAATAGAGACAGTCCCACACACTGCTAGAAGGCCAAATATTTTTTCAGAGCTAGATGCAGAAAAAAATTATATTCATTTTGCAACCTGATGGAGGTCAGTATAGATGGACTAATAGAGAAAGTCCCACACACTGCTAGAAGGCCAAATATTTTTTTCAGAGCTAGATGCAGAAAAAAATTATATTCAGTTTGCAACCTGATGGAGGTCAGTATAGATGGACTAATAGAGAAAGTCCCACACACTGCTAGAAGGCCAAATATTTTTTCAGAGCTAGATGCAAAAAAAATTATATTCAGTTTGCAACCTGATGGAGGTCTGTATAGATGGATTAATAGAACAAGTCCCACACACAGCTAGAAGCCCAATATTTTTTCAGAGGTAGATGCAGAAAAAAGTATATTCAGTTTGCAACCTGATGGAGGTCAGTATAGATCGACTAATACAACAAGTCCCACACACAGCTAGAAGCCCAATATTTTTTCAGAGCTAGATGCAGAAAAAATTTATATTCAATTTGCAACCTGATGGAGGTCAGTATAGATGGACTAATAGAGAAAGTCCCACACACTGCTAGAAGGCCAAATATTTTTTCAGAGCTAGATGCAGAAAAAAATTATATTCAATTTGCAACCTGATGGAGGTCTGTATAGATGGATTAATAGAACAATTCCCACACACAGCTACAAGCCCAATATTTTTTCAGAGGTAGATGCAGAAAAAAATATATTCAGTTTGCAACCTGATGGAGGTCAGTATAGATGGACTAATAGAGAAAGTCCCACACACTGCTAGAAGGCCAAATATTTTTTCAGAGCTAGATGCAGAAAAAAATTATATTCAATTTGCAACTTGATGGAGGTCAGTATAGATGGACTAATAGAATGATGCTATGCCCAAAAAAAGATTTTACTTCACTAGGTGCAGTAAAAAAATTGGTATTCTATACACAGGTAGTATATCTTGCAACACAGATAGGCTACTCCACTGACTAACACACTCTGCAATAGGCCAAAAAGGATTAGCTTTGCTAGATTCAGCCAAATGCTGTGAAAAAAACTTGCACAGCACTGGCACAGACCTGCCTGGCAAAAACTGATAGGAACTGATGTAACCTAGTCCTGAAAAGGACTCCAATTACAATTAGTCTTTACTCCCAAAACCTATCTATTTAAGAGCACAGACCTGCCTGATAAAAGTCGTAGGAAATGCTGTAACCTAGTCCTTAAAAGGACTGCAATCACAACTATTCCCTACTCCCAAGCTATCTGTAGATTTGTGCGAAAATTGGCTTGAAATTAACAAGGTATAGTGCACACAGCAACAGCGGTGCTGTCTAACACGCAGCTGCAGCAGTGAGAAAATGGTGGCGACGGGGAAAATGGCTTGGTCTTATAGGGCAAGGACATGTGACATACACTGCCAATGACACATGCCCTTGCTTGTGTGAAAAAAAGCACTTCGCTCCGTGTGTGCGCTGCTGATAGGCTGACAGATTGCACCTCCCCACTGTAAATGCGGGAAAGAGAAAAAAAAATGGAGATCTTCATTATTCCTGCAGAGATCCATCCCCTGCCCCTCCCCCCACCCCGCTGTACACTCAAACTGCGTATTAACATTATTTTTCATCATTACTGAGAAAAAATCCAGTTATGATTTTGGTGCACGAACAGTTATCGAACATAACCTCGAACAGCCGAATTTTTCTCAAATCGTTCATGTTCGCCGAACGGCTCGAACACCGCCCAAAACAGCTCGAATTTGAGATTGGCGAACAGTTCGAGTAGAACAACGCTCATCTCTATTTATAAGGCAAGAAATCGCACTTATTAAACCTGACAGGGCACACCTGTGAAGTGAAAACCATTTCCGGCGACTACCTTTTGAAGCTCATCAAGAGAATACCAAGAGTGTGCAAAGCAATCATCAAAGCAAAAGGTGACTACTTTGAAGAACCTAGAATATAAGACATATTTTCAGTTGTTTCACACTTTTTTGTTAAGTATATAATTCCACATGTGTTAATTCATAGTTTTGATGCCTTCAGTGTGAATGTACAATTTTCATAGTCATGAAAATACAGAAAAATCTTTAAATGAGGTGTGTCCAAACTTTTGGTCTGTACTGTATATTGTTAGCTCTGACATGCAGTATGTAATAGTGATGAGCGAGCATGCTTGCAACTGCTCGGTACTTGACCGAGCATCTGACTGCTCAAGATGCTCGGCGCTCGGCGAGTATTTCTGGGATGCTCGGGCGGGAGCTCAGGTCCCCGCCCGAATGTTTGGCGCACTTTCGACAGCGAATGAACATGCAGGGATTGCCTGCCACTCACTTTAATGCCGTAACTATGTTGGTTGTGGTATTACAGTGATTGGCTGCCGCATAGCATCATTGGGTCTATATAAGGCCCGGTTACCCTATGCTCGTTACAGTCTACCCTGGAAACAGGCAGAGTAGGGAGAGGTGCTGCTGAGTGAGTGAGTGAGAGAATTGGCGGTTTACTAGTTACAGTAGGTATAGGTATTTTACAACAAGATATATATCCATCTGAACTAACAGTCCTCTGAGGACTAATCCATCTGCATATATTACTGGTGATAGCAGGAATAAGGCAGGCAAAGTTTGTGGACACTGTATACAGCAGAATAGGGTCCATTGCACATTCTGTCTGCTGCTGTTACATATATCCATAGCCCTAGATATCAGGGCTAATTTTTTTTATTTGCTCTTAATCCTGATTATTTGCTTAAAAAGCAATACAGTACACAATTTTACTGCTCCATTTGCTTGTTAGCAGAATACAGCCAGATATTTTTGGATTTTATTCACATTGCTGTATTGTGGAAGCAGAGAAACTTCTCCATCATCATTACTGCGGTAATAATCGTGACATTTTTTGGCGCGTGCCAAATATTACACTCCAGTTAAAGTCTGCCAGTTGTATGTTGTTCAACCTATTCACACTTAGTCACTGACCAATACCATATCTCTAATGCCACTGACTAAAATTGTGATCATCAGACGGGATTAGATATTACTGTGCTAATAATCCAGATTTTTTGGGAGCTGACCAATAGCATATATGTGAATAATGTTGTCAGAGTATTACGCCACTTTTACAGATTGACAATAAAACATACAAAAACTAAGCTATAATGGATATTCCTGGAAAAATGTTAAGAAACATTCTTTGCAGGGTTATGACTTGTATTTAAGGCCAAATAAATTTTAAAAAAAGTTATGGACTGAGGAAGAGATTTATGCGACCAGAATGAACACTCATCTCGAGCTGATGATACCACCTAGTAGCACCTGTTCCTATTGAAAATGCATCTAACAGCGGTATAGATAGGGAATAGAATAGATTTGTATTTTTTTTCTGCAGCACGCAGTGTAAGGCAATAATACCTGGCTGGATCAGTGTAATACGCTATCCATACTGCGATAGCTCACCCATAAACAAATTTCAGATAAGACAGGTAATATTCTAGAATATAGAATCTATTTGAATTGTCCTTCACATTATTAAGGAGTGGGTCTCCTATACTGTTACTGCATATGCAGAAATTTCAAGGGCTGCCAAAAATTAGGACGCACTCCAATACACATTTAAAGAGACATTTAAAAAAAAAAAAACTATAAAAGCACAGCAGGATCTTTAGTATAAAAACCAGACTAGCCAATTTAACCTCACTGTAATCACATTCTACAACTCCTGCGCCTCCTCCTCCTCCTCTTTGGCCTCCATCTCCGAAATGACCACATTAGCTGCAAGCTGGAAGCACTGCAGCACTGCCTCGGTCAAGCGGCAATAGGCTGTGCTGAAGATAATATGCTTAGGTGACAAACCGCACACCACTGCAGAGTTGTTGAAAGCTGTAACACAGCAGACAGATCTGTGGCTCTCACCGCTGAACATACAGCCAGGCATGGTCATGTGTGACAATGGCCAGAACCTGGTGGCGGAAAAATGACAGCTGGAGTAGAAACGGTTTCACTCTATGCCACACCTTTCACCTACCTAAATAATATGGCTGTGGTGAAATACAACTCTCACCGAGAAGCAACCCTGGCTAAGAAAAGTCTGTGTGAAGGTTTCCGGAGGAAGGAGGGCCCTAGCGGTAGGGAACAAAGGAAGGGACACCTCCTGACACCAACCTGTGTTTGTCCCTAAGCTCCCTTATCGTCCCAAGATGCGTCCTTCCTCCCTATGCACAATCACGTGCCTAAGCCCTGGCTGGTCCTGGACTTAACCTGGCTAGTGTGCAAGCCAGCGAGGCACTAGTCTCACCACTACAATATGACAACACAAGGAAAGTAAGACAAACAATGGGAAGAAAACAACATAAAATACACTTTTCTCTCAAACAGAAAACTTCAACGCTGCAATAGCAACAAATACCACAGCTTCTCCAGAGACTGGCTCCTTCAAAGAGTTCAGCACAGAATGAACTATAATGGGCGTTCAGCTGATGGATCATGTGGCTATTTAAAGGGAGATGGGAGTGGCACCAACCAACATCAGCTGACCGTTAACAAAAGGCTGCCAGCAAGAGAATAACATTAACCCTTCCTGGACCAAAATGAAAAAACTACATTTAAAGTACAGCATAACCAGAGCTGCCACGAGTCTCCAAATTATTCATGACAGCAAGCAAGCTAGGGAGATGGTGCCCTCTATCATCATGAAGGAATTTGCTCGTTGTCTAGGAGACTGACAACAGCTGCTGTCTACCTTGTGAACATTATGTTGAAGCTTGATTGACCCAGGCCCCGCAATCCTCTGTGTCGGGAGGACATGGTCCTCCCAGGGTCCGACTGGGTCCCGGCTTCCACAATATTAACCCAGTGTGCCGTCAGTGAGATGTACCAACCCTGGCCACAAGGACTTGTCCACATGTCTGTGGTTAGTTTGTCCTTCCCAGTAACTGCGTTGGTGAGGGTATGGGTAATGTTCTGGGAAAAGTCCTTGTATAAGGCGGGTATGGCACATCGGGAGAAATAATGGCAGCTGGGGACTGAGTACCGAGGGACAGCCGCCGCCATAAGGTTGTGGAAAACTTCTGCCTCCATGAGCTTAAAATACTAAATTTCTAGGGCAAGCAGTCGAGAAATGTGCCAGTTAAGTATTGTGGCCCTGTTTGGCTGCGTATTTGCACTTGCATTCCAAGGACTGGGGTAGGGACAACTGATCTCTGAGGGACAACTGAGGAATTTGCCAACTCCAAGTAAAAAAAAATCTCCTGGATCTGCACATTCCTCAAAAAAGCATCTGCAAAACAATTGTGCATGTCCTTATCATCTCCCGCCTCGACTACTGCAACCTCCTGCTCTGTGGCCTCCCTTCCCGCACCCCTCCAATCTATCCTAAACTCTGCTGCCCGACTAATCCACCTGTCCCCCCACTTTTCCCCGCCCTCTTCTCTCTGTAAATCCCTGCACTGGCTCCCCACTGCCCAGAGACTCCAGTTCAAAACTCTAACCTTGGCATGCAAAGCAATCCACAACCTGTCTCTTCCATAGATCTGTGACCTAGTCTCCCGGTACTTACCTGCACACAACTTCCAATCCTCACAAGATCTCCTTCTCTACTCCCCTCCTATCTTCTCTTCCCACAATCGCATACAAGATTTATCCTGTGCATCCCCCCTTCTCCGGAACTCTCTACCCCAACATATCAAGCTCTCGCCTATTGTGGAAACCTTCAAAAGGAACCTGAAGACCTACTTCTTCCGACAAGCCTACAATCTGCAGTAACCCTCGCTCCACCATACCGCTGCATCACCAGCCCTATCCTCACCTACTGTATCCTCACCCATCCCTTGTAGACTATGAGCCCTCGCGGGCAGGGTCCTCTCCCCTCCTGTACCAGTTGCTGTCAAGTTTTTGTTCAAGATTATTGTAATTGTTTTTGATATGTATACCCTTTTTCACATGTAAGGCGCTACAATAATAAATAATAATAATAATAATGTGGTCCAGTCTCACGGCTACTGAGACAGAACCGTATGGAAGACAGGGTGGTGGTGGTTGCAAACGGACTGTAAGCATTATCTATTTATCTGCTATCCAACCAACAACCTTTTCACACTGGTCTGGCTTCAAGAGTTGTATTCCGTGGCCCCCTAAAAAGTGCGACAGGAAGCTAGGTCGACAAGATGTGGGTGCTTGTTGTGCTCCCTCAGCAGGCACAGTTTCGTTTTGCCCATGGCCTCGGCCTCTGCGTGCACTATCACCATCAGCATCACGTCCACTTCCTCATCACTTGCCATGCGCCTCCTTTTAAATGGAGTTTAATATTTGTCATGTTGCCAAAAATGTCTGTATAATTACCGCAGTAATATAGGATCACATCTGATGACCACGGTTTTAGGCAGTGGCCTGGGATGCAGAGATCCTTCCAGGGGTCTTCCCCATGCTGTTCCCATGTCATTTCAGCACTGTATGGATGTGTCTGATCATGTCTCACACACCACATGACCGGATAAGGTAGTAAAATGTTAAAATTACATTTACCAGTGAATGTATTTTTCACCGTTGAAAGCAATGCAAAAGTGCAAAAATGCATAAAAAATGCTACGTGTGAACATTGGCCAAGGTGTGGAAGAGCATTTTTGTTTCTGATTATTTATTTTGCCTTATATACAAGTCATTACCCTGAAAAGAATATCCCTTCACATTTTTTCCAGGAAAATCAATTTTGGCTTCATTTTTGTATGCTTTATTGTGAGTCCGTAAAAGTGGTGTAATACTCTGACAACATTGTTCACAGCAGTGACCTGGCATTCAGAGATGCTTCGAGGGGTCCTCTCCATGCTGTTTCCTTATCATTTTAGCACTGTTCCGATCGACTTGGCCAATTTTTACGTCCCCTCCAGACTTCAGGGTGGGACGCCGGGAAAATGCTCAAGTTTCCCATTGACTTACAATGGGCTCGTTACTCGGGTCGAGCACCCGAGCATTATGATTTGCTCGACCCGAGCAACAAGCACCCGAGCATTTTAGTGCTCTCTCATCACTAGTATGTAACCATGAGTAAAGCTTGCTAAAGCTTGCTAAAGCTGAAAAGCATTGTTTTTTGTTCCCTGGATGTACTGCCATCATCCTATTAACGGAATTTTCAATAAATTGTGGATTTTATCTACTTAACCAGCTGCCTCGCTGGAATTTCTTTTCTTCGTCTCAGATGTACAAGGCTAATCCATGCAAGACTACCAGCAGTATACTGTTACTACGTCTCCGGTGAGCTGACTCCCTCTCTCCCTCTTCTTTGCTTTATTATTAGTACAGGATGGATGACATTATTACATTATCAGGGGCGCAATACGTATGTCTTAATGGAACTTAAAACAATACAATGGCTTATACATCTGACCAACATGCAGGTGGAGGCCCATTGGATTCTAGTTACTCCACTGGCAGCACGTCAAGATTATAGTGAAAAAAAGTAAAATGATTTACTTATCCATTTAAAGCCTTTTTCATACTCAAAATACTTTAAACATACCCAAGAGGAGCAAATATTATTTTATTAATCACATTTTAAAATGTGAAAACATTTATTTTCTTTCTCATTCAGAACAGTGTTCAGTACAGTGGCTTGCAAAAGTATTCACGCCCTGGGTATTTTTCATGTTTTGCTACCTTACTACCTAGAGTTTCACTGGTATTTTGATGGTTTGCATCAGTTCATGTTAAGAACATGCCTACAACTGTGAACATTTGGTTTTCTTTTTATTGAGAAGCATACAACAAATAGGACAAAATAACTTAAAACTTCAGTGTGCATAACTTTTTACCCCCATAAAGTCTGTGTAGAGCCTCCTTTTGCAGCAATAACAGCTGCAACTCACATTGGATAAGTCTCTATGAGCTTTCCACATCTTGCCACTGGGATTTTTGCCCATTCCTCAAGGCAAAACTTATTTAGCTCCTTCAAGTTAGACGGTTTCCTCTGGTGAACAGCAATCGTTAAGTCTGACCACAGATTCTCAATTGTATTAAGGTCTGGGCTTTGACTAGGCCACTGCAAAACATTTACACGTTTCCCCTTAAACCATTCGAGTGTTGCTTTTGCAGTATGCTTTGGGTCACTGTCTGAAAGTGAACATCCATCGCCGAGTCAAATCGCTAACATACTAAAACAGATTTTGCTCAAGAATATCCCTGTATTTCACACCATCCATCTTCCCCTCTATTCGGACCGTTTTCCCTCTCTCTGCTGCCAAAAAAAAAACCCCACAGCATGATGCTGCAATCACCATGTTTCACTTTTGGGATGGTGTTCTTGGGGTGATGAGCTGTGTTGGTTGGGAGTTAGACATAGCATTTACCTTGGTGGCTAAAAAGTTCAATTTTGGTCTCATCTGACCACCGCACCTTCCTCCATAGATTTGGGGAGTCTCCCACATGTCTTTTGGCAAACTCAAAAGGAGACTTACAATTTGTGGGTGCAAGTAAAAGCTTTTTTCTGCCCACTCTTCCATAATGGCCACCTCTATGGAGTGTACGACTTATTGTGGTCGTATGGACAGATACTCCAGTCTCTGCTTAGGAACTCTGCAGCTCCTTCAGGGTTACTTTTGATCTCTTTGCTGCCTCTCTGATTAAAGCACTCCTTGCCCACGTTGAGAATTTTGGTGGTCTGCCCTCTCTTGGCAGTTTTGTTGTGGTATGATGTTCTCTCCATTTGATGATAATGGATTTGATGGTGCTTCGGGGATCATCAGAGATTGGGATATTTTTTATAACACAACCCTGACTTGTACTTCTCAACAACGTTGTCCCTGACTTGTTTGGAGATCTCCTTGGTCTTCATGGTGTTGTTTGGTTAGTGGTGCCTCTTGCTTAATGGTGTTGCAGCCTCTGTGGCCTTTCAGAAAAGATGTGTATATACTGACCTCTATGTGACACTTAGATTACACACAGTGGACTTCCTTTCACTAAGCATATGACTTATGAATAAGTATATAACTTAATCACCACAGGGTGATTACATATGTACATGCCAATTTTTAGTTATTTGATCCCATATATTAAATGTATACCTATATTTTTCTCACTTCACTAACTTAGACTATTAAGTGCTGAGGCATCACACACAAATCAGATTTACAAAAATATTTAAATACAGGTTGAAATCTAGCAAAATAGGTAAAAAGCAAAGGGGGTGAATACTTTCGGAAGCCACTGTACATGTAGATTCAGCATGTTGGTAGTATGCGGTGCCTTACTGGTTCTGATAGAGGGTGAAGTACACAAGCTACGGGAGCTTAATCAAGGGAATGTCTCAGTTACATTGACCTACATTCATTTTCTTCTTTCCCATAATTCAGAAATTGAGAGGTCTCCAACACAGTTGATCTGGGCCTAGATAATAGTCGAGGAAACCCCAGCAAACACAGACAGAACATAAAAATGTAATTTCCATGCTGAATTATATGCTTTAAAGTAGAGATGAGCTGATCTTTTAAACTTCAAATTCCCCGGCTACACTGAATTTTCTCAAAAAATCTCAATATTGAAAAGCTTGCAAATGCTCAGAAAATATAAGTTGGGGAGAGGATAGTGAGAGAAAGAGAGAAAACCTTGCTGACCATAAAAGAACTTTCACTACATAGGAGAGAAAGAAAGAAAGGACAATGCTGACAATTAAACCTTACAATCTACGGGACAGAGAGAGAAGACCCTGCTGCCACAAAAGTTAACACTCTACTGGAGTGAGAGAGAGAGACCCTGCTGACATAAGAGCTTACATGATATGAGAAAAGAAGAGAGCGGAACCCGCTGACTATAAGAGCTTACACGCTATGAGAGAGAAAGTGTGAGAGGATCCCGCTGACCATGAGAGCTTACATACTAGAGGAGTGAGAGAGATAGAGAGAGAGAGAGGACCCCACTAACCATAGCAGCTTACACTCTACAGGAGAGAGAAAAGACTCCACTGACCACAAGAGCTTACACTTAACAGGAGTGAGAGAGAGAAGCCTGTTGACCATAAGAGCTTACACTCTTCAGGAGAAAGAGGACCCTGCAGATCATAAGAGCTTATACTCTTCAGCAGAGAGAGAGTGAGAGGATCCGGCTGATCATAAGAGCTTACACTCTAGTGGCTAGAGAGAGGACTCTGCTGATCATAAGAGCTTTCACACTTCATGTATGAGAGAGAGCAAGGGCCCTTCTGATCATAAGAGCTTACACTCTATGAGAGAGAGGGAAAAAATCCTGCTGACTATTAAAGCTTACACTCTACAGGAGAGAGAGAGACAGGAACTGCTTCAGCAGTGTGGGAAATGGTGCCGGCAATTTTTTAAATTTTTTTTTGCGAAACGCAAATTGAATTTCGAAGAGTTTAAATTTGCATGAAACCGAGAAATTTCAGGAAATTCCACTTGTACTTGATCCTTCTTGGATCAATCTGCTTATCTCTACTAACTTTTCAGCCAATGGGATGTAAGTATTTTACTACTAGGGTGTCCAAATAAAAAGCAATATAAAAGTAGCAGGATACTTATAAATCTTGTAATTGGAGCCAATGGGGAAACTATGAAAATTAAAGGACATTATAATCACTTGAAATCCTTTGTGTAAGACAAATGTACTTCTTATCAAGAATGATACTAATTTTAACTGATAATTTGTGCACGTGTTTTCCCTTGTAAAATCTTCCCAGAATATCATATTCACAGGTTGGGAACCATGAGTGTAATGAGAGTACGATGAGCTAAAACCAGATGTGAAGTGCCAGCCACCACTTATGGCTTAGTGATTATGTTCTATAGAATACATTCCGTGTGCCGTTCATTTAAACTTTGGTCATTTATCATCTAACAGAAATTATGGAAAAATGCTTCTTGATAACTCCTGAAAATGTATTTGATGTGGTTTCATTTCTCAAGGAAGATTCAGTTTCTCTTCTAAGGAGCGTCTTGTGGGAAATCATTGGTCGATCATGAGAGAATAACAAGCATGGAAAGTCACCCTGATTAAAAACTTAATGAATTGCATATGAATATGTAATTGGGCCAAAAGTGACACACTTGCATGTTCATTAGAACAACTCAACTTTAATTCAGCCATCATCAATTGAAAAGTATTTACTTTATTTACATCACTGAGTTATAAGGTTCTTATCAAAATATAACTTAATAGTCTCAAAAATATCTAATTGTATGTTGGTCTAATGTACAGTGAAAGACTTTGTATTAAATCTCATAGAATATATATGATAATTTATTATGTTACATTCATCAATACACTAAATAGGAGCTATAATATATATCATGTGAATATTAGATATGAGTAAAAAGATAAATAGGACACTGTTCCTACATCCCTTGCTAGTTGCTAGTACTCTTTAGCAGCCGGAACAGAGTCCTGTGAACTTCCTTGGCCAGCACTCAAATGCTGCATCCTGAGTCCTTCTGGTATTTACAAAGCCCCTGGAATGCAATAACGTTGCTTGTGTCTTAGTCATTACTCATTAGGCATTTCTAGGGAATTTACAGAACAATAATTGGTCATTTAGAAATAAATGCGAAAAAGTATTTTTCAACTTTCAATCAAATTACATTATGTCTAGAGATGAACAAATTTATACAAGTAGAATGAATCCTCCTTGAATTTTACAAAAATTCATATTCTCCAGAATACAATTTTTTTGCAATAGACTTAGCGCAAATTCAACAAAATGGCCTAAAGCTAAACTGTATATGGAAACCACATAAGAAAGGTATACAAGGGACTACAATACTATCAAGTGTAATTCATATATTTTATTACATTCAAATAAAGACAAATAAAAACAGACAACAAGATGAACAATTAAAAATATATAAAACATAAATAAAATACAGCTCAGGAGGGGGGAGGAGAATGCTCACAATAAATATTACACATGGATCTCCTATACAAAAGATGTATATATTTTGTGACAGCCAAATTTAGATTACCAATAATTAAATATACATGATCACCTCTAATAGCAGCTAAAAATAAATATACGTATTATAGGGAACACCAAAGGATACCAAAAAATCAATTAACATAAAGTGCTTGTGCAAGAATATATATATATATATATATATATATATATATATATATATATATATATACTATATATATATATATACAGTATGTATATATATATATATTATATATATATATATATATATATATATATATATATATATACAGGGTGGTCCAAAAGTAGGTGGCCAGAAAATAACAACATTTATTTTGATTTATATATAAAATTATATTTACTAACACATACATAACATTGACAATTAGATTTTATTCTGAACAATAATTCAAAAGCCCTTAAATTTTATCAACGCAGGTGCTCAAACTGTTTTCCATTACAATTTGCACAGCTTTGAAGTCGCCTCTTGCGCTTCGACAAACTTTTTTGCACAAGTCTCTTTGGGTATTAATTTCTTGAAATGCATCTCTTGTGTAATTTTTCAAATCACTGACACTTTTTGGTTTTCGACTATAAACTTTGTCCTTGAGTACTCCCCAAAAGAAAAAATCCATTGGGGTCAAGTTTGGTGAACGTGCCGGCCAATCAAGTGGGCCTCTTCGGCCAATCCATTTATTAGGAAATGTTTCATCAAGATCCTCGCGGACCACTCTTGAATAATGTGAAGGGGCCCCATCTTGTTGGAAATAAAGGTCCTTTGAATTAGGCTGTTGCTGTAACTGGGAAACAACTTGATTAATGATAGAAGCTTGTAAAATTCCCAATTCCAAAGAGCCTCTTCTGGTGGACTTTTTTTTGTATATAAATCAAAATAAATGTTATTATTTTCTGGCCACCTACTTTTGGACCACCCTGTATATACGTCAATAGATTACCAGGTGTATACATACCATAGAAAAAAGAGGGATACAATAATTAATTGCTGCTGGAAGAATGGAACCTTCAAAAAGAGGTTTGGCTGAAAGGAATCAAATCATGTCTGAACCCCAAAGCAGGGGGTTACATAGATAATATGGCAAACAGAGGAGACCATGATAATGATGGTAAGATTGGAGACATACCCCGGCCCCCTCACACCACTCCAATGCCGTTTCGCTCCTCGCTTCATCAAGGAGTTATATAGAGGGACTATGTAACCCCCTGCTTCGGGGTTCAGATATGATTTGATTCCTTTCAGCCAAACCTCTTTTTGAAGCTTCCATTCTTCCAGCAGCAATTAATTATTGTATCCCTCTTTTTTCTATGGTATTTATACATCTGGTAATCAATTGACACCTGCTATTAGAGGTGATCATGTATATTTAATTATTGGTAATCTAAATTTGGCTGGCACAAAATATATACATCTTTTGTATAGGAGATCCATGTGTAATATTTATTGTGAGCATTCTCCTCCCCCCTCCTGAGCTGTATTTTATTTATGTTTTATACATTTTTAATTGTTCGTCTTGTTGTCTATTTTTATTTGTCATTATTTGAATGTAATAAAATATATGAATTACACTTGATAGTATTGTAGTCCCTTGTATACCTTTCTTTTGTGGTTTGCATTCAGAGTTTGAGGTATTTGGATTTATTTTTTGAAATTTGTGGTATTTCCTTCTTATTTATAGGATTTATTAAACTGTATATGGCCCTTAAAAAGGAGGTTAAAAAAATGAATACTCCTCTCACTGTTCACCTGTTCTGCCAGACAGTGCATCCTGCCATCCGGTCCTCGACGCCTCCTGTTTTCACCTTTACTTGAACGCGCATCTTCTATTAACTTATTCACTACTCATGAAAGCAACTTCCAGCATTTATAGGACTTTGATGTCCCTGGGTGCTGTGTTGTCAGGGAACAAGTTATGACATCACAAGGTACGTTCTCCAAGAAGCTGGTTAGACCTTGTAATGTCGTGATGTGATGGTAAGGTCAATGGGACATCACTGGCCTAGTTGTGCCAGAAGCCACAGCCCAGGATGAAGCAAGCCAAAGAGGATGCACGCAAAGGGAGGAAGGTGAAAATAAGAGGTGCCGAGAACCGAACAGTGGGCTTTGGAGGCAGAGGTGAGACACTTATCCTCCCTGGTTTCAGCGCCAACTCTCCACTGATTCCCAAGTATCTGTTGTTTGACTGCAGTGCTCAGGTCACATCAATAGCTGTTCAAACAATCAGTGATCTCAGAGGCTCTACCTGTGTGTGTTGACATGAGTAACTGAGCTCACTGATTGGCTAAAGCAATCACACTGTGACTTCAAATCTGCAGCCAATTAAGAGAGATTGGGGTGGTGGCAAAGAGTCGGTGATGGACTACTAATACTCTTTTGTTGTTTTATAACCACCGCAGCCCATTTTCTGCGAGGGGACAGCACCTTTAAGGAGTGAATCCTTCATCTGAGTAACCAACTATTATTCGGATAATGTCTTCTGCTGGGAAAACTCCCAATAAATCATGGTACACCTCCTTAAGCTGAGCAACCAAGTAATCATGTGAGAACATATTCACCTGGGTAGACTGCCAACAAATAATGGTATGACTGCTGTAAATGTGTAGACTATTAGTTTGTCATGGGATGTCATGACTCCTTCAATTGGGTAGACTTGGGAAAAAATATGAAATGACTAGTGTTGAGCCACCCCCGTAGTGTACGGGTTCGGTTCGGTTCGTCGAACATTGGGATGTTCGAGGAACTGTTCGTCGAACTGTTTGTCGAACACCTTAGAACACCGTCGAACACCGTTAAAACAAATGGCAGGCAAACAAAAACACATAGAAACACATAGAAAACACCTTCAAAGATGTCCAAAAGCTGACAAACTGCTCAGAAGACACTCTCTTTCAAAAAGCCGGCCGGCAATTCAGCAGCGGTACCCGACAATTTATAACAGACAGAATAGAGCATCACACATAGATTAGATAGATAGAAACATATCAGTCACATATATAATAAGTACAGTGACAGTGTTGGTTACTGTACTTGTCATTTAGTGTAAAGGATTTATTAAAAAAAATATTAGTGTTTTCATGCACCGTCTCTTTAAAAAAGCCGGCCGGCAATTCAGCAGCGGTACCCGACAATTTATAACAGAAAGAATAGAGCATCACATAGAGATAGATAGAAATATGTCAGTCACATATATAAGAAGTACAGTGACAGTGTTGGTTACTGTACTTGTCATTTAGTGTTAAAATAAAGGATTTATTAAAAAAAAAATTGGCGTGCGGTTCCCCGTAATTTTAGTCTCTAGCGGAGGTTAAGCAGACGGCTGGGGCAGATGTTTGAAGCCTGGGAAGGGGGTAATACCCATGGAGCTTACCAGGCAACTAATATCAGCCCCCAGCTGAATACCTAGCCTTTACTAGCTATTAAAATGGGGAACCCGCCCCAAAAAATGACGTGGGGTCCCCGCTATTTTAATAGCTAGCAAAGGCTAGGCAGACAGCTGGGGGCTCATATTAATAGCCCAGGAAGGGTGCCATGAATATTGGCCCCCTCCCAGGCTAGAAACACCAGCCGTCAGCCGCCCCAGAAATGGCGCATCCATAGTATGTGCCAATTCTGGCACTTAGCCTCGCTCTTCCCACTGCCCTGTAGCGGTGGCAGTGGGGTAATAGGGCTGGGGTTGATGTCAGCTTATAATGCCAGCTGACATCAAGCCCAGGTTAGTAATGGAGAGGCGTCTATAGGACACCCCAATTACTAACCCCGTAGTCAAAGTTAAAAAAAAAACACAAATACCCAGAATAAAGTCCTTTAATTGAAATAAAGACACAATTCTTTATTGTTCTAAATTAAACCATACTTACCATCACGCCCATTCCAGCTGAAGCCAATGTCTTCTGCAATAAAAGAAAAATAATAAAGCAACATCATCCTTACCTTTCGATGGTTCCCAGGACAGCTTCAGCTCTGCTACATCGAGATGACAGGCTGGATCGCAGCAGAACGCTGCCATCCAGCTTGCCATGCCGCAGAGACTGAGAAGCGCAGGCATGCTTGCGCTCCTCAGTGTCTCGCTGTGACGATGAGCCGAGGTCATGTCCAATGAACTCAGCTCACCTCATGCACGTCACTGACAGCGTGGGAAAATTCTCCTGCACTCAGCGCTTCAGCATGAGAATTTTCCCACGCTGTCAGTGAAGTGCATGAGGTGAGTTCATGTCCAATGAACTCAGCTCACCTCATGCACGTCACTGACAGCGTGGGAAAATTCTCCTGCACTCAGCGCTTCAGCGTGAGAATTCTCCCACGCTGTCAGTGACGTGCATGAGGTGAGCTCATGTCCAATGAACTCAGCTCACCTCATGTACGTCACTGACAGCATGGGAGAATTCTCACGCTGAAGCGCTGAGTGCAGGAGAATTTTCCCACGCTGTCAGTGACGTGCATGAGGTGAGCCGAGTTCATTGGACATGAACTCGGCTCACCTGGATGCCGTCACAGCGAGACACTGAGGAGCGCAAGCATGCCTGCGCTTCTCAGTGTCTGCGGGATGACAGGCTGGATGGCAGCTTTCTGCTGCGGTCCAGCCTGTCATCTCGATGTAGCAGAGCTGAAGCTGTCATGGGAACCATGGAAAGGTAAGGATGATGTTGCTTTATTATTTTTCTTTCATTGCAGGAGATCATTGGCTTCAGCTGGAATGGGCGTGATGGTAAGTATGGTTTAATTTAGAACAATAAAGAATTGTGTGTTTATTTCAATTAAAGGACTTTATTCTCGGTGCTGTGTTTTTTTTTAAATACTTTACTAGAAATTCATGGCGGTCATGTCTAATATTGGCGCGATCCCATGAATTTCAGGCTTAGGGCCAGCTGATAATACCAAGCTGGCCCTAACCCCTTTATTACCCAGTGAGCCACTGCACCAGGGCCCTGGATGAGTTGGGTACAGCGCCAGAAGATGGCGCTTCTATGAATGCGCCATTTTCCGGGGTGGCTGTGGACTGCAATTTGCAGCAGGGGGGGCCCAGAAAGCTTGGACCTCCCTGCGCTGCAGATTCCAGCCCCCAGCTGCCTAGTTGTACCTGGCTGGACACAAAAATAGGACGAAGCCCCACGTATTTTTTTTTTAATTATTTCATGAAATTCATGAAATAATTAAGAAAAAAAGGCCTTCCCTATATTGTTGTGTCCAACCAGGTACACATAGGCAGCTGGTGGTTGGGGGCAGCCCGTTCCTGCCTGCTGGACCCAAATATAGTGCGAAGCCCCACGTCAATTTTTTTTAATTATTTCAGGAAATTTATGAAATAATTTAAAAAAAATTGACGTGGTGCTTCGCACTATATTTGTGTCCAGCCAGGTACAGCAGGCAGAAACGGGCTGCCCCCAACCACGAGCTGCCTATTTGTACCTGGCTGGACACAACAATATAGGGAAGCCCTTTTTTTCTTAAATATTTAATGAATTTCATGAAATAATAAAAAAAAAAAAAACGTGGGGCTTCGCCCTATTTTTGTGTCCAGCCAGGTACAACTAGGCAGCTGGGGGCTGGAATCCGCAGCGCAGGGAGGCCCAAGCTTTCTGCCCCCCCCGCTGCAAATTGCAGTCCGCAGCCACCCCGGAAAATGGCGCGTTCATAGAAGCGCCATCTTCTGGCGCTGTACCCAACTCATCCAGGGCCCTGGTGCAGTGGCTCACTGGGTAATAAAGGGGTTAGGGCCAGCTTGGCATTATCAGCTGGCCCTAAGCCCGAAATTCATGGGGTCACGCCAATATTAGACATGACCACCATGAATTTCTAGTAAAGTATTTAAAAAAAACACAACACCCAGAATAAAGTCCTTTAATTGAAATAAACACACAATTCTTTATTGTTCTAAATTAAACCATACTTACCATCACGCCCATTCCAGCTGAAGCCAACGATCTCCTGCAATAAAAGAAAAATATTAAAGCAACATCATCCTTACTTTTCCATGGTTCCCACGACAGCTTCAGCTCTCCTACATCGAGATGACAGGCTGGACCGCAGCAGAACGCTGCCATCCAGCCTGTCATCCCGCAGACACTGAGAAGCGTAGGCGAGCTTGCGCTCCTCAGTGTCTCGCTGTGACTGCATCCAGATGAGCCGAGTTCATGTCCAATGAACTCAGCTCACCTCATGCACGTCACTGACAGCGTGGGAAAATTCTCCTGCATTCAGCGCTTCAGCGTGAGAATTCTCCCACGCTGTCAGTGACGTGCATGAGGTGAGCAAATGTCCAATGAACTCAGCTCACTTCATGCACGTCACTGACAGCGAGGGAAAATTCTCCTGCACTCAGAGCTTCAGCGTGAGAATTTTCCCACGATGTCAGTGACGTGCATGAGGTGAGTTCATGTCCAATGATCTCAGCTCACCTCATGCACGTCACTGACAGCGTGGGAGAATTCTCACGCTGAAGCGCTGAGTGCAGGAGAATTTTCCCACGCTGTCAGTGACGTGCATGAGGTGAGCCGAGTTCATTGGACATGAACTCGGCTCATCTGGATGCCGTCACAGCGAGACACTGAGGAGCGCAAGCATGCCTGCGCTTCTCAGTGTCTGCGGCATGGCAAGCTGGATGGCAGCGTTCTGCTGCGGTCCAGCCTGTTATGTGAATGTAGCAGAGCTGAAGCCGTCGTGGGAACCATGGAAAGGTAAGGATGATGTTGCTTTATTATTTTATATTTATTGCAGAAGACATTGGCTTCAGCTGGAATGGGCGTGATGGTAAGTATGGTTTAATTTAGAACAATAAAGAATTGTGTCTTTATTTCAATTAAAGGATTTTATTCTGGGTGTTTGTGTTTTTTTTTAACTTTGACTATGGGGTTAGTAATGGGGGTGTCTTATAGACGCCTCTCCATTACTAACCTGGGCTTGATGTCAGCTGGCATTATAAGCTGACATCAACCCCAGCCCTATTACCCCACTGCCACCGCTACAGGGCAGTGGGAAGAGCAAGACTAAGTGCCAGAATTGGCGCATCCTATGGATGCGCCATTTCTGGGGCGGCTGACGGTTAGTGTTTCTAGCCTGGGAAGAGGCCAATATTCATGGCACCCTTCCTGGGCTATTAATATCAGCCCCCAGCTGTCTGCCTAGCCTTTGCTAGCTATTAAAATAGCGGGGACCCCACGTCATTTTTTGGGGGGGGGTCCCACATTTTAATAACTAGTAAAGGCTAGGTATTCAGCTGGGGGCTGATATTAGTAGCCTGGGAAGCTCCGTGGGTATTACCCCTTCCCAGGCTTCAAACATCTGCCATCTGCATAACCTCCGCTAGAGCCTAAAATTACGGGGAACCCCACGCCAATTTTTTTTTAAAGAAATCCTTTATTTTAACGCTAAATGACAAGTACAGCAATCAACACTGTCACTGTACTTCATATATATGTGACTGACATGTTTCTATCTATCTAATCTATGTGTGATTCTCTATTCCTTCTATTCTAAATTGTCGGGTACCGCTGCTGAATTGCCGGGCGGCTTTTTTAAAGAGACAGTGCATGAAAACACTAATATTTTTTTTAATAAATCCTTTACACTAAATGACAAGTACAGTAACCAACACTGTCACTGTACTTCTTATATATGTGACTGACATGTTTCTATCTATCTAATCTATGTGTGATTCTCTATTCCTTCTATTCTAAATTGTCGGGTACCGCTGCTGATTTGCCGGCCGGCTTTTTTAAAGAGACGGTGCATGAAAACACTAATATTTTTTTTAATAAATCCTTTACACTAAATGACAAGTACAGTAACAAACACTGTCACTGTACTTCTTATATATGTGACTGACATGTTTCTATCTATCTAATCTATGTGTGATACTCTATTATTTCGGTTCTAAATTGTCGGGTACCGGTGTATGCCGCTGATGAATTGCCGCCTTTTCATGTTTCACTGTGAGCACTGTTCCCATTGATTTGGGCAATAACTGTACTGCCACAACCACCATGGCTGTGGCATTACAGTGAGTGGCAGACAATCCCTGCATGATTGGTGCTCTAAATAGCGCCAGACATGCAGGACACGCTTTTGGTGCACGAACAGTTATCGAACATAACCTCGAACAGCCGAATTTTTTGCAAATCGTTCGGGTTCGTCGAACAACTCGAACACCGCCCAAAACAGCTCGAATTTGAGATTGGCGAACAGTTCTAGTCGAACACCGCTCATCTCTAGAAATGACTTCTTCAGCTGAATAAACCCCCAACAAATCATGGGATGTTTTCTGTTAGTAAATATATGTATATCCATTATATAATTGGGGGATTCCCCCAGTTGGGTAGACTTCCAAAATAATTCTGGAAAGACACCTTCAGCTGGATAGACTATTAAAAAATCAGGAGATTATCCCTTTAGTTGGATAGACAACCAAAGTATGAAATTTTTTGCTCTGTTGTGGAAACTTCCAACAAAATTATGAGATGACTTCTTCAGCTTGGTATTCTGCCAAAAAATCATGCAAATATTGCTTTATCTGTAGAGACTACCAATAAAACATAAATCATAAATTGACTCCTTCAGTTGGGTTAACTGCCCAAATAAGCATAAGATGATTCCACTAGTTGGGTAGACTACCAAAAAAATTGAATAATTGCTTAGTCTTCATCTGGGTAGACACCCAACAGATCATGGAAAAACTCCTGATGAGGTGCACTTCAACGAAGTCATAGGATGATTCATTCTGCTAGTTAGACTAGGAACAATTATGGAGTGAGTCCTAGGATAAGGTAAGTCTACATGAAATCATGCCAAAAAAACTCTTGCTCAAGATTTATCCATAGTCAACAGACTCAAAGGGGAAATTAGTCTTTTGTTGCAATATATAAAGGTTTGCTCAATTAAAGAAAAGTTGGAAATGTTATTGAAGAAAGTTGGTTTTCTTTGCTCACATCTTGTCATATTCTTTATTTAAGGAAATCCAGCCAACATTCTTCAACAGACAATCTACATGACAAAAAACCCTTGATATTTTAGCCATCAGCATGCAATCATATGACCTTAATCCTGTCCTTGCTGAAAGTGTTGTAACTCTGTATTATAATTAAGCACTGCTGTGGAAGTAATGTAAAAGGGCTGCTGGCAGTAATGTATGCCAAAGGATTAGTTCTTTACTTCTGTTTTGATTAATTTATGAAAAGCTAAAAAAGAAGAGGAAAAAAGGCAGTCATGGATGAACAATTGATGTAATCTACAAATGAGTAAGAAAGATAGAGAATTACTTCTAAGCCTTGGAAACATTGCATTGTTTCAATGTTGGAGTGTATGAATTAGCTATTATTAGATGATGAAAAGCTAGTAAAACCACTACTGGGTATCAAAGAGAGAGTATGTAAATCATAGAAGGCTTGTTATAAATGGCTAGACTAGCATGGACTTTTGTAAGGGTGACATGAATATTATATGTATCTATAAAATGGAGTTATATTGCTTCAGACTACACAATTTTTAATAGGGCAGTCTCATCTCATACATTTATGCTATATCCACCATTCCTGAGATGACTCATTCCATGTGTTAGACTACTGGATATGCCCTATCCACTGGATATACCATAAATATATAATAAATTCAGGTTCCATAAATGGAACCCATATCTATCTTGAGAATGCGTTCCTGATACACATCGCTATCAATGGAGAGGTAATTAGCATTTCCATTCACTTGTATGGGATAACAAAACCACCTCTCCACAAACAGCACCTCTCTACTGTTGGGGATCTCTCAAGATGCAGTCATGAGAAAAGTACAAGTACACTCTCTTTCATTTGTATAGTTTTAAATATCAGGACTATAAAAAAAACAGTTTTTTATAAATTCTTAACATTAAGTAAATGCAACCTTAGATAAACAACACATGAACAATTACATTGGATACTTAACAAAAACTAGGCCAAAATGCAAAACCAGCATGTGAGAAATTAAATACACCCTATGAATGAATAGCTTGTAGAACCATCTTTACCAGCAATAACTTGAAATTATGGTTTTCTGTATGACTTTATCAGTTTATTACACCATTCTGGAGGAGTTTTGGCCTACTCTTCTTTACAACAGTGATTAAGTTCGTTCAGGGTTTTGGACATCCATTTCTGCACAGCTCTCTTAAGTCCCACCACAGCATTTCAATTGGGATGAGGTCTGGACTGTAGGCGAATGCAAAACTTGGATTATTTTCTTTTTTAGCCATTTTTAGCCATTTTAACGTATATTTGTTCAAGTGCCTAATATCATATTCTTGTTGCATGACACAGTTTTGGCCAAGCTTTAGCTTTTAGATAGATAACCTTACATTTTTCTCTAAAATATTTTGGAATATAGAGGAATTCAAGGAAGACTCAATGACTGTAAGGTTTCCAGATTCTGCAAAAGAAGCCCAAATCATCACTTTTCCACCACCATGTTTGACAGTGAGGTGTTTGTGCTGATATGCTGTGCTTGGTTTTCAAATGAGAATCGGGGTATTATGGCCAAACATCTCCACTTTTGTCTTATCTGTTCGAAGTACATTGTCCCGGATGTCCTTGATTTGTTCAGATGCGGCATTGTAAATTTCTTTTTAGACGAAAAGGCTTTCTGTCGGCAACCCTTCCAAAGAAACCTTAATTGTTCGGTCTTTTTGTAATTGTACCATCATGAACTTGAAAATTGAACATGCTAGCGGAGGCCTTTAGATTCGCAGCTTTGGCTCTTGGAGTTTTTTTGCAACTTCTTTAAGAATTGCATCTTAAAGGTCTGACCTTTGGGTGAATCTGCTGGGATATCCACTCATGGGAAGATTGTCAACTGTCTTCAATGTTTTCTAGCTGTGAATAATCTTTTTCACTGTAGAATGATAAACTTCAAATTGTTTGGAACAATTGATTTTCTAGGATCATTGTTGATGTTTTTCTTACTTGGTATTGGGTTAACACATCCCTGAATGCTCTAGACCAGCAAATTGCCAAAACTTGCTGATGAACAATTAATCAATGGCATTAGATTAGCAGCACCTGGATGCTACCTACCCTCCTGGTGCGCATAGTAGCAGTAAGAGTGAACTTAATTTTCCACATACAAGATTTACATATTGGCCTAGTTTTTGTTAAATAAATAGTGACACAATTATTATTATTATTATTATTATTATTATTATTATTAAAGCGTAATTTATTCAATGGCGCTTTACACAGTGTAATTTGTCATGTATTGTTCAGCTGAGGTTGAGCTGAGATTTATCAAATTTCAATTTCTTTCAAGGAATACATTTTTTTTATTTATCTCCTGATATGTAAAACCATAGAATTTAAAGAATGATTGCGCACTTAGCTTTTGTTAGGACTACTCATTTGCACCTTACTATATGGGACCTGTATAACCTTAAGATTCAACTCGATTAAAATTTTTGTAGATTATTAGGAAAGTCGCTGGACCTGGTCATTTTGAACATTTTGCGATTCAATTAAAAATTACCCATCACTATTTTACATAATGCAAAAGACCGCATCAGCCAGAAAGGGCTCCCATTACATAGGGCATGGACAGGCAGACTTTCCATTAATGTCTTGCAGCTATCACATCACATATTCTATCACAGTGTATCATAGCCTTTATAAAAGCCAATAATTAAAAGGCCGTGTGCCGTGACGTAACTAGAGATGGACCCAGTGAAAGATTTGGACCGTGTCTTCCCCCCCATCCTGGTATATATGTCCTCTATGCTGGTATACAAGTCCCTTATCTTGCATGGGCCTCATCCTGGTATATATATCCCCATACTGGTATATATATCCCCCATCTTGGGCCCCATCCTAGTATATATATCCCCATTCTTGGTATATATGTCCCTTATCCTGGGTCCCATTCTGATATATATCCTGCATCCTGGTAATATGTCCTTTATCCTTGGCTCCATTCTGTTAATATGTCCCTTATCCTGGTATATGTCCTTTATCCTGGTATATGTACCTTAGCCTGGGGCCTAGCCTGGTAATATGTCCCTTATCATGGTATATATCCCTTATCCTGGTATTTGTCCCTTATCCTTGGCCCCATCCTGGTAATATGTCCCTAACCATGGTATATGTCCCTTATCCTGGGCCCCATCCTGGTAATATGTCTCTTATCCTGGTATATATCCCTTATCCTGGGCCTCATGCTGGTAATATGTTTCTTATCCGGGTAATATGTCCCTTATCTTTGACTCCATTCTGTTAATATGTCCCTTATCCTGGTATATGTCCTTTATCCTGGTAATATGTCCCTTGTCCTTGGCTCCATCCCGGTAATATGTCCCTTATCATAGTATAAGTCCCTTATCCTGGGCTCCATCCTAGTAACATGTCCCTTATCCTGGTATATGTCCCTTATCCTGGGCCCCATCCTAGTAATATGTCCCTTATCCTGGTATATGTCTCTTATCCTGGGCCCCATCCTGGTATATGTCCCTTTATCATGGGCCCCATACTGGTAATTTGTCACTCATTCTGCCGCTGTTCTTTAATGCAAAGAAAAAAATAAACAATTATTCTCACCCTCCTGCCGCAGCCCCTCCACGCAGTGTCCTCATCTGAAGTCGGCAGCTTACTTCAGCGTGCAAGCAACAGGAGTGTATTACATCACTGTCATGCTCCCCCAGTCACGTGCACGACAATGTTAGCTACTGGCCTCTGATTGGCCGTCAGCATGTATTGCCGCCCACAACAGATCTGTGCACTTCAGTACACTTCGATTGGATGTGCGTCAGAGGATTTCCTGGCTCACAACTCTTGCTACACACAGATGTCCTTGACAAAGAGTGCACTCGGTCGAAACGCTGGACTATATCTGTTTTAACTCCTTGCCGGATCAAATAAATACTACAGAAAGACCCACAGTCTCATTTTATTTTTCGTGATGCTGATAGTTACTGTACATAGTTGCATAGTTACATAGATTGAAAAACAAATTAGTCCATCAAGTTCAACCTTTCTCCACCAATTATTCATTTTATCACTAAATTATTTATAACCCACAATGTTATGTGTACTGAGGAAATCATCCAGCCCTTTTTTAAAACCTATTATAGTGTCTCCATTACTACCTCTTGTGGTAAGGCATTCCTCAGTCTGACTGCTCTGACTGTAAAGAATAGTGATGAGCAAGCGTGCTCGCCACTGCTCAAGATGCTCAGTGCTTGGCGAGTATTTCCGGGTTGCTCGGGCAGGAGCTCTCTTTAGAGAGCCAATGAACATGCAGGGATTGCTTGCCACGCACTGTAATGCCGTAGCGATGTTGGTTGTGGCATTACAGTGATTGGCTGGCCGCATAGCGTCATCGGGTCTGTATCAGACCTGGCGCCGCCATGCTCATCACAGTCTATCCCAGAAACAGGCAGAGTAGGAAGAGGTGCTGCTGCGTGATGGACAGAATAGGTGGTGTAATAACTAGATATAGTTAGTGGTATTCCAGGAGTATATATATATATTTCCATCTGAACTATTAGTCCTTCTGGGGACTAATTCAGCTGCTTATATTCAGGAGTATATACAGTTATATGAAAAAGTTTGGTCACCCCTATTAATCTTAAGCTTAATGTTTTATAAAAATTGGTGTTTTTGCAACAGCTATTTCAGTTTGATATATGTAATAACTGTTGGACACAGTAATGTTTCTGCCTTGAAATGAGGTTTATTGTAGTAACAGAAAATGTGCAATCTGCATTCAAACAAAATTTGACAGGTGCATAAGTATGGGCACCCTTATCATTTTCTTGTTTTAAATTCTCCTACCTACTTTTTACTGACTTACTAAAGCCCTTTTTTTGGTTTTGAAACCTCATTGAGCTTTGCACTTCATAGCCAGGTGTATGCAATCATGAGAAAAGCTACTTAAAGTGGCCACTGGCAAGTTGTTCTCCTGTTTGAATCTCCTCTGAAGAGTGGCATCATGGGCTCCTCAAAACAACTGTCAAATGATCTGAAAACAAAGATTATTCAACATAGTTGTTCAGGGGAAGGATACAAAAAGCTGTCTCAGAGATTTAACCTGTCAGTTTCCACTGTGAGGAACATAGTAAGGAAATGGAAGAACACAGGGACAGTTCTTGTTAAGGCCAGAAGTGCAGGCCAAGAAAAACATCAGAAAGGCAGAGAAGAAGAATGGTGAGATCAGTCAAGGACAATCCTCAGACCACCTCCAGAGAGCTGCAGCATCAACTTGCTGCAGATGGTGTCACTGTGCATCGGTCAACTATACAACGCACTTTGCACAAGGAGAAGCTGTATGGGTGAGTGATGCGAAAGAAGCCGTTTCTGCAAGCACGCCACAAACAGAGTCGGCTGAGGTATGCAAAAGCACATTTGGAGAAGCCAATTTCTTTTTGGAAGAAGGTCCTGTGGACTGAAGAAACCAAGATTGAGTTGTTTGGTCATACAAAAAGGCGCTATGCATGGCGGCAAAAAAACACAGCGTTCCAAGAAAAACACTTGCTACCCACAGTAAAATTTGGTGGAGGTTCCATAATGCTTTGGGGCTGTGTGGCCAATGCCGGCACCGGGAATCTTGTTAAACTTGAGGGACGCATGGATTCCACTCAGTATCAGCAGATTCTTGACAATAATGTTCAAGAATCAGTGACAAAGTTGAAGTTACGCAGGGGATGGATCTTTCAGCAAGACAATGATCCAAAACACCGCTCCAAATTTACTCAGGCATTCATGCAGAGGAACAATTACAATGTTCTGGAATGGCCATCCCAGTCCCCAGACCTGAATATCATTGAACATCTGTGGGATCATTTGAAGAGGGCTGTCCATGCTCAGCGACCATCAAACTTAACTGAACTGGAATTGTTTTGTAAAGAGGAATGGTCAAAAATACCTTCATCCAGGATCCAGGAACTCATTAAAAGCTACAGGAAGCGACTAGAGGCTGTTATTTTTGCAAAAGGAGCATCTACTAAATATTAATGTCACTTTTCTGGTGAGGTGCCCATACTTATGCACCTGTCAAATTTTGTTTGAATGCAGATTGCACATTTTCTGTTAGTACAATAAACCTCATTTCAAGGCAGAAACATTACTGTGTCCAACAGTTATTACATATATCAAACTGAAATAGCTGTTGCAAAAACACCAATTTTTATAAAACATTAAGCTTAAGATTAATAGGGGTGCCCAAACTTTTTCAAATAGCAGTATATATAGCAGGAGTTAGGCAGGCAGGGTTTATGGCATTTAAAATTGGCAAGACTCGAGGCAAGGGACGGGGAAGTGGATGTGATGTCGATGGTGCATACAGAAGCCGAGGTCGTGAGCAAGCTGAAATTGTGCCACAACAAACACACACATCTTGTTGCCAAATCTTCCTGTCCAAATTGCTAGGGGACCGCAGCACACCACTATTGAACCCAGAGCAGTGTCAAAAGGTTGTTGGTTGGATAGCAGATAATGCTTCCAGTCACTTTGACACCACCACCACCACCCTGTCTTATACATGGTTAAGTCTCAGTAGCCGTGAGTCTGGACCGCATATTCCTCACCCTGATCCTCTCTCCTCCCACCATGCCGAGTGTGCGGAGACAACTGATCCCACACTTGGACACTCCGAAGAGCTGTTCACTTTTCCATTTATAGATTCGGGTTTCTTGCCTGGCCAGCTTCAAGTAGGGCAAGAGGAGATCGCATGTAGCAATGCCCAAATATTTGAGCAGCCAAAGTCACATGAAGGCGACGGTGGGAAAGTGCAAATACTGTTGCAAGAGGTGGATGATGATGATGATGAGACACAATTGCCAGAAAGTCAGGAGAAGGACCAGGGAGCGGAAGTGAAAGACGAGGTGGTGGACGATGAAGTCACTGACCCAACCTGGCAAGGTGACATGCAGAGCAAGGACAGGAGCACACAGGGGAAGGGAGGCATAGCACCACAACAGGCAGGAACAAGCAATGTGGTGGCCACAGACACAAGGTGGGCAACCGCTCTCCGGAACACCAACACGATGGAAGTTGCCAGTACAACTGTTAGGTCTTCCCGAGTCTAGTTCTTTTTTAAAGAAGAACCAGATAACACCAAAAAGGCCATTTGTACCATCTGCCAGGCCAGCATCAGCACGGGTAGTACAACTAGCAGTCTGACCAACACCAGCATGATCAGGCACATGACAGCATAGCGCACATATAGCCAGCACTACGGACTAGTAAGGGAACCATAGTCCCAATTCTGGGGAAATCCCGAAACAGGAAAATAAGGAAAAATGTCAATATTACAAAAATGGAGAGAAGCTCAGCCACGGGCTTTCTCCATTTTTGTAATATTGAAATTTTTCCTTATTCTTTCCTCCCCCTTTTCCTTCCCTCTCCTTATTTTTTCCTTCTTTTCCCCCTTTCCTTGGCGTTTTCGTTAAGCAATTGGTGTCTCTGGAATTATTCTTAATTGTGTGTTCCTTTTTTTCTGTTATTTTTTATCGTTTTACCAGCTGTTTCTGTGATGACTCTTGGAATTGTACTCCCTACTTCCTGGTCTTTGATCCACTATTACAGGATGAAACTCCCACCAATTGTATATTTGGGACGGCCTGCCCTTATATGTTGACTGGCGGATGTATTATCTTACTATATGGTATTTGTATGTATTTTTGTACACTATTAGGCTTTTCCCTCACAGTATGATATTATCTCATATGAATATTTGTTTGCCCTTTTTTCTGCCCTCTTTCAACATGGCTCACTTTTTAAACATTATAGTACACTCACTTATGTGACTGTCGCAGGGTGCGCATGCGTGTGGGCCTTCCTTTCTGCCTGCATCGCCGAAGACGTCTGTACAGGTATGTCTATTGACGTTACAGGGAATTTTTCCCAGACATGCATCGCAACCAAGATGACGGAAGTTGCGTTCATGACGTCGAAGGTCCCGCCCACATGCGCCCGTCGGCTAGTCACATGTGATCGGTTAGGGATTAAGGAGTATATACAGTATACCGTGGTAACACACATTATACACACTGCCTACAAAGGAAGCTACCGCGAAATGCGTGTTGGGACTCCAGCCATAGGCACAGGCAGTAACACAGTGCATGGGTAAGAACCTCTTCCCTCCCCCCTCTTGTACCTCTGTAATGGATACATAACTGTAACTAATGGCTGGCCTTTGATGATACAGCATACACTGTACCAACTAGAGGTACTATAGTGACATCTTTTGTGTAGATATGAGGTGTCCCCCTTCTCTTGTAGCAGGCATTCATTATTTATTATACTATACAATTTATGCATTATGCACTTGCATGCCCCTACTACATTTTGTGTGACCGTCTGTGCTTTTGGCCCATCATGACTGAGTATTCACTAGCCCATTCATTTATCTTCCGCTTTTTTTCTAAGTATTACTCACCTGTTCTGTGATTTTGTAAATGAATAAAGTTTTTGTATATTTGATTAACAAGCTTTTGTAATCTCTTCCTTATTTTCCATTTTGGGTTTTCATGTTCTTTGTTTATGTTTATGACATGACAGCAAAGCACCCAAAGTGGGCCAAACACCACGGTCCGGAACACAGTGTCTGCGGGTGACACCACTGCTTCTTCCACTGTTGTGTGTGCACGCCAATCCCCTGTCCATGGCGCATGCGAAGATGCCTCCTGCCCTTCATCTGTCGTTGCACACTCTCAACTAGCACCATCAGCAACCACGTCCATGTCCTTGTCCCAGTGCAGCGTTCAGTTGTTCCTACCCCAGTCCTTGGAACGCAAGCGAAAATACGCAGCCAACGCCCCACAGGCCACACTACTAAATTCACACATTGCTTGCGCTTGAAATTTTGCCTCTTAGGCTTGTGGAGATGGAAGTTTTCCGCAACCTGATGGAGGCGGCCGTCCCTCGGCACTCGGTCCCCAGCCGCTACTATTTCTCCTGGTGTGCTGTCCCCGCACTACACAAGCAAGTGTCCCAGAACATTAGCCGTGACCTCAACAACGCAGTTACTGGAAAGGTCCACCTAACCACGGACACATGGACAAGTGCTTGTGGCCAGAGATGGTACATCTCGCTGACAGAACACTGAGTTAATATAGTGGAAGCCGGGACCCAGTCAGATCTTGGGACAGAACACGTCCTCCCGACAAAGAGGATTGCGTGCCCTGGGTCAATCAGGATTGCCCCCATATTCTACTGCTCCTACACCTCCTCATCCTCCTCTTCAGCCTCAATCTCCAAAATGACAACATCAGTCAGAAGCTGGAAGCACTGCAGCACTGCCTTTGCCAAGCGGCAACAGGCTGTGCTGAAGCTAATATGCTTAGGTGACAAACCACATACTGCTGAAGAGTTTCTCAAAACCGACCCAGATCTGCTGGATCTGCTTGTCAAAGTACGCCATGTTTGTGCCCATTTTAGAAAGTCACCTACAGCCACCACCGCCATTACCATGCTTCAGCACCATTTGCAGCTTCTAGCTCAATGACTGATGTGCGATATCCTCATGCATTGGAACTCAACGTTGCATATCTTGGGAAGTATTTGTGAGCAGCACAGGGCAGTTGGGGAGTACCAGCTTTAAAACGTCCGTTGATGTTCAGGTCAGCCTCCGCACATAAGACCTCAAGAGTGGGCATGGATGTCAGATATCTGTGCCATCCTCCAAAACTTTGAGGACTCCTCCAAGATGGTGAGCAGTGATGACGCCATAATTAGCGTCACCATCCCGCCTCTCTGTCTTCTGAAACGATCACTGCTCACAATTTAAAGAGGATGCATTGCAGGCAGAGCACGATGCGATGGAGCAAGGAACCATAAAGGGTGATTCCGCAAGCCCAGCCTCATCTCATCCCAACGTGGATTGGGTGACAATGAGGAAGAGGAGAAGAAGGAGGAAGAACAAGAGCTAGTGTCCTGCGCTATAGACGGAATTACCCTCACAACTGTCATACCGTCTGTTCAGCATGGATCGCCTGATTAGAGAGAGGAGGATGAGGAGGAGAGCATGGTCAGTAGTCCTCTTAGTGAGGACATGGAAGTCTTGCCTGTTAGCAGTCTGGCAAACATAGTTGAGTTTATGTTACATTGCCTTTCCCGTGACTCTCGCGTTCTCCAAATTTTGAGTGACAGTCATTACTGGTTGTGACACTTCTAGTCCTACGCTACGCGGAGAACTTTCTATCTCTTATTCCCGTGGCGGACAGGTCTACTAAAATGGGGCAGTACCAGAAGGCCCTTATTACGGAATTATTAAAAAAAACTCCCATCTGAAAACGCTGGCGGCAGAGGTCACAGTTCGTTGGACAACCAAGGAGTATGAGCGAGAGAGATACGAATATGATCCAGCCGAGGCAGGGGAACACTATCAAAGGTCTGGGGGGTTTTTCTCAGACCCTCCCATCGCACAGACCTTGATGCTCGGGGTACTATCACAAGGAGGGATAATGTTATGAAGATGCTGAAGGAGTAGCTTGCCGACCGTACCATCGTCATCTGTGATTACGCTGTGCCTTATAATTATTGGGTATCCAAGCTGGACTCTACACCTTGAAGGTCCTGGCCTGCCATGCCACTAGCGTTTTGTCAGAGAGCGTTTTTAGTGCCACGGGGGGAATTATAACTGATAGGAGCATCTACCTATCAACTGATAATGCTGACAGGCTGACGCTTATAAAAATTAACAAGGGCTGGATTGGGCCAGACTTCTCAACACCAACGAATGACACCAGCTCAACATAACCTCAAATAAACCACTATATCACCAACATATCTACCATATCACCATATCTATGTCTCTTCCAAGGGACATTAGAGTATCTTCAAATTTTTGGTAGCCCTTGCATTCACTGGATAGGCAATAACAGTATGGGAGACCCACTTCCTATTAACGGGAACATTTTTTTCATGAGGCCCTCCTCTACGTCTCTTGCAAGGGGCATTGGAGTGCAGTGCCTCCAAATTTTTGGCAGCCCTTGCAGTCACTGCATATGCAATAACAGTATAAGAGACCCACTCTTTAATAATGGGGAAAACAAAGCATAGAGGGCTGATGGCTCTCTAATAGAGATGAGCGTTGTTCTACTCGAACTGTTCGCCAATCTCAAATTCGAGCTGTTTTGGGCGGTGTTCGAGCCGTTCGGCGAACACGAACGATTTGAGAAAAATTCGGCTGTTCGAGGTTATGTTCGATAACTGTTCGTGCACCAAAATCATAACTGGATTTTTTCTCAGTAATGATGAAAATTAATGTTAATACGCAGTTTGAGTGTACAGCGGGGTGGGGGGAGGGGCAGGGGATGGATCTCTGCAGGAATAATGAAGAACTCCATTTTTTTTTCTCTTTCCCGCATTTACAGTGGGGAGGTGCAATCTGTCAGCCTATCAGCAGCGCACACATGGAGCGAAGTGCTTTTTTTCACACAAGCAAGGGCATGTGTCATTGGCAGTGTATGTCACATGTCCTTGCCCTATAAGACCCAGCCATTTTCCCTGTCGCCACCATTTCCTCACTGCTGCAGCTGCGTGTTAGACGGCACCGCTGTTGCTGTGTGCGCTATACCTTGTTAATTTCAAGCCAATTTTCGCACAAATCTACAGATAGCTTGGGAGTAGGGAATAGTTGTGATTGCAGTCCTTTTAAGGACTAGGTTACAGCATTTCCTACGACTTTTATCAGGCAGGTCTGTGCTCTTAAATAGATAGATTGTGGGAGTAAAGACTAATTGTAATTGCAGTCCTTTTCAGGACTAGGTTACATCAGTTCCTATCAGTTTTTGCCAGGCAGGTCTGTGCCAGTGCTGTGCAAGTTTTTTTCACAGCATTTGGCTGAATCTAGCAAAGCTAATCCTTTTTGGCCTATTGCAGAGTGTGTTAGTCAGTGGAGTAGCCTATCTGTGTTGCAAGACATACCACCTGTGTATAGAATACCAATTTTTTTACTGCACCTAGTGAAGTAAAATCTTTTGGGCATAGCATCATTCTATTAGTCCATCTATACTGACCTCCATCAGGTTGCAAATTGAATATCATTTTTTTCTGCATCTACTTCTGAAAAAATGTTTGGGCTTCTAGCAGTGTGTGGAACTTGGTCTATTAGTCCATCTATACTGATCTCCATCAGGTTGCAAATTAAAAATAATTTTTATCTGCATCTAGCTCTGAAAAAATATTTGGGCTTCTAGCTGTGTGTGGGACTTGTTCTATTAGTCCATCTATACTGACCTCCATCAGGTTGCAAACTGAATATAATTTTTTTCTGCATCTACCTCAGAAAAAAAATTTGGGCTTCTAGCAGTGTGTGGGACTTGTTCTATTAGTCCATCTATACTGACCTCCATCAGGTTGCAAATTGAATATCATTTTTTTCTGCATCTACTTCTGAAAAAATATTTGGGCTTCTAGCTGTGTGTGGGACTTGTTCTATTAGTCCATCTATACTGACCTCCATCAGGTTGCAAATTAAAAATAATTTTTATCTGCATCTAGCTCTGAAAAAATATTTGGGCTTCTAGCAGTGTGTGGGACTTGGTCTATTAGTCCATCTATACTGATCTCCATCAGGTTGCAAATTAAAAATAATTTTTATCTGCATCTAGCTCTGAAAAAGTATTTGGGCTTCTAGCAGTGTGTGGGACTTGGTCTATTAGTCCATCTATACTGACCTCCATCAGGTTGCAAATTGAATATCATTTTTTTCTGCATCTAGCTCTGAAAAAATATTTGGGCTTCTAGCAGTGTGTGGGACTTGTTCTATTAGTCCATCTATACTAACCTACACCAGGTTGAAAATTCAATATAATTTTATTCTGCATCTAGCTCTGAAAAAATATTTGGGCTTCTAGCAGTGTGTGGGACTTGTTCTATTAGTCCATCTATACTGACCTCCATCAGGTTGCAAATTGAATATCATTTTTTTCTGCATCTACTTCTGAAAAAATGTTTGGGCTTCTAGCAGTGGGTGGGACTTGGTCTATTAGTCCATCTATACTGATCTCCTTCAGGTTGCAAATTAAAAATAATTTTTATCTGCATCTAGCTCTGAAAAAATATTTGGGCTTCTAGCTGTGTGTGGGACTTGTTCTATTAGTGAATCTATACTGACCTCCATCAGGTTGCAAATTGAATATAATTTTTTTCTGCATCTACTTCTGAAAAAATATTTGGGCTTCTAGCAGTGTGTGGGACTTGGTCTATTAGTCCATCTACACTGACCTCCATCAGGTTGCAAATTAAAAATAATTTTTATCTGCATCTAGCTCTGAAAAAATATTTGGGCTTCTAGCAGTGTGTGGGACTTGGTCTATTAGTCCATCTATACTGACCTCCATCAGGTTGCAAATTGAATATCATTTTTTTCTGCATCTAGCTCTGAAAAAATATTTGGGCTTCTAGCAGTGTGTGGGACTTGTTCTATTAGTCCATCTATACTAACCTACACCAGGTTGCAAATTCAATATAATTTTATTCTGCATCTAGCTCTGAAAAAATATTTGGGCTTCTAGCAGTGTGTGGGACTTGTTCTATTAGTCCATCTATACTGACCTCCATCAGGTTGCAAATTGAATATCATTTTTTTCTGCATCTATTTCTGAAAAAATGTTTGGGCTTCTAGCAGTGTGTGGGACTTGGTCTATTAGTCCATCTATACTGATCTCCATCAGGTTGCAAATTAAAAATAATTTTTATCTGCATCTAGCTCTGAAAAAATATTTGGGCTTCTAGCTGTGTGTGGGACTTGTTCTATTAGTCCATCTATACTGACCTCCATCAGGTTGCAAACTGAATATCATTTTTTCTGCATCTACCTCAGAAAAAAAATTTGGGCTTCTAGCAGTGTGTGGGACTTGTTCTATTAGTCCATCTATACTGACCTCCATCAGGTTCCAAATTGAATATAATTTTTTTCTGCATCTACTTCTGAAAAAATATTTGGGCTTCTAGCAGTGTGTGGGACTTGGTCTATTAGTCCATCTACACTGACCTCCATCAGGTTGCAAATTAAAAATAATTTTTATCTGCATCTAGCTCTGAAAAAATATTTGGGCTTCTAGCAGTGTGTGGGACTTGGTCTATTAGTCCATCTATACTGATCTCCATCAGGTTGCAAATTAAAAATAATTTTTATCTGCATCTAGCTCTGAAAAAGTATTTGGGCTTCTAGCAATGTGGGGGACTTGGTCTATTAGTCCATCTATACTGACCTCCATCAGGCTGCAAATTGAATATCATTTTTTTCTGCATCTAGCTCTGAAAAAATATTTGGGCTTCTAGCAGTGTGTGGGACTGGGTCTATTAGTCCATCTATACTGACCTCCATCAGGTTGCAAATTAAAAACAATTTTTATCTGCATCTAGCTCTGAAAAAGTATTTGGGCTTTTAGCATTGTGTGGGACTTGGTCTATTAGTCCATCTATACTGACCTCCATCAGGCTGCAAATTGAATATCATTTTTTTCTGCATCTAGCTCTGAAAAAATATTTGGGCTTCTAGCAGTGTGTGGGACTTGTTCTATTAGTCCATCTATACTAACCTCCACCAGGTTGCAAATTCAATATAATTTTATTCTGCATCTAGCTCTGAAAAAAAAAAGTGGGCTTCTAGCAGTGTGTGGGACTTGTTCTATTAGTCCATCTATACTGACCTCCATCAGGTTGCAAATTGAATATCATTTTTTTCTGCATCTATTTCTGAAAAAATGTTTGGGCTTCTAGCAGTGTGTGGGACTTGGTCTATTATTCCATCTATACTGATCTCCATCAGGTTGCAAATTAAAAATAATTTTTATCTGCATCTAGCTCTGAAAAAATATTTGGGCTTCTAGCTGTGTGTGGGACTTGTTCTATTAGTCCATCTATACTGACCTCCATCAGGTTGCAAACTGAAAATCATTTTTTCTGCATCTACCTCAGAAAAAAAATTTGGGCTTCTAGCAGTGTGTGGGACTTGTTCTATTAGTCCATCTATACTGACCTCCATCAGGTTGCAAATTGAATATAATTTTTTTCTGCATCTACTTCTGAAAAAATATTTGGGCTTCTAGCAGTGTGTGGGACTTGGTCTATTAGTCCATCTACACTGACCTCCATCAGGCTGCAAATTAAAAATAATTTTTATCTGCATCTAGCTCTGAAAAAATATTTGGGCTTCTAGCAGTGTGTGGGACTTGGTCTATTAGTCCATCTATACTGATCTCCATCAGGTTGCAAATTAAAAATAATTTTTATCTGCATCTAGCTCTGAAAAAGTATTTGGGCTTCTAGCAATGTGTGGGACTTGGTCTATTAGTCCATCTATACTGACCTCCATCAGGCTGCAAATTGAATATCATTTTTTTCTGCATCTAGCTCTGAAAAAATATTTGGGCTTCTAGCAGTGTGTGGGACTGGGTCTATTAGTCCATCTATACTGACCTCCATCAGGTTGCAAATTAAAAACAATTTTTATCTGCATCTAGCTCTGAAAAAGTATTTGGGCTTTTAGCATTGTGTGGGACTTGGTCTATTAGTCCATCTATACTGACCTCCATCAGGCTGCAAATTGAATATCATTTTTTTCTGCATCTAGCTCTGAAAAAATATTTGGGCTTCTAGCAGTGTGTGGGACTTGTTCTATTAGTCCATCTATACTAACCTCCACCAGGTTGCAAATTCAATATAATTTTATTCTGCATCTAGCTCTGAAAAAAAAAAGTGGGCTTCTAGCAGTGTGTGGGACTTGTTCTATTAGTCCATCTATACTGACCTCCATCAGGTTGCAAATTGAATATCATTTTTTTCTGCATCTATTTCTGAAAAAATGTTTGGGCTTCTAGCAGTGTGTGGGACTTGGTCTATTATTCCATCTATACTGATCTCCATCAGGTTGCAAATTAAAAATAATTTTTATCTGCATCTAGCTCTGAAAAAATATTTGGGCTTCTAGCTGTGTGTGGGACTTGTTCTATTAGTCCATCTATACTGACCTCCATCAGGTTGCAAACTGAAAATCATTTTTTCTGCATCTACCTCAGAAAAAAAATTTGGGCTTCTAGCAGTGTGTGGGACTTGTTCTATTAGTCCATCTATACTGACCTCCATCAGGTTGCAAATTGAATATAATTTTTTTCTGCATCTACTTCTGAAAAAATATTTGGGCTTCTAGCAGTGTGTGGGACTTGGTCTATTAGTCCATCTACACTGACCTCCATCAGGTTGCAAATTAAAAATAATTTTTATCTGCATCTAGCTCTGAAAAAATATTTGGGCTTCTAGCAGTGTGTGGGACTTGGTCTATTAGTCCATCTATACTGATCTCCATCAGGTTGCAAATTAAAAATAATTTTTATCTGCATCTAGCTCTGAAAAAGTATTTGGGCTTCTAGCAGTGTGTGGGACTTGGTCTATTAGTCCATCTATACTGACCTCCATCAGGCTGCAAATTGAATATCATTTTTTTCTGCATCTAGCTCTGAAAAAATATTTGGGCTTCTAGCAGTGTGTGGGACTGGGTCTATTAGTTCATCTATACTGACCTCCATCAGGTTGCAAATTAAAAATAATTTTTATCTGCATCTAGCTCTGAAAAAATATTTGGGCTTCTAGCAGTGTGTGGGACTCATTGTATTAGGCCATCTATACCAAGCTCCACCAGCTTTGAAATTAATAATAATTTTTAGCTGCATCTAGCCCTGAAAATAATTTTTCCCAATGGTGGTAGCAATAGAAATATGGGGCGCGCGCCTGGCTAACAAAAATATACGCTTCATAACACAAAACACCAGCCTAGCGCACTGCATTAATAAGATGGCATCATCGTCTCTCCCAGTGCTAGGCCTACTACGCAGGCTAGCATTCCTGTGCCTAAAACACAATGTATGGGTCCGCGCTAGCCACTATGCTGAGGGGTATAAAGCTGCTGCTAACGCTTTATAACAATTCAATTGGCAGATTTTCACAGAGCTCTTCCACAACGCCCACCCATCGGGCAACAGTTGCCCACCCTCCCTATGGGATCTAGTGGCGAATAGTTGATGCCATTAATCAGAGCGTCAGTTGCCCCGTCAACGTGGCAAGCATACGGTAAGGCATGGGAAGAGTGGACACGACTAGTAGCAGACGGGTTGACCAATGTGAACAAGCCAGATCACAAGTCACCATAGAATTTCTCCACCAGCTAATGATGAGGGGCATATCAGGAGCGTCAGCGCAGCGGTGTCTGACCGGAGTAGCATTTCACTTCCAACTACTGAATTGGGGAGATGTGACAAAGATTCATCATCAGACAATCCATAAAAGGGTGGAAAAGGGGTCAGCCAAGTCAGGAATGTAGACGTCCCGTCCCGTGTCACTAAAACTGATTTCTCACATCATATCCCTAACACCATTAACATGACACTCACAATTTGAAGCAACACTAATGTCTACTGCATTTGTGATCGCCTTCTTCGGGGCGCTATGTATAAGCGAATTAGTCCCTCAATCCAAAATTACCACCAGTGGAGGCTTATTACACCAGGACGTAGTCATAGCCAATAATGCAATACGTCTACGCATACACCAATCGAAAACGGTTCCAGCGGGCAGGGGTACTTGGGTACTTCTACAACCCACAAACGGTACACTGAGTCGGGTAACAATAGTAAAAACATATCTAACCATCAGATCACAAAGTAATTTCTTCCTATCACACATTGATGGAACGCCATTATCAAGATACCTGTTCCAAGCTATATTTAATAAATGCATAACATCCGCAGGGAAACACCCCAAAGATTACGGGACACACTCATTCCGCATAGGTGCGGCCACGAAAGCAGCAAGAGCAGGACTGTCAGAAACGGAAGTTCAGAGGATAGGGAGATGGCGATCCACGTGTTTGGCGAGATACATAAGACCGGACTTGTTATCCTAACGTGGTTTGTTTCTTTTACAGGTGACGCTAAGCCAACAGTGTGAGTGATAGGCCACTCGTATATATATTGGGCACAAAAAAGGGTGAAAGTCCGCCCAGGCGGGAGGAAATTAGAGTTTCATAACACATATTTCAACTGGAGAGGTATTAGAGGCCTGCTATGGCCACAGGTACTAATGGAGGTAATCAAGGTAGGGAGAGAGGCAAGAGGTCCGGTCATCTTAGTTATACAGGCCGGGGGAAACAACCTAGGTCATCACAAGAGCGCATAACTAATGGCAATAATGAAACTAGACACTGAGCGCTTCAGAGAATTTTTCACAAAATTAGCTATAGTATGGTCAGAGATTGTGCCGATAGCGGTATGGCAAGGTGCGCGAGACATCACGGCCATCGAATGGACAAGGCGGGTAATAAATATTCGGATGGCAAAATTTAGAAGAGACAGAGGCGGTGTAGTGATACGACACCGACAACTGGAAGGAGATAAAGCAGGCCTCATACGGCCCGACGGTGTTCACTTAATAGATATTGGACTGGACATATTCCTGTCAGGACTCCAGGACGGAGTGGAACAAGCAATAAGAGTGATGGGTGGGGGTCAGAGTCCGGCATACGAGTACGCTGGATCCTCCGTGGCCTGGAAATAGAAAGGACATGTTGGAGAGTTACACTTGTTGGCCAACTTGCCGGAGTGGGGACCCAGGGCATGCTGCAACAAGCTGAATTATTTTAGAAATAAAATGCCTTTCTAATGGAATGAGTATAAAGAGTTAATAAAGCTGTGACCGATCCTCACCCATCCAGTTGTAAGAGTTACATTATTGTATTGTCCATGAAAGGGGGGCGGTAGGGGGGCTGAGCGTCTGGGTTTGGTTGGGGGTCCCCACAGTCTGCCTAGGCTAGATTCATTTAAAAATTCTTATTAGATACACAGGCGGTGCAGCTTGCTTCGCAGCTGGGCTACTACGCCCAAAGTATTGCCTAGGCTAGATGCAGTTAAAAATTCTACGCTGACTAGCAGACACTGAAGATTTGGAGCAGACCTCTGAGTAAACAGCTCTTCAGACTCAACCATCTGTGTTACCCCAAGCCATAGTGTATGTAGTTTCTTACAGTTAAAAGGGGGGGGTGCGACCCAACCCACCTGGAATTGACGATGCCAACGTCACGTAAGACACAGCAAGGGGACTCCCAAAATTGTGGCACAGACACCACTTAACCCTAGAACGCATACCTGTGGCCTTGCAGGCCCGCCCAGTTAATTGTTTTCTATTTTCTGCAAGATTACTTTAGTTAGAATTTTGAAACTCTAGGTATTCTTCATGTATATAGTTGTTTGTCATTTGAGTTTGAGTTATTCCATGTTATTTGCACACGGGCCTAAAGGGCCCCAGGTATGTGAAAGTGTAGATTTTTATGGTCATGCGTTCTAGGGTTAAGTGGCATCAATTGCCCCACTGTTGCTTAAAACGGTTGGTGAGGTGATTTTACCAAATCCTCAAGCTTTTAGTCTCCCAAGGATGACACAGGGGTAGAAATGTCCTTGCGAATCCATGATTTGATCATCTTTATGAACGTGAGTCTGTCTACATTCTCAGTGGACAGCCGCGTGCGCTTATCTGTCAGCACACCACCAGCAGCTCTGAACACACGTTCAGAGAGAACGCTGGCTGCATGGCATGACAAGATCTCCAAGGCGTGAGTGGCGAGCTCCGGCGATTATTCCAGATTGGAATACCAAAATGAGCAAGGGTCCAATGACACAGTCATGGCTTCGATGTTCACTTGGAGATTCTCCTGTACCATCCTCTCTAGGCATTGACTATGTGTCAGACTTCTTGTCTCCTGTGGCCTTGCAAAGGATGGTCTAAAAAAGTGGTGAAATGATTCCACAAAATTGCTGTTACCAGCAGATACTGTGTTACTGTTACTGTTTGAGTGATGAAGACTCGACAGTCCCACCGTTGGCAAGTTAGAACTGTGAGATTCACTACGTGCACCACTGGTGTTTTGTGGAAAAGCACATGTAAGATTCTGCAACAGCGTCTGCAGATACTCCTGCATTCGTCAATACCTTTTTATGGCAGGAATTATTTCGGCAAATATACTTTTGTACCGGGGATCTAAGAGTGTGGCAACCCAGTAGTCGGGATTACTTCGAATTCCGACAATCCGGGGGTCATGTTGCAGGTAGTGCAGCAAGAAGGCACTCATGTGTCTTGCGCATCCAGAAGTACCAAGTCCTTGTTGTGTTGGTAGCGAGGTAAGAATCATGCTTCCTTCCTCTGCCCTCTCCCTCCAACCTCGCACAACAGAAATGTGATCAAGGTCTCCCTCATCTGATGAGTCTTCCATGCCCATCGCCAGTTCGTCCTCCACTTCTTCCTCGGCTACTGCACCTTCCTCAACAGTTTGGCTGCTACCATGCGCCCTGGTTAATCCCTCTCCCCCACCCCCCCATGCCTGCCGCCTTGGTGCTGCCAACCGTCTGGACCTTGGAGATGTTATCCCTTCCGCATACGACTCCTCCTCTACTTCCTCCACCTCCTCTTGTCCCACCACCTGACTCTGAATTCTGTTTAATGTGTGCTCCAGCATGTAAATCACCGGAATAGTCATGCTGATATTGGCATCGTCGTCAGCACTAAACATCTTCGTCGCCATTTCAAAACTGTGCAGAAGGGTGTGTGGCGCCCCTGAGGGTTCAGTCGCCACAGAGTTACTGCATCTCACCCAGAGGTGTGGTATCTCACCCTCAGGTAAGGAAGGCGTATGGCTCGGGACCCTGACTCCTGCATCCAACACATACCCGCGGTGGGGGTAGGGCGAGATTGCTCCTAAGGGAGAGCACAGTCCCAGGTCCCTAGCTGGTTTGAGGGTCCTATGTAGTGGGTGCTTAGGGGAGCAGCTTAGGGGAGCACATGACAAGGAGAGTATAAATAGGAAGCCATCTGAGAAAGAGCAAGCCAGACAGAGGAGGAAAAGTGACAGGAGCAAAGACTAGGCATGAGCTCTGCTCCGGAGGCGGGCCTTGCCTGGGAGGCCCAGGACTGAAGGAGAGAAGAGAGGAGTGGGAGCTGGAAGGCTCCAGGAACCGAAGGGACCCTACGGCTACGGGCCGTGCAGAAGGCCACCCGTACTCCCGCTGCTACCAGGAGGTAGAGGGGTCAGGCCAAATAAGGGGAACCGGTCCCTCAACTAGCGGAGAAACAGCAAGGCTCAACTAGAAACCGGAGGCTGCTGCATTTCATGTACTGCAGGCCAAAGTCCACACCAGTCTCACTAAGAAGGTAGCCACATAGGACCCAGGGGACGGAATACACGTCACCCGCCAAGGCCCGAGGATACCGGATAGAAGTGTCACTGGGTGTGAGGTGCAGGGAGAAGGCCAGAGAAAGGACACACAGAAGGGGGTCCTGCTAAGTACTCCGGAGCTATCTGGGGGTGGACTGAGCCCCTCACTGAGTATGCACAGCACGACGGGGGAGATTGCTCTGGTACCTGTAATCTGGACTACAACAACTGTGAGCAATATCTTGAGACGGCATCACACGGACTCTGTGTTCATTACTGACTCCCTGCACTACAACCACCATCATCCACCCACACTGCCCTGAAGCTACACTCTTCCTGTGGTGAGTAATAATACCGTTGCTGCAAAACCCCAGCTTCAGAGGACTGTTCCGCAGCGACGGCCCCTTTGGCCGCACTCCACAGGTGGCGTAGTCAGACATTATAAAATCCATATATACAAATTACCCTTGGATTGACCGCCCTGGGTCACGGACTGGGTCACCGCCACAGTGACTACAACCCCCAGCGTCTACCGGCCCGGCTCAGGGTACCCCATGGCCCAGGGGGCGCGTCAACTTCATAGGTCCCTGATCTGAGACCACTCCTGCAGCGTGATTTGCCCCACCTCTGGATCTCGTTGGCCCAGGCTATACGTCAGAGCGTATTGCACCAGGGCTTGTCGGTGCTGCCACAGTCGCTGCAACATGTGCAGAGTTGAATTCCACCGTGTCGGCACATCGCATTTCAGCCGGTGAACTGGCAGGCCCAACGACTTCTGTAGAGATGTAAGTCGTTGAACTGCGGGATGCGAACGGCGGAAGTGAGCACACAGCGACCGTGCCCTCTGCAGAAGGCCATCTAGTCCGGGATAGTGGGCTAAAAATTGCTGGACAACCAGGTTCAACACGTGAGCCATACAAGGCACGTGTGTGACATTGCCCCGGCGAAGTGCCACACCCAGGTTTGCAGCATTGTTGCACATGGCCTTCCCTGGCTGCAGGTCCAGTGGAGACAACCTTTCATTAAACTGGGTCTCCAGAGCTGACCACAACTCCTCAGCTGTGTGACTCACATTTCCCAGACATTTCAAAGTAAACACTAATGCCGTTGAGCCCTGCTGCCAGCATAGTAAGGAGGTGTGCAGGATTCCTTCTGAGCAGTTAGAAAGCAGGTGGCATTACCAGACAGGCTTTGGGTGCAGGTGGAGGACCGAGAGGAGGTTGAGGAGGCAGAAGCAGTGGAGGAACTTCTAGATAAAGAGGATTGACGCACAACTCGTGGGGACGGTAAGACTTGGACAGCAGCCCCTTGTCCTGCTGTCACCATAGTTACCCAGTGCCCAGTCAGCGACATGTAACGCCCCTGTCCATGCCTTCTCGTCCAAGTGTCTGTGGTGAAGTGCACCCTGTCACACACAGAGTTTCTCAAAGAAGCGGTGATGTTGTGTGTGACATGCTAGTGGAACGCAGGCACACCTTTCTTTGAGAAGTAGTGCCAACTGGGCATCTGGTACTGGGGCACTGTGACGGACATAAGGTCTTGAAAATCCTCTGTGTCCTCCAGGTGGAAAGGCAGCATTTCTGTAGCCAACAGCTTGCAGATGGTGAAATTCAACCTCTTAGCTTTCTCATGGCTAGGAGGAAATGGTCTTTTACTTTTCCACATCTGAGGGACCGAGGGCTGGCTGTTGTGCTTAGACGGTGTTGAGTAGGGTGTCCCCGGCAAACTGCCGGTCTGTGAGGAAGATGCAGGCGGACATGTTAGGTTGCCTTGATCCAAAAGTGGTGCTCTCGATGTCGGAGAGCGCTCAACACTAGCAGGTGTTTCCACTTCCTAATGAACTGACGACCTGCCAATCACACTGGCTGTTGCGGGTAAAGAGGTGGCAGGTCTGCGTCCAAAAACATGTGTGACTGCTGTCCCCCCAGTCACAGAGGATGAAGAGGCTGCGGATGCACAAGATGGGGCAGACGGTTGTTGGCCCAGCCTGCTAGGCCGCATTGTAGCACAGTGAGCTTCCCACTGCAACTTATGCTTCATATCCATGTGACGGTACATGCATGAAGTACTCAAACTATGGATCTTTTGGCCTCTACTTAGCTTTTGCTGACAAATATTACAGATAACACGAGTTGGGTCATCCTTATCGATCTGAATAAATGCCCAGGCTATGCAAGGCTTAGAGCCCATGTGACCTGAAGAGCCACTACGACTTGTGGTCAGAGGCAGAGTTGTGGTTGAGGATGCAGTTGTTGACGTGCTTCCAGTACTCCGTCTCTGTTCAGGAAGGCGCAACCTAACCTCGTCGTCAATAGCATCTGTGATGCCCCGCTGCGCTTGGTATCACAGATCCTACAAGAGTGCATTGATGGAATCCTCCACAAGAGGCCCCCATAAACATTCACACATCTCCACCTTCCACCTCAGACCAGCAGAGGGAGCCCGTTAGGGATATAAATAGGGAAGGTGGAGCTAGGCAGTTCAGTTCCTCTGAAGAGTTCCTGCAGTAGAGAAGCCTAAGAGAGGTCAGTCTGCAGTGGAGCTCAGTCTAGTCTAGAGAACGCAATTAATAGTTCAGCAGTGGAGCACGAGGCTCCTGCTTGCTAGATTCAGGGAGCCCAGATAGAGCTTAAGGTGTGCCGGTGCCGTAAGATCAGTGAAGCGCGGCAAGCTGCCGTTAGTGTGTATAGCCTAGTGAGGGCCCGAGTAGGCCGAAGGCGAGTGGCGAGTTAGTACATAAGGGGCAGAGGAGCTTAACCAGCTCACCCCGAAGCATTTACCGGACACAGGATCCGAGCTTACCGGTATCTCTATGACCCAGTAAGGCATAACCGGAATCCCTGGAGAACTACAAGTCCCAGGATCGCTAAGGTGCTGATATGTAACAGAGCCAGGAGACGCTTAGGCCCCGCATACTGGGAGCGTGAACTCCAAGAGAAGGCCCTACCACAAGGTCAGCCAGCGCAGGACAGAGACAAAGTTAGGCCTAGCTCCAGGCAGGTCAGAAACTTACTACGCAGAGGCAAGAAACAGGAGGCCCTACACCCGCTCATTGGGGAGGATCCTGATATGCACCCTTCACCCTACAGAGCTCCGGGATGTGCCTGAATTTCCACCAGTAAAAGGTACTGAAGTGACTACCGTGTCCGTTCCCGTTCTTGCTCTGACCCAGCTGGGTCTCGCCTGTCCTGCATTCCCCCTGCATACGCTGCCCTGAGACCTAGGTCCACCTGTGGGGAGCTATACCATCGAGCTGCCTTATCACCGGCCTCAGTGGACTGCTGCAGCGCTGGTGCTTGTCACCAGATACCACAGGTGGCGTCATGAACTCTTATAAAATTAACAATTATCCACCCTTTTAAAGAGAGACCCCAGGGTACGGGCCAGGGAGCCGACCACCGCGACATCCCCAAGGCCAGGCAAATGCCCGGGTACCGAGTCATCCAAATCCCCAGGGCTAGTCACATCCTCCTCCACCTCCTCTGCTGACCTCATCGACTGGCTGACTGTGGGTTGACAGTAAGTGGGATCTCCAACCTCGTCATCATCACCCTGTGTGTTATCACACCCGTCGTCCTCAGAGCCAACCTCTTCCTGCCCTGACCGAAAAGTCAAGTTGTCGCTCCAATCAGGTATTTGAGTCTCATCATCGTCTTCATCATTGTCTCCACCAACAGGAGTTACAGTTTGGGAACAAGGGTCTACATTATGCTCAGAACCTTCTTCATCTGGTCCTGGATCCGACTTATAAAGATTCTGGGCATCAGATCAGATCATTTCCTCATCTAGATTAACAGAAGCTCTGGAGCAGACCTCCGTTTCCCAGGCTATAGTATGAGTAAACAGCTGTGCAGACTCAACCATCTGTGCTACCCCATACTCAGACGGGCAGCTGGAGACTTGGGAGCTGTGAGGAAGCAAGTGCGATTGGGGTGACACCTCTGAGGACTGGAGTATTTGTGATGTTGAAATTGAGGTGATGGAGAGCCCACTTGAAGGAGCATTTGATATCCGTTGAAGCACCTGCTGTTTTTGTGCCTCATTTAGAATTTGTAGCGATGGGCGTGTCCGTAAGAATGGGATCGTATCACATTGTCCACGAAAAGAAGTCGACATCTTAGTTTGGCTGGAAGATGGTCTTTCTTCTGCAGATGTTACTCCCCCCCCACCGTGGGGGGCCTCGACCCACCGGCGGACAGGCACCAGTATTGGGATAGGGGGGCTGGCCTTCAGGGTCCACCGCGGCTCTGGCACAAACCCGGCGACACAGAGGTGGCACGGGCAGGAACGGACTGGCCGTGTCGGCTTCTCACTTTTTGGATTTTAGAAGGGCATGACATGCCTATATCTGTGTCTCCCCCTCCTTTTACTCCTCCACCTCTTTTCTTTTCGCATGACTATATGTACTTGTCACTTTTCCATGTGTTAGTTGTGTCTTCTGAGCAGTTTGTCAGCTTTTGGACACCTTTGAAGGTGTTTTCTATGTGTTTCTATGTGTTTTTGTTTGCCTGCCATTGGTTTTAACGGTGTTCGAAGGTGTTCGCCGAACAGTTCGATGAACAGTTCGGCGAACACACGGGTGTTCGACGAACCGAACCGAACTCGAACACTACGGGGGTGGCTCAACACTACTCTCTAACAATAGTGAGGGTCCTTTAAGAATAGTAAGGGCCGCCTGATGGCCCTATAAAAATAGGCTTTGTGACTTTCAGAGCCCCTCCTTCATAAATGAAACAGGATGTGTCTGATCATGTCTCGCGCACCACATGGGAAGATAAGGTAGTACTGATAAATGTATTTTTTACCGTTGAAAGCAATGCAAAAGTGCAAAAACGCATCAAACGCTATGTGTGGAGGAGCATTTTTGTTTTTCGTTATTTATTTTGGTGGGAAAGAGGAAACACACTGGCGCTTCACAAAAAATATTGAAAACACTTGGAAAGCTGCTAATAGTGAACAGGTCCTGTGTCTGTACCTGGCTGCAAAAGGATAAATAGAAGCTACATAAAAAAACTGCCATGCTAACCAAAGATAAAATACTCAGAATTTGACTTTTACTGGTTTGGAGAGAAGGAAAAATGCTATCAATGAGAAGAAATGGTGTGAATAATCTCGATCAGCTTCACTATCAATATAGTGAACTGAAATAAAACTATAATAGCATGCACAATCAATGCTTATTTCCTCCCAGGGACCTCCAACCAGTGATCAGAAAGAGGTATAATCATATGAAAATGTATTTATTTTGCGTTATATACAAGTCATTACCCTGGAAAGGATGTTCCTTAACATTTTTCCAAGGAAAATACATTTTGGTTTAGGTTTTGCATGTTTTATTGTGAGTCCGTAAAAGTGGCGTAATATTCTGGCAACATTCTTCACAGCAGTGACCTGGGAGTCAGAGATGCTTCCAGGGGTCTTCCCCATGCTGTTCCCATGTCATTTCAGCACTGTTCCTATCGATTTCGGCAATTTCTAGGCTCACTGCAGACCTCCGGGGGGGCCCGCCGTAAAAATGCTCGACTTTCCCATAGACTTACATTGGGCTCGTTGCTCGGGTTGAGCACTCGAGCATTCCAATTTGCTCGACTCAAGCAACGAGTACCTGAGCATTTTAGTTCTCACTCATCACTAATGGAGACCCAATCAGGATACTCCACATTTCAAAAAATTAGTGGCAGACACCACCAAATTGGTATCAATTTCAGTAGAGTATAAGTAGTATAATGGGGACCGACACTTCTTCCACTACAGCCAACCCAGTATATGGAGACACAATCAGCACTTTTCACATTTTAAAAAATTAGGGCCTAAGAACACCATTTCTGTGGCCAACAGATTGGAGATGGTGGATTTCAACCTCTTAGCTTTGTCATGTGTAGGAAGAAACAATCTTTTATGTGACCACAACTGCGGGACCAAGGGCTGGCTGCAGTGCTGAGAGAGGGCGGAGTACAGTGAACTGGACAAACTGCTTGACCGTGAGTGAGGTGCAGGCGAAGATGTTACGGTGGATTGAGAAACATGTGGTGTGCTCGGTGAAACAAACACAGCAGGCATGACCGCTTCCATTAGAGCTGACGGGCTCTCATTCAGCCTGACTGGAGCAGGTATACAACCCAATCAGGATTCTCCACATTTATAAAAATTATTGGCAGACGCCAGCGAAGTGGCATCAGTTTCACTACAGTAGAAATAGTAGAATTAGGAATGACACCTCTTCCACTACAGCCAACTCAGCAGATGGAGACTTAATCAGGAGTGCACCATCCTCTCCAGTCATTCACCACATGTCAGACTTGTACTCTGTTGTGCTGGTGCACAAGCTGGTCTAAAAAATGTGTGAAAGGACTTCTGCCACTTACACTACTAGTGCTAATATTTTGGTGTTGACGAATTGACGTGCTGGAGGTTGGAAGTGTAGAGATGCCATGCATTCTGCGTGCTTCACTGCTGTCTTGGGGAAAACCTCTCTTAACGTTGTGTAAAAGTGTGTTTCGATACTCCAGCTTTCCAGGGCGGGAATCATATGCCAAAATTTACTCTTATAACATGGATGTAAAAGAGTGGCAACCCAGTAGTCAGCACTATTTCGAATCATAACTATACGGGGATCATGTTGCAGATAGTGCAGCAAGAACGCAGTCATATGTCGGGCTCTTCCATGAGGTTCAAGCTCATGCTGTGTTGGTGGCTGGGTAATCCTGATGCTTGTTTCCTCTATCCCTTCCTGCCAAACACGAACAGAGAGAGGATGATTATCCTCTTCATGTTCTGACTGTTGCTCGCCCATCACCTCTTCCTCTTCTATTTGTTCCTCGCCTCTTGCACCTTCACTAACAGTTTTTCTGGTATCACTAACCCCCCTCGATGGCAGTGAACCACCCTCCCTTAGCACCCTGAGATTTCTCCTAGTATATGACGTTAGTAACAGAAGAAGGTATTTTTTTAGCGTGGATGAGGCCTGTATAACATAGGAGATATTCTGCGAACAATTTTAAACTGAGATTTCCCTTACTGCATCATATTAATAACAGAAGACAGTATTTTATAGTGTGGATGAGGCCTGAATAACATACGAGATATTCAGAAAAAAATCTAATTTTTACTCTGAATACAGCTGAAGTTCAATGCCACTAAAGTAGTAGGTGGCTTTTAGCAGATTGTATCAGGTTTGTGACAGATAAAAATACTTTTTGTAGTCAGGCTAGCAACAGAAAAAATCTTTTTTTCCTCTGAAAACAGCTGAAGTTCAATGCCACTAAAGTAGTAGCTTTCTTATAGCAGAGTGTATCACGTTTGTCACAAAAAAAAATATAAAAGATAAAAATACTTTTTGTAGTCTGGCTAGCAACAGAAAAAATATATTTTTTTACTTTGAAAACTGCTGAACTTCAATGGCACTAAAATAGTAGGTGGCTTATAGCTTATAGCAGAGTGTTATTATTATTATTATAGTGCCATTCATTCCATGGCACTTTACATGTGAAAAAGGGGTATACATAGCAGAAACACTTACAATAATCTTTAACAAAACGAGTCAGTGACTGGTACAGGAGGCGAGAGGACCCTGCCCGCGAGGGCTCACAATCTACGGGGGATGGGCGAGGATACAGTAGGTGAGGGAAGAGCTGGTCGTGCAGAGGTATGGCGGAGCAAGGGTTACTGCAGGTTGTAGGCTTGTCGGAAGAGGTAGGTCTTCAGGTTCCTCTTAAAGGTATCCACTACAGGCAAGAGTCTGATATGTTGGAGTAGAAAGTTACAGAGTAGGGGGATGCATGGGAGAAATCTTGTATGCCCTTGTGGGAAGAGGAGATAAGAGGAGAGTAGAGACAGAGATCTTATGAAGATCGGAGGTTGCGTGCAGGTAAGTGCCGGGAGACTAGGTCACAGATTTATGGGGGAGACAGGCTGTAGATGGCTTTGTATGCCAGGGTTAGGGTCTTGAACTTTAGTCTCTGGGCAATGGGGAGCCAGTGAAGGGATTGACAGAGAGGAGAGGCTGGGGAATAGCGGGGGGACAGGTGGATTAGTCGGCAGCAGAGTTTAGGATAGATTGGAGGGGTGCGAGAGTGTTAGAAGGGAGGCCACAGAGCAGGAGGTTGCAGTAGTTAAGGCGGTAGATGATGAGGGCATGCACTAGTGTTTTGCTGAGGATTGTGCCGATCCGGGAGATAATTTTGAGCTGGAGTCAGCAGGAAGTGGAAAGGGTTTGGATATGTGGTTTGAAGGAGAGGTCAGAGTCCAGGGTTACTCAGAGGCAGAGATCTTGTGGGATTAGGGAATATGGGCAGCCATTAACTTTGATGGATAGGTCAGATGGGGGGGTTGAGTGAGGTGGGGGAAAGATGATGAATTAGTTTTATCCATGTTAAGTTTTAGAACTCTAATAGGGAGGAAGGATGGAATAGCGGACAGACATTGTGGGATTCTGGTTAGTAAGGATATTAGGTCCAGAGAGGTAGATCTGTGTGCTATCAGCATAGAGGTGATAGTGAAAGCCATGAGACATTAATAAATAACAAGGTTGGCCTGCAATTTTGTCCAAGTTTTTAATTTTGGCCCTCTGTGTATTTGAGTTTGACATTCCTGGTCTAAGGGCTTGCACATACCACCGCATTTTACATCCTAGTGTGGTCCGACAAAATATCGGATTGCCCTTGGACCAATCTTATTTTATGGGGCAGCACATATGTCCGAGCCGGTCCAACGAAAAAATGTTTGATCCCTTTATCGGATTACACTCAGCCATGCAAGTCAATGAGTGCATGGAGATCACTGGACTGCACTCAGATATCATCTGACTACGGTCTGATTTTTGATGACTAACACACGAGAGAAGATGGAGGAATTTTGTTTTCCATCTTCTCCTCACAGTGTGCTCTGATTCTCTCATCCAAGAGAATCAGATCGCACTATGCTGACATTCTGATCACACTCTGATCAGAGTGTCATTTGCATAATCGGTCCGATTCTCTCGGATGACCGTATGACCCTAGCCTAAGAAGAAAAAAAATGTGCTCATATTTTTCATACAATGACTAATTACTCTAGATTGTCCCCTTAAGATTTGGTCTTCCATCATATCCAGAGTATGGGATATTAGTACATGTGATAAAGGAGCTAATAGTGGCATTGAATGGAGCTGGATCAGCAAATTTTACAGATGGAGCAGATGATTCATTTGGGATTTAGTCTGTTTAATTTAGTATATTTAATTATTCTTGTGTTGAGACATAAAATGCAAATGTTTATCTAGATCATCATTAAATTCTGAAAAAATATGTTTTTTTTTTTGCTTTGTTGAGTTTACGTCCATTGTAATTTGAACTGATTTTTAGGAAAAGATAGAACAAGCAAAACAACACTTGTAAAATATAAATACATAAAATCTAAGCGACTGAAAAGATATGATGTTGTATTCTCATTTGGGAAAATATGTACAGTTATGAATATATTTGTTGAATTTCTACATTACAGCACAGCATTTGTTTTGTTATAACCCATCCTTGTGAAGGAAAATATTAAAGAATTTTTGGATTTGGACAAATCCTTTTTTTGAAAAGTTTTCCAACAATCAATTTACATTTTTCAACATTGAAATTGCAACAAGAAGGAAAAGTCATTGACTTATGGAAATCACAGAATGGATAGACTAGTTAATGATTTGTAAATGGTAAAAAATTGGAAATAAATTTTTCAAAACTTCTTGATATATTCAATATCAAGTATAAGTGCCAAGCGCAGAAATAGACATACTTATAGGAGTTGGCTGCAATCAATGAGGTTATTAATGATTTTGGAATGTTATGCCGCACTGAATGCACTTGGGCAACTCATCAAGATCAGCTGCTGGCAGCTCTTTTGTAACTGCCGACCAATGATGTCCCAGATGTGCTTGATGAGAGACAAGTCCGGAGACGCTGCAGGCCTTGGTGGCATGTTTAGGCCACCAACGCTGCTCACAGTAGCACAAGCAACATGTGGCCTGACATTGTAGTTTTCAAAAATGGCTCCTTGTCATGAGTGTGTCAGGTGTGACAGACAGTCGATCTGCATCCAACTGTAGAAGGGCACTTGGCTTTGTAGGCACCTTCTTGATCTTTTCATCTCTGTGGTGTAGTGATATCCTTCTCCCTCTAGGACCCAGCAGTGACCTCCACCTTCTGCCGCTTATTGACACACCCTTGCTGGATGTTTAAATACCTAGGTCTCTCCAGAGAGTCGCCAGTGATAGCTCTATTTTCCTCAGTCCATGCTTAAAGTACTAGTAGTCAGCTGCTGTCTTCTTGGAGTTCCCTTGGAGGACAGTTGATGTGATCTCTGGTGTCTTCTCAAGCTAAGTGTTTCCCTTGTCTGTTTACCTGTTTGTCTTTAGTTGCAGTGGGGGCTGACTATTGCTCACCTCATCCCCTCCCTATCTAGGTCCTATTGCTAAGGGCAGTCAGGGATTAGGTTTCCTGCTCGGCGATAGGCGTAGAACCTATTTAGGGACATTAGGGGAGCCAGGGTGTTGTCAGATCTGCCCAGTGGTCTTCACTCCCCCTTTCCCTAGTGCTTGGGCTTCCTCCCCCTCTTTCCGTTGTTGTGCCCTTAGTCTTTCCCTCACCTTGCATGACACTCCAAGGTCACTTTAGAGAAATGGCCGTACTACTGGTATCACGACTAAATCTATGTAACGGCGAGATGTTTGGGTACCTGAAATTAAGACTGCATGGATTTGACTACATACTTGATGTTTTCATCATCAGCTTTAGATTAGAAAGATTGGGGAAGAGTGATGGGTATAATAAATCTAATATTATGCACAGACTCTCTACTGGTTTACACAGGCATTTTTTCTGTCATCCAGACTCTTAAATAAACTGGAACAGCACAGTCTCTGCTATCTTTTATCTACCTGAATTGTTGGCATGCAAGATGCTCTCTGCTACTGATCTGATCACTCCACAACTGCATGCAACCTGCTCCCAGCACACATCGTCATTAACTATCCAGTATCTGTCGTCTAGGCTTCTGAGACTTACACCTGCATGACTGCCAATTTAGGGTCAATAAAACCAGAAATCCAGGTTGTGTCTGGGTTTCTCTGAATCTCCCTACCACTTAACTCCCTCTGACAGTGCTTCTGCTTCTGTGCCAGGCCATTTTCTACCTTACATGTGTTGCTCTTTTCTATACCACACACGCTGCTCTTTCTCACTTCCTCACCTTGAAGCTTGTTCTCGCTATTAGCACTCCTGTACAGGCTACTGGACGTCACCTGTGTATTTCCTCAGGTATCAGGCCAGTATATACTGTATAGCTTATCCTCAACAAGGTCACGTTTTTCGTATTTGCCTTACAGACCTTATGGAAAGTGTAATCAACATGTATCATCTATAGCAGGTTTATTTGTCTTTTCAATGTAATTTATATAGATGTCCCCTAGTCTCCCTGCACGTATTAAGCCCAGTATATAACGTAGCTTTCTTGAGCAAACCATCATATTTCTGGGACTTGACACCCTGCCATTTTACCAAGACTTTTTCTAAAATGCACAGTGTTTGCTGTGAGGCATCAATAGAAACAGGAAACGTGATAACTTTTTATTGAATAAAAGGGTAGATGATAGCTGCAAGATTCCATGGCATATTAATGGGGCTATCCAGGATTTTTTTTTTTTTTTACTACAGTCCTAAGAACTATCAGGCAGGTAGTTGCTAACTACCTGTGTTTTGTGCCGAGTGCTGATCTCTGTCGGCACAGAGCAGTGACAGATTGCTCCTGCCAGTGATTCAGCAGCTTCTGCCAGCATCACTTCGACAGAGTAGAGGCTTCTCTTCCGTTCAGCTCTGTTGACGGGGCATGACTGCCAACGTCATGCTGATTGACAGCCGGCTCTCCACTGCCTAACTGCGAGAAGCCAGTTGTCAATCAGCATGATGTCGGCAGTCACGCCACGTCAACAGAGCAGCCCGGAAGAAGAAGTGCTGCTCTTTTGATGTTAAGCATCTGAATCGCTGTCTATCAAGGATCCTCTGAGTGACACACTTTCCATACTTACTAACATTTTATTGCTAAAACTTAGAGCAATTAATATCCACATCCAGGAATGCAAAAAAAATCATTGGGGCAGAGTTACTATAAGCCATATGCTCTTTGCAGGTTGCTCCACTGGATTATCCAGGCAGAGAAGCAGCAGTTGTGTATGGGCCATGCTACTGGCAAAGGCCAGATATGGAGAAAGGCAGATAGTGCCTGTATACTTTCATAAGCTGCCATTATCCAAAAGCCTTGCCAATGAGAAACACATGGGTTTCATACCAGGTTGGCAAAGGTGTAAAAAAACAACTAACATTAGATAGTGTTGTAGGTAGTAGGTCACTACCTTTATATGAGCTCTATGAACCTGCTGTGGAGACTCAGAAATCCACTGTGACAGTGACCTATTGGCCTTCTGAACAAATACCACTATTATTCTGCTATGTTATTATTATTAAATGACCTAACTGCTGCTGTCTGCTGTAATTATGAATGTGGACCACCAAGCTTTGTGCCTCATGTGAGTCATAACCATAAAGCCACACAACCCTGTGGGCAAAAATAAGTAACGACTTATCTATGTGTTGATTTTATTATTTATTATTATCATCTTTTCTGCCATCTAAATACAATTCCAAAGGTAATGGCTGGGGCATATAACTGACTTCAGGGGTATCACGTGTTCAGTGACTTGTGGGGAAACTGAAATTGCCATAGGTTGGAGCTGATGCCATTCTGGAGTGATAGAAACGTAAAGAGGGGAATATTGATTATTTTAATTTTTTTTTTTATATTCCCCGCCTTTTAAAATAAAATATTGCAGGTGCACTATAAATTATTTCCCATATCTTGCTTTTTTTAGGCATTGGTACAAATGTCACACATACATCACAAGTACAGACCATGCTTCACTAGCTAGGTATGTGCAAAATAATATTTTTACGCTGAGAAATATCTATATTAAAATACTTTTTTAAGGTTTAAAAAATATTTTACTACGTTATTCCTGTGAGTTATCATCAGTTGGAGATGCAAGATTTCAAGAAGAAGAGATCTTCTGCATATGGCTTCAAAACAATATTTTTCCCAATGTGCTCTGGCAGCTGAAAGTTATCACGGGGACATGGGGTCTCATAGCAACTAGGATTCTAGGATTCATCCTTCATTTTTCTAGCACAGGTAAGAAAATTAAATCTGATGAGCTTCAATGTGACCAAAGTTCTTCTGAGTTCACGAAACTGCCCAGAAAATTTCATACAAGTTTATGACTTTTAAGGCATGCCCATATTTTTTTCTCCATTGTGTCACATTCATATAGGATCCAACACAAAAATCCCACACATGAAATTAGAGCAGCACACAGGTAGAGTCAGGTCCCAAAAGATGCTACTGGTGTCATATAAATTTTAACTCAGAAGTTACAGAGAGACGTAACCTGTCCATGTGTATGAGTTCTCTTAAATCGCCTCAAAATAAATAAGGAAATATATAATCAATGGAAACTATTCCCCTTATGTAAAATAGCAACAGTTTTTTCAAAAGTATCCTTATTTATTACAACCTTTGAGTTAGTTTGTTGCTGAGGTACCACTGACAGTAATTGTATCTACGTGGTTAGGTTTCTATTAGATTTCCACTTTTAGAAGGCATGCACATTTTTGTTTTTTCTGTAATTTACTTAGATGGAACCTATGACTGTGTGGCCCTTAAAAAGATAAGCTAGTTGATCCCTTTATGTCCCCAAAGTGATGCTCCAGCAGTGAGAAATTACATTTTGAAGTTCAATCTGGAAGTGCATCAGGATGTGACAATGCACTTACAGCTTCTTAGCCTCTGTTTTGTTCCTGAACTATTAGTACTTTTCCCTGGCTGATTGACAGATCATTTGCTCTGCACTGGTACATGACCACTGATCTGTCAGCCTGAGAAAGTTGCTACTTATTCAGTAATACAAAGGAGGCTAAGAAGCTGTAAGTGCATCGTCATGCCTCCATGTAGTTCCACACAGAATACAATCTCTCATAGTTGAAGCAGTACTTTAAGGTCATAAATCGATCGACCAGCTTATCTTTAAAAAGGCTACAGAGCCACATTAATGATTTGATATGGTAAATGTTTCTGACAGGTTCCATTTAACAAAACTTCTCAGGCTCTGTCAATTTTCATGATTGAACCATACAAGGCCAACAAAGAATTATCGTCATGTTAAGTCATCTCACTGACTTCACTTGCAGACTGCAGCAACTTTTCCTCCTTGATGTTCTTAATACTTTTTCATCTCTAATTTTCTAAGTCTTCTAAGTTCTATTGAAGAGAAGTATCTTTAAACATTATTACCAAACATCGTATACTACCAGAAGACCAAAATTCCCGTGCGATCATTAATTAAATCAATGCTACAACAATTCTTGAAGTAGAAAAATAAAAGTTTAGTCCCATATTTACCTTTTTAGCAATTGTATTCATAGTAAGGTAAAAGGAGGAACATAACAATGCCAGAAGGGCAGTAAATGAAGAAAAGAAATTCAAAAATAGTATGGTGCATAAAGGAACATTTATGATAAAGTAAATGTCTAAAGAAAAGATTATGAAGATTATCCAATTAAAAATGGCGGCAATGATTCAGCATGCAGTAGTATAAACCGGCATAAAGAAATTCTAATAGCAACAAAACTGTGCCAGAAAAAAGGGTGATAAAAATATGACATCAACTAAACAAGGAAAAGAGAGAAAAGATTAGAGAAGAAGTTGGAGAGGGGGCAGAGTACTGGGGTTTGGTCATCTATATGCTCCAATAGGTTTAGCTATACTTAAAGAAGCACTCCCATCAAAATGTATATCCTCTTAATATATTGCAGTCATCATATTATATAGCACTGTGTTCTTACAATTGCTCATTTTGCCTTTCTACCCAGATAATTCCTTTCTTTTCCACTAGGTCTATGACATCACATTATTAACCCCTTTACGACATAGTACGTAATAGTGTGCACCACGTCGTAACCCCCTGTTCAGCTCGAGCTCCGGTGCTGAGCCCGCACTAAACCAGGCACATGTCAGCTGATTTAAACAGCTGATATGTGCCCGCATCAGCCGCGGGTGGAATCGCGATCTACCCGCGGCTGTTAACTAGTTAAATGCCGCTGTCAATCTCTGAGAGCGGCATTTAACAGCATCATACCAGAAGCGCGTCACTTATAGTGTTGAGCCACCCCCGTAGTGTTCGAGTTCGGTTCGGTTCGTCGAACACCCGTGTGTTCGCCGAACTGTTCGTCGAACTGTTCGTCGAACACCTTCGAACACCGTTAAAACCAATGGCAGGCAAACAAAAACACATAGAAACACATAGAAAACACCTTCAAAGGTGTCCAAAAGCTGACAAACTGCTCAGAAGACACAACTAACACATGGAAAAGTGACAAGTACATATAGTCATGCGAAAAGAAAAGAGGTGGAGGAGTAAAAGGAGGGGGAGACACAGATATAGGCATGTCATGCCCTTCTAAAATCCAAAAAGGGAGAAGCCGACACGTTCAGTCCGCTCCTGCCCGTGCCACCTCCGCGTCGCCGGGTTTCTAAGCTTTTTAATTTAAATTGTCTCTCTAATTTGAATGAATACACTTTAAATCCATTTACAAGGATCTATTGGAGGGCAAGTCTCATGCCAGCAGCCGCGTAATTCCAGCTCCAGTAGCGTCCACTAAAGCTGCTGCAGTTAAAATGCTTTTATAAGGATCGAGCTCGGCTGTCCACCGCAAGGCATCCTACTGCCAGTCCCAGCCCCTATGCCTTGGGGTGCCTCCTGATGCTCTTCACTGAGTATCCCGTGGTCCCGAAGCATTTCCTTTGAAAAAATTAAGTGTCCAAACTACAGGTGATGTAGCTTGCTTAACAGCCGGGATAATCCGCTGACTAGCAGACACTGCTACTAGGCACAAAGTATTTCCTGGTCTAGATGCAGTTAAAAATTTGTAATTAGATACTCTCGTTGGATGCTGAGAAAGCATTCCATAGAGTCTCCTGGCACGCCATATATGATTCTCTTAAAAAGCTTGGGGTAGGGGTCTAGGGGACCCTTCAGAGGTTTGCAGCTGTGCATACGCCATCCTGTCGACCTCCTCTATCCACTTCACACAAGCAGAAACGGCTCCAGTGGGCCAAACATTACATGAAGACTGATTTCAAAACTGTTTTGTTCACGGATGAGTGCCGTGCAGCGCTCGATGGTCCAGATGGATGGAGTGGAGGATGGCTGGTTGATGGACACCCCACGCAAACACGGCTACAGCACCAACAAGGAGGAGGTGGAGTAATGTTTTGGGCTGGAATCATGGGGAGAGGATCCCTGAAGGCGCTAAAGATGAACTCCATAATGTATGTGGATTTTCTCAAACAGCACTTCCTGCCATGGTTCAAGAAGAAGAACCGTGTATTTCACAGCAAGATCATTTTTTTGCATGATAATGCACCATCTCATGCTGCACATAAAACATCTGCATCTCTGGCTGATATGGGCATAAAAGGGGACAAACTTATGGTGTGACCCCCATGCTCCCCTGACCTCTACCCCATTCAGAACCTTTGGAGCATCATTAAAAGGAGTGTCTATGATGGCGGGAGGCAGTTCACATCTAAGCAACAGCTCTGGGAGGGTATTCTGTCCTCATGCAAAACAATTGAAGCAGAAACCATCCAAAACCTGACAAATTCAATGGACGAGAGAGTTCAGAAGCTCCTTTCGAACAAGGGGTCCTATGTGAAAATGTAACATCACCTAGAATAAAGTTTTGAGTTGAAAACTGTTTGATTTCAGTTTCTAACAACCTGCTAATGCTTATAATTTCAAAAATGACCATTTTTTTGGTCTTTATTAAAATGAAAAGGTTGATCGAAAAGTTTGGGGGATCTAAGAGTGGTGCAACCCAGTAGTCATGATTACTTCGAATTCTGACAATATGAGGGTCATGCTGCAGGTAGTGCAGCAAGAAGGCACTTATGTGTCTTGCACATCTCGGAGCCCCAAAATTATTTTCCGGGCTAGATGCAGCTAAAAATTATTATTAATTTTAAATCTGGTGAAGCTTTAGTATAGATGGCCTAATAGGATCAGTGCTGCACACTGCTACAAAGCCCAAATTATTTTCCAGTCAAGATACAGATAAACATGATTAGTAATTTTAAATCTGGTGGAGCTTATTATAGATGGCCTAATAGAATCAGTGCTGCACACTGCTACAAAGCCCAAATTATTTTCCAGCCAAGATACAGATAAACATGATTAGTAATTTGAAAGCTTAAAACGGTTGGTAGGGTGATTTTAACCAATCATCAAGCTTTTACTCTCCCCAGGATGACACAGGGGTAGAAAAGTCATTTCGGATCCATGATTTGTTCATCTTTATGAACGTGAGTCTGTCTACATTATCAGTGGAGAGCCGCGTGCGCTTATCTGTCAGCACACCACCAGCAGCGCTGAACACACGTTCAGACAGAACGCTGGCTGCGGGGCATGACAAGATCTCCAAGGCGTAAGTGGCTAGCTCCAGCCATTTATCCAGATTGGAAGCCCAAAAAGAGCAAGGGTCCAGTGACACAGTCATGGCTTCAATGTTTACTTGGAGATACTCCTGTACCATCGTCTCTAGGCGTTGACTATGTGTCAGACTTCTTGTCTCCTGTGGCCTTGCAAAGGATGGGCTAAAATAGTGGTGAAATGATTCAGCAAAACTGATGTTACCAGCAGATACTGTGGTTCTGTTACGGTTTGAGTGCTGAACACTTGACGGTCCCATGGTTGGCAAGTTGGAACTGTGAGATTCACTACGTGCACCACTGGTATTTTGTGGAAAAGCACATGTAAGATTCTGCAACAGTCTCTGCTGATACTCCTGCATGCGTGCATCCCTTTCTATGGCAGGAATAATTTCTGCAAATTTACTTTTGTACCGGGGATCTAACAGTGTGGCAACCCAGTAGTCAGGATTATTTCTAATTCTCACAATTCGAGGGTCATGTTGCAGGTAGTGCAGCAAGAAGGCACTCATGTGAGTTGCGCATCCAGGAGCACCAAGTCCCTGTTGTGTTGGTGGCGAGGTAACAATCATGCTTCCTTCCTCTGTCCTCTCCCCCCAACCTCGCACAACAGAAATGTGATCAAGGTCTCCTTCATCTGATGAGTCTTCCATCAGTTCGTCCTCCACTTCTTCCTGGGCTCCTGCACCTTCCTCACTAGTTTGGCTGCTACCATGCGCCCTGGTAAAACCATCTCCCCCACCCTCACATGCCTGCCGCCTTGGTGCTGCCGACCGTCTGGACCTTGCAGATGTTAGCCCTTCCGCATGCAACTCCTCCTCCTCTACTTCCTCCACCTCCTCTTGTGCCACCACCTGACTCCGAATTCTGTTTAACATGTGCTCCAGCATGTAAATCACCGGAATAGTCATGCTGATAATGGCATCGTCAGCACTAAACATCTTCGTCGCCATTTCAAAACTGTGCAGAAGGGTGCATAGGTCCCTGATCTGAGACCACTCCTCCAGCGTGATTTGCCCCACCTCTGGATCTCGTTGGCCCAGGCTATACGTCAGAACGTATTGCACCAGGGCTTGTCGGTGCTGCCACAGTCGCTGCAACATGTGCAGAGTTGAATTCCACCGGGTAGGCACATCGCATTTTAGCCGGTGAAGTGGCAGGCCCAACGACTTCTGTAGAGATGTAAGTCGCTGAGCTGCGGGATGCGAACGGCGGAAGTGAGCACACAGCGACCGTGCCCTCTGCAGAAGGCCATCTAGTCTGGGATAGTGGGCTAAAAATTGCTGGACAACCAGGTTCAACACGTGAGCCATACAAGGCACGTGTGTGACATTGCCCCGGCGAAGGGCCGCACCCAGGTTTGCAGCATTGTCGCACACGGCCTTCCCTGGTTTCAGGTCCAGTGGAGACAACCATTCATGAAATTGGTTCTCCAGAGCTGACCACAACTCCTCAGCTGTGTGACTCACATTTCCCAGACATTTCAATGTAAGAACCGCCTGATGACGTTGAGCCCTACTGCCAGCATAGTAAGGAGGTGTGCAGGATCCCTTCTGCGCAGTTAGAAAGCTTGTGGCATGACCAGACAGGCTTTGGGTGCAGGTGGAAGACCGAGAGGAGGTTGAGGAGGCAGAAGCAGTGGAGGAACTTTGACATAAAGAGGATTGACGCACAACTCGTGGGGACGGCAAGACTTGGACAGCAGCCCCTTGTCCTGCTGTCACCATAGTTACCCAGTGCCCAGTCAGCGACATGTAACGCCCCTGTCCATGCCTACTCGTCCAAGTGTCTGTGGTGAAATGCACCCTGTCACACACAGAGTTTCTCAAAGAAGCGGTGATGTTGTGTGCAACATGCTGGTGGAGCGCAGGCACACCTTTCTTTGAGAAGTAGTGCCGACTGGGCATCTGGTACTGGGGCACTGCGACGGACATAAGGTCTCGAAAATCCTCTGTGTCCACCAGGCGGAAAGGCAGCATTTCTGTAGCCAAGAGCTTGCAGATGGTGAAATTCAACCTCTTAGCTTTCTCATGGCTAGGAGGAAATGGTCTTTTACTTGTCCACATCTGAGGGACCGAGGGCTGGCTATTGTGCTTAGACGGGGTTATAAGGGTGTCCCCGGCAAACTGCCGGTCTGTGAGGAAGATGCAGGCGGACATGTTAGGTTGCCTTGATCCAAAGGTGGTGCTATCGATGTCGGACAGCGCTCAACACCAGCTGGTGTTACCACCTCCAAAGAAAATGATGACCTGCCAATCACGCTGGCTGTTGCGGGTAAAGAGGTGGCAGGTCTGCGCCCCAAAACAGGTGTGACTGCTGTCCCCCCAGTCACAGAGGATGAAGAGGGCGCGGATGCACAAGATATGGCAGACGGTGGTTGGCCCGGCCGGCTAGGCCGCATTGTAGCACACTGAGCTTCCCACTGCAACTTATGCTTCATGTCCATGTGCCGGTTCATGCATGAAGTACTCAAACTATGTATTTTTTGGCCTCTACTTAGCTTTTGCTGACAAATGTTACAGATAACACGAGTTGGGTCATCTTTATCGATCTGAAAAATTGCCCAGGCTATGCAAGGCTTAGCACCCATGCGACCTGAAGAGCCACCACGACTTGTGGTGAGAGGCAGAGTTGTGTTTGAGGATGCAGTTGTTGACGTGCTTCCAGTACTACGTCTCTGTCCAGGAAGGCGCAACCTGACCTCGTCGTCACTAGCATCTTCCTCCACCTCCTCTGCTGACCTCATCTCTTGGCTGACTGTGCGTTGACAGTAAGTGGGATCTCCAACCTCATCATCATCACCCTGTGCGTTATCACACCCGTCGTCCTCAGAGCCAACCTGTTCCTGCCCTGACAAAAAACTAAAGTTGTCGCTCCAATCAGGTATTTGAGTCTTATCATCGTCTTCCTTATTGTCTCCACCAACAGGAGTTACAATTTGGGAATGAGGGTCTACATTATGGTCAGAACCTTCTGCGTCTGGTCCTGGATCCGACTCATAAAGATTCTGGGCATCAGTGCAGATCATTTCCTCGTCTGGATTCACAGAAGCGCTGGAGTCGACCTCTGATTCCCAGGCTATAGTATGAGTAAACAGCTCTGCAGACTCAACCATCTGTTCTACCTCATACTCAGACGGGCAGCTGGAGATTTGGGAGCTGTGAGGAAGCAAGTGCGATTGGGGTGACACCTTTGAGGACTGGAGTATTTGTGATGTTGAAGTTGATGTGGAGGAGAGCCCACTTAAAGGAGCACTTGATATCCGTTGAAGCACCTGCTGTTTTTGTGCCTCATCTGGAATTTGTAGCGATTGGCGTGGCCGTAAGAAAGGGATCTTATCACATTGTCCGCTAAAAGAAGTAGACATTTTAGTTTGGCTGGAAGATGGTCTTTCTTCTGCAGATGTTACTGTTGCTTTAACACCTACCCCACGGACACAACCTTTTTTCCCCTTCCCAACACGCCTATTCCCCTTTCCACCAGCAGCAGGCCTTTTTCCACTCATTTTGGTGGTTAACTAATTCACAACTCTGGAGTTGTTTGCACAAAAAAACAATGGATGGGAACCGAGCAGAGCTGAGTGGCCAAACTGTGGTATTAGGCCAAAACTATTGGCTGGGTTAGATGCAGAAAAAAATTATATTCAATTTGCAACCTGATGGAGGTCAGTATAGATGGACTAATAGAACAAGTCCCACACACAGCTAGAAGCCCAAATATTTTTTCAGAGGTAGATGCAGAAAAATTTTTTATTCAGTTTGCAACCTGATGGAGGTCTGTATAGATGGATTAATAGAACAAGTCCCACACACAGCTACAAGCCCAATATTTCTTCAGAGGTAGATGCAGAAAAAAAATATATTCAGTTTGCAACCTGATGGAGGTCAGTATAGATGGACTAATAGAGAAAGTCCCACACACTGCTAGAAGGCCAAATATTTTTTCAGAGCTAGATGCAGACAAAAAATTATTTTGAATTTGCAACCTGATGGAGGTCAGTATAGGTGGACTAATAGAACAAGTCCCACACACTGCTAGAAAGCCAAATATTTTTTCAGAGCTAGATGCAGAAAAAAATTATATTCAGTTTGCAACCTGATGGAGGTCTGTATAGATGGATTAATAGAACAAGTCCCACACACAGCTAGAAGCCCAAATATTTTTTCAGAGGTAGATGCAGATAAAAATTATTTTTAATTTGCAACCTGATGGAGGTCAGTATAGATGGACTAATAGAGAAAGTCCCACACACTGCTAGAAGGCCAAATATTTTTTCAGAGCTAGATGCAGATAAAAATTATATTCAATTTGCAACCTGATGGAGGTCAGTATAGATGGACTAATAGAACAAGTCAGACACACAGCTAGAAGCCCAAATATTTTTTCAGAGGTACTGTAGATGCAGATAAAAATTATTTTTAATTTGCAACCTGATGGAGGTCAGTATAGATGGACTAATACAACAAGTCCCACACACAGCTAGAAGCCCAATATTTTTTCAGAGGTAGATGCAGAAAAAAATATATTCAGTTTGCAACCTGATGGAGGTCAGTATAGATGGAGTAATAGAACAAGTCCCACACACAGCTAGAAGCCCAAATATTTTTTCAGAGGTAGATGCAGATAAAAATTATTTTTAATTTGCAACCTGATGGAGGTCAGTATAGATGGACTAATTGAGAAAGTCCCACACACTGCTAGAAGGCCAAATATTTTTTCAGAGCTAGATGCAGATAAAAATTATATTCAATTTGCAACCTGATGGAGGTCAGTATAGATGGACTAATAGAGAAAGTCCCACACACTGCTAGAAGGCCAAATATTTTTTCAGAGCTAGATGCAGATAAAAATTATATTCAATTTGAAACCTGATGGAGGTCAGTATAGATGGACTAATACAACAAGTCCCACACACAGCTAGAAGCCCAATATTTTTTCAGAGGTAGATGCAGAAAAAATTTTTATTCAGTTTGCAACCTGATGGAGGTAAGTATAGATGGAGTAATAGAACAAGTCCCACACACAGCTAGAAGCCCAAATATTTTTTCAGAGGTAGATGCAGATAAAAATTATTTTTAATTTGCAACCTGATGGAGGTCAGTATAGATGGACTAATAGAGAAAGTCCCACACACTGCTAGAAGGCCAAATACTTTTTCAGAGCTAGATGCAGAAAAAAATGATATTCAGTTTGCAACCTGATGGAGGTCAGTATAGATGGACTAATAGAGAAAGTCCCACACACTGCTAGAAGGCCACATATTTTTTCAGAGGTAGATGCAGAAAAAAATATATTCAGTTTGCAACCTGATGGAGGTCTGTATAGATGGATTAATAGAACTAGTCCCACACACAGCTAGAAGCCCAATATTTTTTCAGAGGTAAATGCAGAAAAAAATATATTCAGTTTGCAACCTGATGGAGGTCAGTACAGATGGACTAATACAACAAGTCCCACACACAGCTAGAAGCCCAATATTTTTTCAGAGGTAGATGCAGAAAACAATATATTCAGTTTGCAACCTGATGGAGGTCTGTATAGATGGATTAATAGAACAAGTCCCACACACAGCTAGAAGCCCAATATTTTTTCAGAGGTAGATGGAGAAAAAAATATATTCAGTTTGCAACCTGATGGAGGTCAGTATAGATGGACTAATACAAGTCCCACACACAGCTAGAAGCCCAATATTTTTTCAGAGCTAGATGCAGAAAAAAATCATATTCAATTTGCAACCTGATGGAGGTCAGTATAGATGGACTAATAGAATGATGCTATGCCCAAAAGATTTTACTTCACTAGGTGCAGTAAAAAAATTGGTATTATATACACAGGTGGTATATCTTGCAACACAGATAGGCTACTCCACTGACTAACACACTCTGCAATAGGCCAAAAAGGATTAGCTTTGCTAGATTCAGCCAAATGCTGTGAAAAAAACTTGCACAGCACTGGCACAGACCTGCCTGGCAAAAGCTGATAGGAACTGATGTAACCTAGTCCTGAAAAGGATTGCAATTACAATTAGTCTTTACTCCCACAATCTATCTATTTAAGAGCACAGACCTGCCTGATAAAAGTCGTAGGAAATGCTGTAACCTAGTCCTTAAAAGGACTGCAATCACAACTATTCCCTACTCCCAAGCTATCTGTAGATTTGTGCGAAAATTGGCTTGAAATTAACACGCAGCTGCAGCAGTGAGAAAATGGTGGCGACGGGGAAAATGGCTTGGTCTTATAGGGCAAGGACATGTGACATACACTGCCAATGACACATGCCCTTGCTTGTGTGAATAAAAGCACTTCGCTCCGTGTGTGCGCTGCTGATAGGCTGACAGATTGCACCTCCCCACTGTAAATGCGGGAAAGAGAAAAAAAAAATGGAGATCTTCATTGTTCCTGCAGAGATCCATCCCCTGCCCCTCCCCCCACCCCGCTGTACACTCAAACTGCGTATTAACATTAATTTTCATCATTACTGAGAAAAAATCCAGTTATGATTTTGGTGCACGAACAGTTATCGAACATAACCTCGAACAGCCGAATTTTTCTCAAATTGTTCGTGTTCGCCGAACGGCTCGAACACCGCCCAAAACAGCTTGAATTTGAGATTGGCGAACAGTTTGAGTAGAACAACGCTCATCTCTAGTCACTTACCCCGCCCATCAATGACCCCATCACATAATCGCGGGTTACCGATGGGTTGGCATGACAACCCAGGGTCTGCAGCCGACCCCTGTGGTTGTCATGGCCATATTTCTATGAGCGATACCCAGCGGTCGGCGCTCATAGCAAGTGAGCAAATCTACTACATACTGGCGATCTGCTCATCGCCTGTATGCAGCAGAGCCGATCAGGCAAGTGCTGCTTCTAGTCTCCCATGGAGACTATTTAAGCAAGCAAAAAGTAAAAAAAAATGTTTTTAAAAATACTAAAAAAATATAAAAGTTTAAATCACCCCCCTTTCGCCCCATTCAAAATAAAACAAAAAAAATACACATATTTGGTATCGTCACGTTCAGAATCTATCAATATAAGAAAAGAATGAATCCAATTGGTAAAGAGTGTAACGAGAAAAAAAATATAAACAACAGAATTAAGTTTTTTTGGTCTCCGCAACATTGCAATAAAATGAAATAACGGGCGATCAAAACGTCGGATATAACCTAAAATGGTATCAATAAAAACGTCAGCTCAGCACAAAAAATTAGCCCTCAACCGGCCCCAGATCACAGAATATGGAGACGCTACGGGTTTCAGAAAATTGCGCCATTTTTTTTTAGCAAACTTTTGATTTTTTTCACCACTTAAATAAAAAAGAACCTATACATGTTTGGTGTCTACGAACTCGTAATGACCTGGAGAATAATAATCAGTTTTAGCATTCAGTGAACGTAGTAAAAAAAGAAACCTAAAATAGAACTGTGGAATTGCACTTTTTTTGCAATTTCACCGCACTTGGAATTTTTTTCCCGTTTTCCAGTACACGATATGGTAAAATCAGTGATGTCGTTCATAAGTAAAACTCGTCCCGCAAAAAATAAGCCATCACATGGCCATATTGACCAAAAAATAAAAACGCTATGGCTCTGGGACGAATTGGAGCAAAAAACGAAAACGCAAAAATGGAAAATGCTCCAGTCATTAAGGGATTTTTGTGCACTTTTGCACAGTACTTTATAAATGTCAAAGATCGGCCAATGTGGATTAAGGAAAAGAGGAGTGCGAGTTGACATACGGTAAAGTGCATTAAAACCCAAAAATGTATATATCATTAGTGTTTGTCTTCTGTCCTGTCAGCCCTGCTCCCTTCTCTTGTGGTTGCCTCTTTTTACTGCAGTCCTAATCACATTTCATAAGTGGCCCAGCAGACTACTATGACATCATAACCATAGGCTTTTGCAGAGCTCAGATACTTGGGTAATAAAGGGGTTATCATGCAATCACACTATGTAACTACAGAATTGTGTATGCTCACAGCATGCAGAATGCGTGTCGTCAGGATTTTCCACTACAAGCTCCAAGAGTAGGCTGTCGCGTGACTCCAAGTATGTGATTTTCATAAATGCAGTTGACTCGCCCCCTGGGCCGTGGGGTACCCGGAACAGGGCCTTCTAGTGTACGGTGCTGATGGGGGTAGTAGTGGCAACCCGGTCCCGTGGCTCAGGGTGGTCAGACCAGTGGTAGTCTGCTATGTGCTGTAGGTAATGTCCGACTATGCCACCCGTGGATTGCGGTCAGGGATAACCGCCGCTGCGGTGCAGACCGCTGGGGCTGATATAAATGTGCAGCACTGAATAGTTCAACTCCCCACGGGAGGAGTATGGCCCCAGGGCAGTATATATAATGGATGATGGAGGGGATGATTCCGACCGCGATAGCCAGTAAAAGGAGGCCTCTTAAACAGTTCAGGGTCTTTATTAGAACAGGTAAAATGACCCAGAAACAGGCCCGGCTAGGAGGGGGCCTGGATGTCTGAGAACAAGTGGGAAGCTGACCCTGGTCAGGGTGAGGGTGTAGACCTACCGTGCTCCCTGTGCTCCTTCTGGCTATTTCCCTCCTTGTAGTGTAACAGCCCACGTTCCCGAGCTCACCGTGTCCTCTCGTCTGTATGGCTTGCAACTTGGGTCCCTTTCTACTCCTGGCCTGGTACGGCTTTGCTGGTCCCTTCTGCTGTGGCGGAGCCTCCGGGCTTCTTAGGCCAAGGAACATACAGTCCCCTGCGGACTGGTTATCTGCTGTAGGACTTGGAATCCTCCCAGCCTCAGACACCAAAGTCTGGTAGATTAGTTTCTTTGACTGCCAGGACAGGCTCACTTCACCTCTTGTCCCTGGCTCGTGGCTCTCCTACTGCCACACGTCCTCTTAGGCTGCAACACAACTATCTGTCCCTGCTCTGGGACACCTCTCAATCCAGAGACAGGTTGTCCAGTTCTCCCTAACCCTGCCCCCAGCTCTAGCTTTTATAGGGGCAGCCTGCATCCCCTACTGGTCTGGGACAGGAGGTGCTGCATGCTAATGGTCCTTGACTAGAGGACCTCCCCCTTGCTCTCAGACACAGCTTTATTATATTTGTGGCATCCAGGCCAGGGTGACACATTCCCCCCTAGTTAAATTTAGTACTCCGGGACTAAAAAATAAGCAAAGATAATATGCATGACCATAAAACATTAGTAGACAAACGACGCATAGGTTGAGTTCTTAAGGTCACAGCGTGGTCTGTGACTGGGTGTCCATTTCACCAACACAACGGGGAGCCTTAACCATGTGGGGGTCTGTCCTAGCCCCAAGTCCTTTACAGTCTTAGCTCATTCCTTGGTCGGGCTCCGAACGCAGTCCATACAAAGTCCCGGTTATTAAAAGTCCATAACCTTTGAGTCCGTACGGTAACTATAAGAAACTGAAATACACAATTACTAATCATGCATGTAACTTTGCAAACATTTCAACACTTGGCAACAGGGTTATTTACAGTTTTAGTGCACCCTATATTCTCCAGCGAGCGGGTATCTGCCCCTTTGTGCTCCTGTTTGACCTGCGTAACCCACTGTCTGGTGGTGGACCGACCTGGTTTTCTTCACTACCATTTAGGGTACAGTCACTGGCTAGACTTAAAGGCAGGGCAGGCAGCTGTCTGCGGGTCCTCTGGCTTACCGCAGGCATGGCAGGCTCACTGTCAGCAGAGGGTTGATTCTCCTGGGCTGCTGGTACCGGCTCTTCTGCCTCTTGCACTGCTTGCTCTTCTTCACCTTCCGGCTCTGGTGCAGGTTGTTGCTGAGTCGGTTACAGGACATGCAGGACGGGTACCACTATGGCATCGTTTATTCGAGTCCAGGACTGAGGGAACTCTCCGAGAACGGTGCTGATCAGTTCTTCCTTGTCCTCTGCGGGTTCAAGGTCACTTTGATCCTCTTCTGCACTACGGAGTTGCTCGGGGCACCTTTTTAGGTGGTCTCTGGAGACTGTACGAGTGGTTTCTCCTCCATCCTTGGTGATCACGCACACCTTCGAGTTGTCGTGATCAGACTGCAGTACGGTGTAGGGTTCCCTTTCCCACTGGTAGTCCAACTTATGTAGCCTTCTCTTTCGCTTCAGGACCTGCTCACCAGGTTCTAGGGGACCAGCAGGGGCGTGTTGGTTGAAGAGTCTTTCTTGCCTTTCTCTCACCTGGGCCAGGCTCTTCTCCACACTCTCCTGTACCTTCTTTTACTGCAGTCGCCTTTCCGTATCCCAGTCCGCATCCGGGGAGGTGTCCTCAGGTGTTAGGACTCCCATCTCCAGGTCCATGGGCAGCTTCCCTGGTCTGGCTCGCATCAGGTAAGCTGGGGTGCAGTTTGTAGCATTCACCGGGATATGGTTGTATAAGTCTATTACTTCTGGCAGTTTTTCTGGCCACAGGCTGCGTTCCTCCAGGGGCAATGTCATCAGGAGATCAATGACTATATTGTTCATTTTCTCACACATCCCGTTGGTTTGTGGGTGGTAAGGCGTTGTACGAATTTTCTTACAGCCATAGAGTTTGCAAAACTCTTGGAAGATTTCAGCTTCGAACGCTGGACCCTGGTCCGTCAGGACCTGTTCCGGATACCCGTGTGGACGGCAGAAGTATTGCTGGAAGGCTCTGGCCGCCGTTTGGGCTGTCAAGTCTTTTACCGGGACCACCACTAGAAAACGGAATAGTGGTCCATGATTGTCAGGGCGTAGATGTATCCTGACCGGCTTGGAGCCAATTTGACGTGGTCCTGAGCTACCAGCTCAAGAGGCTGCTGGGTGACGATGGGCTTCAAGGGTGTCTTCTGGCTGGTGCGGTCTTTTCTCCTTAAGTTACAAGGGCACAGTCCCTGCACCACTTCTCTACAGCCCCTCTCATGCCGACCCAAAAGAACCATCCTCTTAGCAGGAACTCCAGGTTCTTCCAACCGAAGTGCCCTGCTCTGTCATGGTAAGCCCCCAGGACCATAGCTGCTTCCCGCCATGGGACCACGACTTGCCAGGTCAGCTTGTGTGTCCGGTGGTTGACAAGTCTTCTGCACAGCTTGCCTTCATAGAGGAACAGCTTGTTTTTCTCCTTCCATAGCTGCTTGGCTTCCTCTGGAGCATCCGGATCTCAGCGGGCGTCTTGCTGGGTCAGCAGATCTTTCACCAGGCGGATGGCAGGGTCACTATCTTGGGTCTCGGCCCAGCTGTGGTGAGGTAGGGGATTGATCATAACGGTTGTTAAATCTTCATCCCTTCACGCGGTGGGAGTATTGAGCAGCCCCATACCGGTGAAACGCGGGGAGTTCTACCTCCTCCAGCTCTTCTGGGTCTTCGTCACCTTCAGGTAAGTGAGGCATTCTCGACAGCGTTGGCATTGGTTTTGCCTGCCCGGTACTTGATCACGAAGTCATACTTGGAGAGACGGGCCATCCACCGCTGTTCCAGGGCACCAAGTCTTGCACTGTCTAGGTGTGTTAACGGGTTGTTGTCCGTGTACACAGTGAACTTTGCGGAGGCCAGGTAATGCTTGAAGCGTTCCGTTACGGCCCACACCACCGCCAAGAATTCTAGCTTGAAGGAGCTGTAATTCTCCGGGTTCCTCTAGGTGGGCCTCAGCTTCCGGCTGGCGTACGCGATCACCCTTTCTCTGCCCTGTTGTTTTTGTGACAGTATGGCTCCCAGTCCCACATTACTGGCGTCTGTGTGGAGAATAAAAGGCTGGCCATAATCAGGGTAGGCCAGGATCTCATCCCCTGTGAGGGCCATCTTCAACTGGCGGAAGGACTCCTCTTCCGGTTTATCCCACTTGAAGGGTGGCTTTTGGCTTCTGGACTTAGACTGTCCTATCAGGAGGTCCTGCATAGGAGCTGCCATGTTAGTGAACCCGGGGATGAACCTTCGGTGGTAGCCTACCAACCCGAGGAACTGCCTCACTTCTTTGATGTTCGAGGGGCTTGGCCAGCTCCTGATTACCGTGACCTTGTTGGGGTCGGGGGCTACTCCTTCTGCACTTACCACGTGCCCTAGGTATTGGACTTTCGGTTTCAACAGGTGACACTTTGATGGTTTCACCTTCAGGCCATAGCCTGCCAAGGCTTCGAACACCTCGGCCAGGTGCTTTAGATGGTCCTCATAAGTCTTCGAATAGACGATCACGTCGTCCAGGTAAAGGAGGACCGTCTCGAAGTTTCGGTGCCCTAGACAGCATTCCATCAGCCTCTGGAAGGTCCCTGGTGCGTTGCAGAGCCCAAAGGGCATACAGTTGAACTCGCTCAGTCCCATCGGGGTGGTGAAGGCGGTCTTCTCCTTGTCAGCCTCTGCCACAGGAACCTGCCAGTACCCACTAGTAAGGTCCAAAGTAGAAAAGAAGTTAGCTGATTTTAGTGCGGCCAAAGACTCCTCTATTCTAGGCAGAGGGTACGTGTCTTTATGGGAGATACGGTTGATTTGTCTATAGTCCACGCACATTCTCATGGTGCCGTCTTTCTTTTTTACCAGAACCAGGGGGGCTGCCCAGGGGCTACAGCTATCTCTAATGACCCCAGCTTCTTTCATTTCTCTTAGCATGCCCTTTGCGTTCTGATAATGTGCAGGGGGTACAGGTCTGTGTCTCTCTTTTATTGGTGGGTGGCTCCCCGTGGGGATATGGTGTTCTATCCCTTTTACTCTGCCGAAGTCTAGTGGGTGCTTACTAAAAATTCTCTCGTACTCCTGGACCACCCGGTAGACTCCTTGTTTTTGGTGCAGGGGAGTGGAGTCAGCACCCACATGGAGTTTCTGACACCAGTCCTCCTTTTGTTTCTGGGAGCCATTACCCTCCGCCTGTGGAGATGGAGGCAAAGGCTCCACGGCCCTGATAGCTTTGTGTTCGACAGCAAACAGTTTGGCAAGAGTAGCGTACCTGGGTAAGTGTACCTCCCTCTCCCCAATGTTGAGAATGCGAATGGGCACCCTCCCATGATGGACATCAACCACCCCCCGGGCTGTCAAAATGGTGGGCCTGCTGTCTGAGTACACGGGTTCTACCATGGCTTGGTAGTCTCTACCTCTCAACCCAATTGCAGTCCGACACCAGATCATCATTTCACTTTTGGGAGGCATGGAAATGGGGAATGGGTCACTCAGTCTTACGCTACCGATCTCACCACCAGACAGTTCTACCTGCTGCCGTCTCCTTATTGAGGACTCTCTGTTGGCTGGAACTAGCATTCACTGCCACCTGTTGTAGAATTACAATTACCTCTGAAAGACAATTTTCAATCACGTTAGTACCCACAGTTATTTTAGGGTGACTTTCACGACGGTCAATGTCCACAATAATCACTCCCTGTGCCGGTAGTTCAACTTTACCAATTTTAATGGTCATCTCCTTGAACCCCATCTGCGGCACGGGCAAGCCATTACTGGCGATGATGCTCAAGTCACTGTCCGGATACCGTGTTATATCAGCATCAGTCCAATACTGCTTAAAAAGTACATAAGGGATAGTAGTTACTTGCGACCCGGTATCCAGCAAGGCGCTCATGGGGATGCTGTCCAGCACCACGGGTAAAACCGGGCGCCCCCCAACGTACTTATCATGCCAATTATAAGGGCCTGGTGATCTTATGCCTGGGGGTTGGCCCTCTGCCCCAGGTTGGAACCGTTTAAATTACAGTACCTGGAGATGTGTCCGGGCTGGTTGCATCGACGGCAAATGGGCTGTCCATCCTCTGCGTAGTGATCTCTGGGCCTCCCTCGGAACGACAGGATCCTCCTCTGTCGACGCCACGGGACATCCTCCGGACTTGAGGCGAACTCGATGGGTCTTGACTGGTCCATTTGCAACGCCTGGACAGTCCTGGTCAACGCCGCGACGCTCCTGGTCAGCTCCTGGACTTGGTGGTGCAGATATTTCGACTGGGCTTGGTTCAGGGCCTGTGCGTCAGCCCCCACGGAGTCCATAGAGGAGGGCGCTGCCTCCTGGTGATAGGTGAGAGCAGGGCGCCGGGGGTTTATAGCGCCACTTGTTGCGGGTTCGCGGAGCACCCTTATGGCCCTGTCCTTGAATTGGGCAAAGGTCAGATCAGGGTTCTGAAAGAACATGAGACGCAGCTGGGTCCTGTGGGCGCTAGACAGCAGACCTTCTATGAACTGTTCTGTTAATAGCCTATCTGTATCTTGCACGCTGCCAGGGTCAGCTTGTTTGATGGTTCTCAAGGCTTCCTGCAAATTTAGAGCATAGTCTCTGATGCTGTCCTGTGCCCGCTGCTTACATCCATAGAACCACATTTTAATTTCAGCGGAGGTACGGGTATCAAAGGTACCCCGCAGCCGGGCCAGAATGTCTTTTACGGTCCTTTTCTCCTCAGCGGGCCATGACTTTACCTCCCGCTGGGCTGCGCCAGTTAACTGCCCTGTCAGTATGCTAATCCTCTGTTCCTCTGTCAGGGGGTAAACTTGGAACAAACTGTACAGCCTTTCCTTAAAGTCAGTTAGGGCATGGGGCTCCCCTGAATACTTAGGCAGCCAGGCCGCCCCCAGGGATGTAGGGCAGGGAAAATGGCATCACCGCTACTGCAGCTGCGCTGGTGGTAGTGGGCGCCTCCGTGTCCGACATCTTCCTCCCCCCTAGTTAAGCGTGGCCTACCTTCCGACGATCCTCTTCTGTAGGCCGCGGCTCCGCCGGTGCTGCTCCGGATGAGGACCTTGCGTCGCGTCTTGGTGACGTCAGCGTCGCTCCCTCTCCCTTCCAGGACCTTGCGCAGTGTCGGTGCGTGGGGCGGAGCTTCGGATCTCGCGCGGTTTGGACGTCTACGCCCCTCTTCTTCCCGCGCAGCATCCTGAAGATGGCGTCCGATGGCGGGAAAACGGTTGAAGATGGCGGGAACCGACGGAAGATGGCGGGAGACGGCTGAAAATGGCGGGAAACGGCTCCGGATGGCGGGAAACCTCTTCTTCAGGTACGTGTACAGTCTTTTTCAGGCACGCAATACCCGTTTGTGGCGGGTTAGTTACAATCCTGCCGACTACGCCAAAGCTGACTCGCCCCCTGAGCCGTGGGGCACTCGGAGCCGGGCAACAGGGAAACAATGGGGGTAGTGGTGGCAACCCGGTCCCGTGGCTCAGGGTGGTCAGACCAGTGGTAGTCTACGATGTGCTGTAGGTAATGTCCGACTACGCCACCCGTGGATTGCGGTCAGGGATAACCGCCGCTGCGGTGCAGACCCCTGGGGCTGATATAAATGTGCAGTACTGAATAGTTCAACTCCCCACGGGAGGAGTATAGCCCCAGGGCAGTATATATAATTGATGATGGAGGGGATGTTTCCGACCGCGATAGCCAGTAAACGGAGGCCTCTTAAACAGTTCAGGGTCTTTATTAGAACAGGTAAAATGACCCAGAAACAGGCCCGGCTAGGAGGGGGCCTGGATGTCTGAGAACAAGTGGGAAGCTGACCCTGGTCAGGGTGAGGGTGTAGGCCTACCATGCTCCCTGTGCTCCTTCTGGCTATTTCCCTCCTTGTAGTGTAACAGCCCACGTTCCCGAGCTCACCGTGTCCTCTCGTCCGTATGGCTTGCAACTTGGGTCCCTTTCAACTCCCGGCCTGGTGCGGCTTTGCTGGTCCCTTCTGCTGTGGCGGAGCCTCCGGGCTTCTTAGGCTAAGGAACATACAGTACCCTGCGGACTGGTTATCTGCTGTAGGACTTGGAATCCTCCCAGCCTCAGACACCAAAGTCTGGTAGATTAGTTTCTTTGTCTGCCAGGACAGGATCACTTCGCCTCTTGTCCCTGGCTCGTGGCTCTCCTACTGCCACATGTCCTCTTAGGCTGCAACACAACTGTCTGTCCCTGCTCTAGGACACCTCTCAATCCAGAGACAGGTTGTCCAGTTCTCCCTAACCCTGCCCCCAGCTCCAGCTTTTATAGGGGCAGCCTGCTCCACCTACTGGTCTGGGACAGGAGGTGCTGCATGCTAATGGTCCTTGACTAGAGGACCTCCCCCTTGCTCTCAGACACAGCTTTATTATATTTGTGGCATCCAGGCCAGGGTGACACACAGTCACATGCCGACTAGATGTGTGCAGCCTCGCTCAATACAGTTGAATTGAGTGAGGTCAGACATGTCTAGACAGAATGTTGCCGGAAGTAGGCAAATCATAAACTTGTGATCACATGACTGGCCGCTAGCGGCAGGACTTGTTTTCATACATGAAGCCGGAGTAACATGGAGCCATTTTACAATGAAATGCATACATACATGCATGTTGGTATTATTCACTTTCAACTGCAAATATCAACGCCAGTATAAGCATAGCAGTGGACGGCATCGGTTTCTTCGGTATCCTAGTAATCACGGTAAAGCAGAAAGCCAGTGAAGCAGTAAAGTGGATCCATTATTTTAGAATATTAGTAAATCAATAAAGAGGCAATGTGGTTCCATTATCTCAAAGTAAGCCAATGAAAAAATGTCCGAATAGCAGTCATGACGTGAACAGAGAAATGGCACTAATTAAAACAAAGGCTGATATTGGATTTACTCATGACAGTAGTGAATGGAAATGTCATCATTCCTGAATAATTATATGACATCTTACTGTCTCGCCCAGGGGGAATATGGGGAACTCGGTACCCGAGCCTTTACCTCCTTGAGATGTCGCGGCAGTCGGCTCCCAGGCCCGTCCTCTGGGTCACTCTTTAAAAGGGGTTTTAGTGTTTTTGTTAACAGTGACGCAACCTGTGGTTTCTGGTAATAGTTACCAGCACTGCTGCAGACCTCCGGGGGTGATGGGATGGCAGCTTGGATGTTTCTGCTCCCCACAGGCGGAGCAGGCCCCCGGGGCAGAGTTGATAGATGGAATGCAGGTGAGAGATGGCCCAGTCGGGTCAGGGGGAATGACGGACACGCACACAGGGGATTCGCTTCAGTACCTTTACTGGTGTAACGGCAGGTATGGTCCAGAGTACTTGTTAGGAAGGGTGCACTTCAGGACTCTCCCCAGTGAGCGGGTATAAGGCCTCCTGTCTCCCTCTTTCTAAGCTTCTTGGCCTGGTTTCTATGTTGTGTTGCTCTCTCACCTGACCGCTTGGTAGTAGGACTTTTCCTTGGCAACCACTATCCCTGGACGCCGGGGCCTTCGTGGTTCTTAGTCCTGTATTTGATGGTAGCTTCGGATGACCAGGGTTCTGGAAGCTTCCTGGTATGCAGGTTGCCCCTACTGGGTGTAGAGAACCCTGTAGGCGCGGACCCGGTGTCCGGATTGTGTCTTGGGGTGAGCCTGTGATGCTCCTCTGCCCTCTTAACTCCTCTCTCCTCTCCTCTTGCCTCGGCCACACTCCGGGCCCTCAACACAGCAGCAGACGTACTGCGTCTTCACTGCTCTCAGTGTCAGCACACTCTCTGACTAACTACTCACTGCCTAACTCCACCCACCATATATATATCCCTAACAGGGCTCCCTCTGGTGGTCTGAGGTGGAAGGGTGGAGGTGTCTGTTTGTAGTGAGGGCCTCTTGTAGAGAAGTCCATCCATGCACCCTCTTGGGTCCTGTGGTACCTGTGGTAGCAGGGTGCCACATTCCCCCCTAGTACAACTCAGTACTCCTGGACTGAAGCATTTTAAACAGGTAACAATAAGTAACAATAGTAATAACAATAACAATGTTACAGTAAGTCCCGTCACCAGGTGTCCATTTCACTGACAAAGGTGTAACAAACGTAGCATGAGGGACCCTTCCTGAAAACCCTCAATGTAGGGCCTGGGCGTGGCTACAGGGCATAGACGATCCAGATCCTGGACCTCGTCTTCGGCCACGTCAAACGGGTTTTTGTTCTGAGGTCTATGGTTGTATATATAAAACCAGTAAAGAGCACTTCAAGAAGCGCAACAATTTACAAGTGCAAGTCTTTGACTGCTCATAGTCCTCAGCCTGTCAGTCTTTGTACCCTTACGGGTAACTAAATGAACACATTATTTTCAGTTCATACTATAAATAACAGTAACAATACCCAACTCGGTAACTATTTACAATGTAGGCATTCTGTATTTATTCCCTATACCTGACAGGGATTTGGCCTTGTGTGCTGCGTGTGGACCTTCGTAGCACTGGGGTGTTACTGGTGTCTGTGCATGCACTCTCTGTTGACTTCCTCAATCACTCTATGGGACTGGCAAGTACACTGTTTACTGGGTACTCTTCCTGTTCCTGAGCAGGTTCTTCTAGGGCGCTCACAGGTTCTTCATGTCGTGTAGGCTCTTCTGGTGGATGACAGAAGTGTATTACTGGTATAATAACTGCTCCATCAAGTTGAGGCCAGTCCGCAGGGAAGTCTCCTAAAACTGTATGAAGTACATCTTCCTTGGGTTTCTCCTGTATTACAAGAGGTGCTTCTTCCTCCGGTGTCTTCAGTAGACCTGTGCACAATTTCAAGTGGTCTCTTGAGACTGTTGCGGTTGTCTTACCTCCATCCTTGCTGATCAGGCAGGTTTTGGTGTTGTCAAATTTAGAATTCAACACTGTGTAGGGCTCTCTTTCCCACTGGTCATCAAGCTTGTGACCTCTTCTTTTCCGCTTGAGCACTATTTCTCCTGGTGCCAAGGGTTCTGCTGGTGCATGTTTGTTATACAACTCTTATTGTCTTTCCCTCACCGTGTTTAGACTGTCTTCGACACAGGCATGTACTTTCCCGTACTGCTCTTGCCGACTTGCGTCCCAATCTTCAGTGGACGTATCTGCTGCAGGTTCTACCACTCCGAGCTCCAGTTCCATGGGCAATTTTCCAGGTCTTGCTCTCATGAGGTACGCTGGGGTACAATTAGTAGAACTCACAGGTATGTGGTTATACAGGTCCACTAGGTCGGGTAGTTTTTCTGGCCACTGGTTCCTCTCTTCCAAAGGTAGGGTTTTTAGCAGGTCTATAACGATGTTATTCATTTTCTCACACATACCGTTGGTTTGCGGATGATAAGGCGTAGTCTGGATCTTCTTGCATACATACAGGTGACAGAACTCCTTGAATAGCTCAGCCTCAAAAGCAGGGCCTTGATCTGTTAGCACCTTGTCCGGATATCCATGGGGTCTGCAGCAGTAGGCTTGGAACGTTCTTGCTGCAGTTTCTGCTGTCAGATCCTTGACAGGGGCTACCACCAGGAACCGGGAATAGTGATCCACCATGGTCAGGGCATAAGAATAGCCTGATCTGCTGGGCGACAGTTTGACATGATCCAGAGCAACAATCTCCAGTGGTTGGGTTGTCTTGATGGACTGCAAAGGTGCTTTCTGGCTACTGTAGTCTTTCCTTCTGAGGCTACAGGGCCCACAATTCCGGTACCACATTTCTATGGAACTCCGCATTCCAACCCAATAGAATCGGTCCTTCAGCAGGGTTTCCAGCTTCTTCCAGCCAAAGTGACCTGCCTGGTCATGGTAGACCTCTAACACCGTCCTGGGTACAACAATCTGCCACACCATTTCTTGGGTTCTGGGGTTAACATACCTTCTGCACAGCTTTTCTCTGTAGATGAACAGCCGGCTTCACCCATTCCACAGGTGTTTGGCTTGTGGAGGAGCATCCTTTTCCAGGTGAGAACCTTCTTGGGTTATCAGTCCTTTGATGAGGCTGACAACCAGATCACTGTCATGGGTCTCCTTCCAACTGTGATGAGGTAAAGGATTCAGCGTCCTACCCTGACGTCTTCTGGAGGCATGTTGCTCGTGGATCACTCCGCTTCTGTGGAAAGCAGGTAATTCAATTTCTTCCAGGTCATCCACTTCATCCTCGGTGTCCGACTGGTGGGGCATTCTTGACAGGGCATCTGCATTGGTGTTCTTGTGACCTGCCGGGTACTTGATTGCGAACTGATAATTCGACAACCTGGCTACCCAACGCTGTTCCATTGCTCCCAACCTGGCGGTCTCCAGGTGTGTCAAGGGGTTATTGTCGGTAAAGGCTGTGAATTTAGTTGAGGCTAGGTAATGCTTGAATCTTTCAGTGATAGCCCAGACCAAGGCCAGGAACTCCAGCTTAAAGGAACTGTTATTCTCCGGGTTCCTCTCAGTAGGGCGAAGCTTCCTACTGGCATAGGCAATTACCTTTTCTCTGCCGTTTTTCATCTGGGACAACACAGCTCCCAGTCCCTCGTTGCTGGTGTCGGTGTACAACAGGAAAGGTTGGCTGTAGTCGGGGTAAGCCAGGATTTCCTCACCGGTTACGACTTCCTTCATTAATGCAAAGGACTCAGTCTGCTCTTTGCCCCACTGGAACGGGGGATTTTTACCTCTTTTGGACTGTCCTACTAAGAGATCTTGTAAAGGTGCTGCCTTTTTGGTATAGTCCTTAATGAACCTCCGGTAGTACCCGACCAGTCCCAGGAATTGACGTACCTCTTTGATGTTCCTTGGTTCAGGCCACTTCTGGATGGCAGTGACCTTCTCCGGGTCTGGTGCTACTCCCTCTGGGCTGACCACGTGTCCCAGGTACTGAACCTTCTGTTTGAGCAGGTGGCATTTGGAAGGTTTTAGTTTCATCCCATGCCGGGACAATGCCTCAAATACCTCCACCAGGTGCTTCAGATGGTCTTCATACGTCCTCGAGTACACGATAACGTCATCCAGGTATAGTAGCACTGTCTCAAAGTTCGGGTGTCCCAAGCAACACTCCATCAACCTCTGGAACGTTCCGGGTGCATAGCAGAGTCCAAAAAGCATGCTGTTGAACTCGCATAATACCATCGGGGTGGTGAAGGCTGTCTTCTCCCGGTCTTTCTCAGCAACAGAGACTTGCCAGTACCCGCTAGTGAGATCCAATGTAGAGAAATAATTGGCAGATTTTAGTGCAGCCAGGGATTTCTCTATACGGCGCAAAGGGTATGCATCTTTATGTGTTATTCGATTAATTTGTCTGTAATCTACACACATCCTCATGCTACCGTCCTTTTTCCTGACAAAGACCAGGGGAGCTGCCCAGGGGCTACAGCTATCCCTTACCACCCCTGCCTTTTTCATATCATGAAACAATTCTTTGGCTTTTTGGTAATGTGCTGGTGGTATGGGTCTGTAACGCTCCTTAATGGGTGGATGGTTACCGGTGGGTATGTGGTGTTGCACCCCTTCAACCCTTCCAAAATCAAGTGGGTGTTTACTAAACACCTGTTCATATTCCTGAACCACTCTGTAAACATCGTGTTTCTGATGGACAGCAGTGGCATCAGTCCCAACATGGAGCTGTTGACACCATTCCTCCAGCTGAGCTTCGGAGTCATTGTCCTCCAGTGTATCCGGTGGGGTCAAGGATTCCACTGTGTGTATGGTATCATTTTTCACAGTATATAGTCTGGCAACAGTGGCGTATCGTGGCAATTTAACTTCCTCTTCCCCACAATTTAGGAGACGTACGGGCACCCTTCCATTGCATACATCAACTACCCCTCTAGCAGTTAGGAGTGTAGGTCTGTGCTCTGAGTTGATGGGCTCTACTACCACCTGGTAGTTCTGTCCCTTGAGACCTATTGCTGCCCTACACCAAAGCAGCATTTCACTCATTGGGGGAATCACAATGGGTATCGGGTCTGTCACCCGTACATTACCAATCTCACCACTTGTTCGTTTTACCTGCTGCTGGTAAAGGAGCATGCGAATTTCCTTCTGGAGCATCTTCCTCTGCCCCGGTCTGGGAGTGTCAGCAATCTGTTGGAGTAAAAACAACACTTCTCCCAAACAGTTACCAACAATATTTGTACCAAGTATCATTTACGGATTGGTATCACCAGGGTTAGATTCTATCACAATCAGTCCTTGGTCCTTTAGTTCCGCTCTCCCCACCTTCACTGTCACATCATTACCCCCTACTAGGTTAAGAGGGAGGCCATTGGAGGCATACACAGAGAGATTTGGGGCTGGCAGGTGGAGTTAGTCTATGGACCAGTACCTTTTGTAGTGGACATCAGGTATGATGGTTACCTGTGAGCCAGTGTCCAGTAGTGCAGGTGTTGCTATACCGTTCAGCACGATGGACAGGAAAGGCCTTCCTCCTACAAACCGGTTGTACCAGCTTGATGGGCCTGGTTGATCTACTCCTGGCTGTCGGCCCTTGTCCCCAGGCTTTGCCCGTTTAAAGGACAGATCCGCGTGGTGTGACCTGCCTTGTGGCAACGGTAGCAGATGAGTTCTCCTGGAGGGCGACGTTGGTCGTTGGTCCTCCCATGGGGTGGCGTTGTCCTCCTTCTTCTCCTCATCCCGGGGACATCCTCAGGACTGTCGGCGAGTAGGATCCTTCCATCTAGCTCAGGCTCTGTCTGTAGCTGCAGGGCGCTCAGGACAGTGGTCAGGGTTTTACTTAGCTGACGCTCTTCAGAGCGCAGGCTGTCCAGCTCGCTAGGGGGCGCTGTTTGCACTTTTGTCTCAGCCGCTAATGAAGGGGCAGTGAGTGCTGTGGCCATTGGGGTGGCCCCACCCTGGTAACGCTGGATAGCAGTATCTGATGTTTCCAGGGGCTGAAGCCCTTAATAGCCACGTCCTTCAGGGTGTCAAAGGGGGCATTTGGATGATCTAAGGCCCACCACCGTACAGTTCTGCTCTCCTCCTGGGACCTCAACCCCCAGATGAATTGTTCCATCAGCATTTTGCTCTCATCATGTATGCTGGCCGGACTAACCTGTTTCAGGGCCTGCAGTGCCTCTTGTAAACGCCAGGCATAGTCCCGGATTCTGTCCTCAGGTTTCTGGGTGCAGTGATAGAACCTCATCCGAAGATCTGTCTCAGTGGGGTTTTCAAACACAGTTTGCAGTCTCTTAAATATAATGGATACTGATTCCTGGTCTGCGGTTGGCCAGGTCTCAACTTCCCGCTCTGCGGCACCAGTCAAATGTCCCAACACAACAGTGGCTCTCTGTTTACCAGTCATTGAGTACATGTCCAGTACACCGCATATTTTCCTTTTGAATCCAGACAGGGTGTCCAGTTTTCCGTCATACTGGGGAAGCCATTTCGCTCTGGGGATATACGGCAGGGCCATGTTTATCAATGGAGTCATGACCCCTGCTGGTGGGACAGCCGCTCTGGCCTGAGCAGTGCCGGGCGCGAGTTGAACATTGGGAGTGTTAACTGGTGCTCCGGCGTCTTGCTGGTCGTCGGCCATGGTTGCGCCCCCCTAGTAAACCGTAGCCTACCTTCTCTTTCTTTTTCGGGTAGGCCGCAGCTCCGCAGACGACGGTCTCCTTCCAGGACCTGACGCTTCCTGGTGCTGCGTCAGGGCGCGAGGCGGGTCTTGAGTTTTGCGCGCTACCAACAGTCACGCCTCTCTGGTTTCCACGGTTACGCCCCTCTTCTTCCTGCGCGGTGACGCGGTAATGGCGGCGATGTTCACCACAGTTCAAATACAGTTCAATACGGCACACAGTACCCGGTGGCAACGGGCACGAAATCCTGTTTGTGACGCCAAGAAAGAGTGATGTCTCGCCCAGGGGGAATATGGGGAACTTGGTACCCGGGCCTTTACCTCCTTGGGATGTCGCGGCAGTCGGCTCCCGGGCCCGTCCTCTGGGTCACTCTTTAAAAGGGGTTTTAGTGTTTTTTGTTAAAAGTTTGTTTCGTGACGCCACCTGTGGTTTCAGGTAATAGTTACCAGCACTGCTGCAGACCTCCGGGGGTGATGGGATGGCAGCTTGGATGTTTATGCTCCCCACAGGTGGAGCAGGACCCCGGGGCAGAGTTGATAGATGGGATGCAGGTGAGAGATGGCCCGGTCGGGTCAGGGGGAATGACGGACACGCACACAGGGGATTCGCTTCAGTACTTTTACTGGTGTAATGGCAGGTCCAGGGTACTACTGGTGGTCAGAGGTGGATGGGTGGAGGTGTCTGTTTGTAATGAGGGCCTCTTGTGGAGAAGTCCATCCATGCACCCTCTTGGGTCCTGTGGTACCTGTGGTAGCAGGGTGCCACATTACAACTTATAGTATGTTTATCTATCAAAAGACAAGTTCAGGAAGCTTCACATAGAATATAGACAATGACGTGTTTCGTCTCATCGCATGATTTTTTTATGGTGCATCTTTTAAGTTAACGCTTAAATTACGTTTTGTTTTTCCTATTTTGCATAATCCTCCTGTGGATTCTGCCAAAATCTGCAATGGTTCTTCCAACTACAAAAAATGTAAGATTATGTAAAAACATGGCTCTCATCAGCAAGTAACACAACACCCATTGGTGCCACATGAGAGGTCTCCCGAGAAAGCTCTGAAAGACTTTTAATGACTTGTTGTATGATCTTGTCCATTCTACTTTAATAATTGGTAAAGCTTTATAAATTGCGGACATAAACTCAATTTAGAAAGGGCAGCAACAGCATGCCACATCTTTCCAGCTCAGTCTACTGTAGTTCAAAAGGGTGGAAGCAGCAAGCGAGAAACAGCGTTCTAAGACTTGACTTTAGATTCCCGTACCTTCATCTATAATGATCTTTTTTACATTTTTATTACCACAAGCAGAAGATAGAATTACTTTAGGGATTTGAAGGTTATAATTATATCTGAAGGCTGTAGGGTTAATATTACTGCTATACATCTCATTCTTTATGAGATTAGCAGATGCACAACTAAGAGATCCGCACAGCACCATAAGGTCACTGTACTTCTAAGTAAAAAAAAGACAACAAATCATTTTCTCATTCTCCTTTCCAAGATGGTCATTATTTGCAGTCATGAGGCATATTGTATTGCAACGAAGATACAATGGCATCATTAATTTATTTCTAGCCAACTGAAACCTCCACCTCTCCAATTCCCTTTCGTCTTCCTCTACATCTCCCACTTGCTGCGCTCCAGAATTTATTAAATGTGCCACAGAAGTAAGCAATCTGTTTATGCTTGATGTCAACAAGGGGTATGTCCATCATATTTACTTACTAAGGCCATGCTATGCATTTCTTGGTGTCAGCTTTGCTTAATACACTCCATCCGATTGGCTATCGGCAATGCGCATGCGCAGTTTACCTCTTCTAACACAGAAGCTCCTTTGAAACTGAAGCTTGTTCTGGCTTCTCCCTGTCCACATATGGTAACAATTATTTAATTATTTACCTATTTATCTTGTATCACAGTATATACAGTACAGACCAAAAGTTTGGACACACCTTCTCATTTACAGATTTTTCTGTATTTTCATGAGTATGAAAATTGTACATTCACACTGAAGGCATTAAAACTATGAATTAACACATGTGGAAATATATAGTTAGCGAAAAAAGTGTGAAACAACTGAAAATATGTCTTATATTCTAGGTTCTTTAAAGTAGCCACCTTTTGCTTTGATGACTGCTTTGCACACTCTTGGCATTCTCTTGATGAGCGTCAAGAGGTAGTCACCGGAAATGGTTTTCACTTCACAGGTGTGCACTGTCAGGTTTAATAAGTGGGATTTGTTGCCTTATAAATAGGGTTAGGACCATCAGTTGTGTTGTGCAGAAGTCTGGTGAATACACAGCTGATAGTCCTACTGAATAGACTGTTAGAATTTGTATTATGGCAAGAAAAAAGCAGCTAAGTAAAGAAAAACGAGTGGCCATCATTACTTTAAGAAATGAAGGTCAGTCAGTGCGAAAAATTGTGAAAACTTTTATACTGTCCCCAAGTGCAGTTGCAAAAACCATCAAGCACTACAAAGAAACTGGCTCACATGAGGACCGCCCCAGGAAAGGAAGACCAAGAGTCACCTCTGTTTCTGAGGATAAGTTTATCCGAGTCAACAGCCTTAGAAATCGCAGGTTAACAGCAGCTCAGATTAGAGACCAGGTCAATGCCACACAGAGTTCTAGCAGCAGACACATCTCTTCAACAACTGTTAAGAGGAGACTTTGTGCAGCAGGCCTTCATGGTAAAATAGCTGCTAGGAAACCACTGCTAAGGACAGTTAACAAGCAAAAGAGACTTGTTTGGGCTAAAGAACACAAGGAATGGACATTAGACCAGTGGAAATCTGTGCTTTGGTCTGATGAGTCCAAATTTGAGATCTTTGGTTCCAACCACCGTGTCTTTGTGCGACGCAGAAAAGGTGAACGGATAGACTCTACATGCCTGGTTCCCACCGTGAAGCATGGAGGAGGAGGTGTGATGGTGTGGGGGCGCTTTGCTGGTGACACTGTTGGGGATTTATTCAAAATTGAAGGCATACTGAACCAGCATGGCTAGCACAGCATCTTGCAGCGGCATGCTATTCCATCCGGTTTGCGTTTAGTTGGACCATCATTTATTTTTCAACAGGACAATGACCCCAAACACACCTCCAGGCTGTGTAAGGGCTATTTGACCAAGAAGGAGAGTGATGGGGTGCTATGCCAGATGACCTGGCCTCCACAGTCACTAGACCTAAACCCAATCGAGATGGTTTGGGGTGAGCTGGACCGCAGAGTGAAGGCAAAAGGGCCAACAAGTGCTAACCATCTCTGGGAACTCCTTCAAGATTGTTGGAAGACCATTTCTGGTGACTACTTCTTGAAGCTCATCAAGAGAATGCCAAGAGTGTGCAAAGCAGTCATCAAAGCAAAAGGTGGCTACTTTGAAGAACCTAGAATATAAAACATATTTTCAGTTGTTTCACCCATTTTTGTTAAGTATATAATTCCACATGTGTTAATTCATAGTTTTGATGCCTTCAGTGTGAATGTACAATTTCAATAGTCATGAAAATACAGAAAAATCTTTAAATGAGAAGGTGTGTCCAAACTTTTGGTCTGTACTGTATGTTATCAACTTTGCCTACCCTATCCATATTTACCCCAGAGGAAGCCACGCTATAGGTGGCGATACCCGTGGGATTCTCAGCTCCTCCTTGATTATTTGTCTACTTTACCTTCAAGTTTTCCGCCATGCTCTTTTGATTGATCACTTATATTGATATGTGATACGTGATATATGCTTCTTTGCACATTTGCACAGTTCTCTTGGATATGTGACGTGATATATGCCTATTTGCACAGTTCTCTTGATGTATTGCATCCTTTATTGCATCTCTTATTGCATTCTTTGCATATTTATGGATTCATTGTGCTTGTGGCGCAACTGAGTGTTCGGTCGCCACAGAGGTACTGCACCTCACCCAGAGGTGTGGTGCCTCCCTTCAGTCAGGTAAGGAGGGAGTGCTGCACGGAACCGCAACACCTGCATCCAACACTACACTACCCCAGGCCAGCTGGAGGGGCAACATGCAGAGCGCAGCTGCTGAGCCCTGACCCTGACTGGGGTGGGGGGAACCCAAAGTTAGGGGGAACCAGTAGTGGGTGTGGGTGGAGGAAGTAGTTCATGGGAGCACTCATACAGTAAAGATATAAAATAGGGAAGCCATCTTAGGGTGGCAGAACAGAGAGTCTAGTAGTTGGAGTACAGTCAGGGAGCAGAGTCTCTCTAGGAGCTCTGCTCCACTACAAGGGCCCAGGACTGAGGCCCAGGAGGGGAGCAGGGAGTAGGCTCCGATCTATTGAAGGGATCCTAGGGGGTACGGCGAGTGCAGGTGGCACCCGTACACCCCGAACCTGCCAGGTGTCAGGAGGATCTAGGCCGCAAGAAGGGGACCGGCCCCTGGCCCAGTGGTGCAGCTTCAAGCCTCGGCTGGAAAAACTGGAGGCTTCTGACTTCTATAGCAGGAGCCAAACTCTCACTTCAATCCAAGAGTAAGATCGAGCAGGTCTGAGCAACTCCGACGGACAGGGGGGACCTCGCAGCACCTGAATAGGATTCACAGTGAGAAGCGCAGGGCAGGAGGGAGTAAAGACCCAGCGTGAAGTCGGTCTAGGAAGGTACATATGAAAGTGCGGTTCTGCCAGGTACACCCGAGCTGCCTGAGGAAGGACGGAACCCCTGCCCGGTGAACGCAGTGCGACCCGGGAGGATTGCACCAGTACTGTGCACCTGAGGAACTTAAACGGAACCGTGAGTAAACACGGATGACTGCACTGAACTGCCTCCGCTACTTCATTTCGCCGGTATCTTTTCCCTCCCTGCACTACAAAGCCCAGCGCACCTCCTCCATATATCTCCTACACTGCCCTGAGGCCTGCTCCACCTGTGGGGAGCCGTTCCTTCTTAAGCTGCCCTATCATCTGCCTCAGAGGACTGCCGCAGCACTGGTGATCCTCACCAAACACCACAGGTGGCGTCACGACAATTTTTCCCAACCAATAAGTTCCCTTTTCAGTGACCGCCCTGGGCCACGGACCGGGTCAGCCACCATGATATCCCCCCCCCCGGCAACCAGAGGCCCGGCTGCCGAGTACCCCACGGCCCCGGGGGCGCGTCATCTTTTGGCGTCACGAACAGAATGCGTGACCAGCCCGTTATCAGCGGGTATTGTGTGCCTAAGGACTGTTTTTCTACATTGAATGTGGCGCCCGCCACAGAAGAACGGGCGCCATTATGTACGTGATCAAAGACAACAAAATGGAACCTCCCATCGTGGGCCGGGTCCCAGAATGGCGCCAAAAGCATACCCTGCCCCTTGCAACTGTGACTGTCCGCATAGATGTGTCCGTCAAGGCAGGAAGACCGTCATAGGGAGTGACCGACAGCAAATCGCCATGGGACCGCCCACAAAAGAGGAAAGGAGGAGGAGAAAAAGAATGGAGACAGGGTGTGGTCTCGACCCATCTAGCCAGACCGCACCCGGCAGCCAAGATGGAAGGGAGCAAAAACCAAGCCTCTGCCTCTGGCCTGCCGCTGCACCGAGCCACCCCCTCCACCATGGAGGAAGATATGGAGAAGCTATCCCCGGAGGATGTGGAGTTCCTCGAGAGTGAGGTCCTCGAGCTGGGCCAGCAGGTGGAGCGAGCCAAGCAGCCAGCGGTCGCCCGGTGGAAAAGTGAGCTGCTGGAGAAACTAGCTGCCCGTCGGAAAGTGAGACAGGATGCCAGCAGCCGCACACCAGCCCTGGCGGAGCTCGCAGGAAACCAGTAGGTCGTGTGGAAAACAGGAGCAGGTAGAAGAGAATCCCCAGCCCCGGGCGCTCCTGAGCCTCCTGCCCCAGCCCCCGCCATATGCTGCCGCACTCTGGCCACAACCGATATGCAGCCCGGAACCTCCACTCCCGGGCGCGGACCCCGAAAACCCCGCACCAAGGGCTTTCTCGGAACCTCCGCCTCTGAGCGCTGCACCGGAGAGTCCCCCATACGGCGCCCTTCCGGAACCTCAAATCCCGGGCGCTGAAGCCGCGGGTCTGTTACTGGGAGCCCTCCCGCCACCTCCGCCTCCGACGCTGGAATGGATTTAGGGCGCGCCGGTCTTTGACTGGTCCGCCCGCTTTGAGGATCAGCAGCCATACCCGCTCCTCCCAGTGCCAGCCGGAGATCTGATGGGGCTCACCTATGAAACAGAGTCCGCCGCCCAGCAGAGGAAGGAATTCTGCCGGTGGGAGCTTCGGCAATTAGAGAGGGAGTGATGCACGCGGGAGTCGCGCAGTCAACGCCTGGAGGCCCGTGACAAGGCCGCCAAGGCACAAGTCCGCCAGGCGGAGACAGCCAACCCCAGCCCCCGTGAGGAAGGCCTCATAGTCAAGTTTAACCTCAAGGCTGGGTGGGGCTTCATCTGTAGTCCCGAGTTCAACAGGGACATTTTCGTCAACAGGCGGGATGTGGAGCCTGAGCTGGAGGAAGGCCATCCTGACCGGAACCTGTGTCCGGGAGACCGAGTCACGTTCACCTGGCACCATGGTGAGCGTGGCTGGTATGCCCTGCAAGTGTACCATGCCAACAAGGACGCACCGCAGCAGGAAGTCCCTCGTGACCCGGCTGGGTCAGGGAAAAACGAAGAATACCCCAGGAGGGTTCCCCAGTACTAGGTGTAGTACTGGGACTGTGTAACTGAATATAGTCACCCGTCCGGGTGCTGAGTTTATCATGTTGTTGTTATAATATGTTTCTTTAGGTACCCGTAAGGGTATAGAGACAATAGGGAAGAGGACAGTGATCTCCCTACAAACTTTCCATTGTAAATAAGTTTAGCACTCCTTAAAGTGTACCCTATTGGTTTTATATGTGCAATACTTACCTCAGAACAAAAACCCATTTGGCGTGGCGGAAGACGAGGTCCAGTATCTGGATCATCTATGCCCTGCACCCATGCCCAGGGCCTACGTTGAGGGTTTGCGGACGGGTCCCTCATTCTGCTGCTGTTGCACCCTGGTGCAGAAATTCTCTTGCAAATGTTTTACATGAAAAGTATTTTGTATGAAAAGTGCTCTTATGATGTTTTATAAATGTAACGTTTAAAAATGATGTGCCTCCCATAAAGGGAAGAATGTTTTACAGTCTTATATGCGAATGCATTCTAAAATTTTGTATGTCAAATATCCCTGTTTTTGCTTTGTTCCAGCCCGCGGACGTGCTGTGTTTTACCGGTGGGGAATGTTGCGCCCCTGAGGGTTCGGTCGCCACAGAGGTACTGCACCTTACCGAGAGGTGTGGTGCCTCCCTTCACTCAGGTAAGGAGGGAGTGCTGCATGGAACCCCAACACCTGCATCCAACACTACACTACCCCAGGCCGGCTGGAGGGGCAACATGCAGAGCTCAGTTGCTGAGCCCTGACCCTGGCTGGTGTGGGGGGAACCCAAAGGTAGGGGGAACCAGTAGTGGGTGTGGGTGGAGGAAGTAGTTTAGGGGAGCACTATAGAGTGAGATATAAAAACGGAAGCCATCTTAGGGTGGCAGATGAGTAAGAGGGAGAAGTCAGCCAGGGAGCAAAGTCTCTTTAGAAGCTCTGCTCCACAAGTAGGGCCCAGTCCTAGAGGCCCAGGAGGGGAGCAGAGGAGCAGGCTCCGATCTAAAGAAGGGATCCTAGAGGGTACAGCGAGTGCAGGATGGCACCCGTACGCCCCGCATCTGTCAGAAGACAGAGGGATCGTAGGCGGCAAGAAGGGGACCGGCCCCTGGTCCAGCTGTGTTACTCTACGTCTTGGCTGGAAAAACCGGAGGCTTCTGGCTTATGTAGTCAGTTGCTGAAGCCTTATTGTAATCCCCGTGAGGGTCAAGCAGGTCCAGGAACTCCAACAAGACAGGAGGGACTTCAGAGCACCCGAGCGGGATTGCGAGGGGGAAGCGCAGGGCAGGAGGGAGAAAGACCCAGCGTGAAGACGGTCTAGCTAGGAACACAAGAAAGTGGGGTTCTGTCAGGTACTCCTAATCTGCCTGAGGAAGTGCTGAACCCCAGCCTGGTGAATGCAGCACGACGTGGGAGGCTGACACCTGTACAGTGCACCAGTGGAACTGTCATAAGAACTGTGAGTAAAAACTCGGGTGACTGCACCGTACTGCCTCCATCCATTCTTTCATCTGCGCCATCCTTCCCTCCCGGCATTACAATGCCCAGCGCAACCTACACTTCCTACACTGCCCTGGAGCTAGCTCTACCTGTGGAGAGCCACATCATCCCTGCTGCCGTAACACCAGCTCCAGAGGACTGCTCCGCAGCGGCTGTACCCTTTAGCCGCAATCCACAGGTGGCATCACGAACACTTTCCTAATCCCCTATAAATAATATAAATCCCCCTTTTGAGTGACCGCCCTGGGCCATGGACCGGGTCAGCCACCGTGATATCCCCCGGCAACCAGAGGCCCAGCTGCCGAGTACCCCACGGACCTGGGGGCGCGTCACATGGCATATTTAGGATTTTAAGCCTAAGGTGACACTGGAGGAGAGATGTTAGTTTTATTTTGAACACACCTGATGGAATATATTTATTATAGTAGTGCTTGCTCTTTTAAATGTTTTTTAAAAATATCAACAGACAACTGGAAAATATCAACCCAATATTAATCAATTAGAGCTACTGAAGTGAGAAGCCCTCTAAACAGGCAGAATATATTTAGCGACCCCCCCAAGAAATGGAAGGATCTCACCAAATGTAGCAATGCTTTCCGTTCAGGTATAATATCATACTGCGCAAACCGACTGTCACACAAGGTGTAGGAAAGACTTAGTGCAACACAAAGGGAAGAGGGAAAGGGAGCCCAGATTCTAGGGAAAGGGGAGAGTGGAGACCTCCTAGGTAGATCTAATCTCACCCTGTCTCCACTAACGTCCCTATATTGGTTCTTCACGAATCGCCGCACGCATACCTCGCCCTGTCTTTCCCTGGCATTAGGCCCTGGCTAGGGAAGGCAGAAGATGAGCGCTAGTATATACCCACTGACCACTACAGACAACAAGATGGGACAAACAAGGGAAAAGCGCTTAGCTTTAGACGACTCCAGGCAAATGCACCCATGTCCTCTTGCACCAGAGAGGTAGAAGTACTGCTCTTGCTCAAGCCTTCACAAGGGATAATGTGAATATCGCCGGCACCTCCCTCTGGCACACAACAGGTATTTATACACCCAGGCAAGGGTGTTAATTATCCAGAGGAAGGTAGCCGCTGGGTCCTAAAGAGACAGCTTCAAGAAGATATCTGTAATGCTAAACAAAGAGATCTCCTGCAACCAATTGCAGGGCGACTGTCTGTCACTTCTAACACACCCGTGACACTGACATCCTGACGTCCTGGGTAATTGGTAAGAGGTACATTGCTCCCTACACGTTTAGTGAGAGGAAACACATAGGGAGCGATGTACCTCTTACCTTAGAGGGCTTCTCACTTCAGTAGCTCTAATTGATTATTACTGGGCTGATATTTTCCAGTTGTCTGTTCATATGTGTGCAGCCACCGTAAGGGCCTAGGGAACTTGATAGCCGGGCCGGCAGTCTCTCAGGAAGGTCAGGGTGGCAGGGGCCCAGCTCCATGGCTCTGGCTGAGCAGATGAAGGAAGTATTTACAGGGGATTCGTAGTCTTTATGTGACGCCACCAGTGGTGCCTGGTCAGGGATGACCAGCGCTGCTGTGTGGACCCTGGGGGATAGATGGTAAAGCAGCTGGGATGAAACACTTCCCACAGGTGAAGAGGACCCCCAGGGACTGAGAAAGCTGATATGAAGGATGGCAGCAGGGGAAACAGGGTGCAGAGAGCAGGGCGGCAGCAGTGATGATAGTCACAGTGGTAGCACAGCTGCGGTGAGGCGCAGAAGAAGAAGACAGACATGAGGAATGCAGTCCGGTTACCTTTACTGCAGAGAAAGCTGTGGAGTCCGGGCACTGGTCACTAGGTCCAGGAGGGTCCGGTCAGCCTGGAAGTAATCGGAGTCCGCCCCGTCAGGTGGGTTTGGAGGCCTGCCTGCTGTGCTTCTCCGTTGTGGGCCCCGCTGCCTGTGAGCTATCAAGCTGTCCCTTTTCTTCACTCCTGCCCTAAGCTCCGTACTAGCAGGAAGTGCCAAGCTATAAGGGGTTCTGCTGTCTTGGGTGCAGCTCTGGGCTCTAGTTATATCGCTGTGCTGCCGGGCCTCTGCTTGTGGCCAGGAAACTTGAAGTCTCCTGTCCCCCTGGTGCGGTTGCCGGGATGTGCAATGCCCATACAACCAAGGACTTTGGCTTCCTCTGCTCCACTGCCTGGGGTGAGCTCTTCACTTGCTCTGCTCCTCAGAACTTTCTCCTTCTCTCTCTCTGCTACTTTCTCCCCCTCTCCCTTCTCTCTCACACTCACTGACTAACTCCTCCCCCCAGCCGGAAAAGGCAGCTCCCCAAAATAGGGTGTAGAGCTCCCCCTTCAGGTCAGGGATCAGAACCTGTGTGTGCATGTGGGGTTTACCTGATGTGGGGAGCTCCTCCTGCTTCCAAGGAGGCAACACTACTGTGGCAACCGGCCCATGGGGCGCCACATGTGCATTTTCCCTAGAGGGATTATTTGGTTATGCATTTTTGACCACATGTGCATTTATGGTTGAAATTCTATATGTCACTCCAGTAAGGTTTCTATTGTTAATGGATATGCTATTTTAGCATATATTTCCGTTACGTTTGGTTTCCCTGTAGTCTTGTGGCCAACTGTAACATCTATTGTTCCAGTCATAATACTTTGTTATCACACATGTGGTCTGTTGGTAAATTGATTGTTGTTCCTTGTCTTGAGTTCTATTGTATCTAGTACCCTATGGCTTACCACTCTGCCTGAGACTAATTCTTTTGGTTTACAGGTTATTTTACCTTGTATATTGTATGTTATTTGGTGTTTACCATTTTAAATATCTTCATTAAAAGTTATTTTTTAGCATCACTTTATGCTTTTCCACGGTAATTTTCAAAATATAAAAGGGTCCAAGGGGTAACGTTTCTCCTTGTGGAGAGCGACATACCTGACATGCCAGTGTAAGGAGACCTATAGGCCATGCAATGCTCCTCTGAGAAATTAAATATGCAAATTGCCTCTTCAGAGAGGAAGAGGACTAGACCTCTAGCGCCACCTATTGGAAGTAGCAATCCTAAATGTAAATATCGACCCTTTAATGAGACTTGCCATATGACTTATGATAAAAGCTAAACAAATATAAAAGAACATGGTATGCTACATTGCCCATGTTGTCCCATTTAACAAAAAAAAGTGTTTAGTGGATATCTTTGTATGAAATACTGAAATTTACTATGCCTTTTTTGTGCTATTCTGCTGTATATCGGCAAAAGTAGAAAGGACAACATTTTGGCCTCCATCGGCTTAATGAAACCCTATGGACACTCTTTGTAAAAATGTTATGAACAGAGCAGTTAGTAAATCAGAACATCCCTAGACAGCTGTCACAAATTGTGACTTGGCACCTAAGATTTACTGATATTTTATATTATAAAATCTAACAAAAATCCCTTCCCCATTCCCAGTAATGAAATCTAATACAATAAATAACTATATTACATAACAATACTAATAAAAACCCTCATACCGCACCATTCCAACAGAGTATCGATGGGCATTGTACAGCAGAAATCAGTGATTCTATTTTAAGCCGAGATTAAGAAGTTGAAGTCGTTCCCTGAGGTTGCTGTGGGTTTTTTCTATCAGTCAGCCTTTATAGTGTCACTTTGACTGTGGTTTATTGATTCTTAACCACACTGGATACTATTGATCGGATTTTGGAATGCAGAAAATGTATTACGACATTAAATAACTTTCTGTGTGCCGAAAGGATAAGAAGGCTGTTACTTTTAATAACCTGGACATGATTTTCAATCTTCCACTTCACTTTTCAGTTAATTTAACTGGAAATATGACCACAATGAAAGCTATATTGGCGCCACTTATGTGATAAATACAAAGCTGTGCACTTACTATTCATTAATAAAATATACCGATGGTTTATACACCCCTCAACATTGACATTGCAACACCAAGAACAAAAACTTAAGGAGTTATCGCAGGCTAGATAAACATGTTAAACTTTTAAAATATCTCAATTTATTTAGAATGGAGTATGAGCACTGGTAAAGTGATAAAGGGAAGATATGGCTATTAGTTTCCATGAATTGAAACCATGATGTTTGCTTCAGCATGCTATTTTAAAAGGGAGTGGTTTTTGTGAATGACCATTGTGAAGGGTGGGAGGTCATTCACCATATCTCCACCTCAGGGTGTGGTCTGGGGTTTAAATACAAGGCCTCCTGAAGCATTAGGAGTTCAGTGTATCTGGAGAGGCTAACTCCAGTGTCAAGAGCAGCTTGTTGTGCTAGCCTGAACCGGGGGTGTTCTGTTAACCCTGAGAGGACGGATTCCCACTGGCCTCTGGACTGCGCTGCTTTCTTTTGTTTACCCTTTTTTCCCAAGAAGGCCTGTTTGTTTTGATGGACTTTACAGTGGTTTATGCCTGCATTAATAAACGACTGAGAAATTTAAAGCAACAACGTTCCTGTGTTACCTCCGTGTGCATCTGAGTGAGCGATCTACCACATCGCACTTACTTACAGCCTTGGCTATCAATGAAGCTATTAATGGTTGTCTGAGGAATGTTCTGCCACTGAATAAACCTGGGAAAATCATCAAGATCCGCTGCTGGCAGTTCCTTTATAATTGCTGACGAATGACGTCCAAGATGTGGTTAACGGAAGACAAGTTTGGAGATGCTGAAGGTCATGGTAGCACGTTCAGACCCCACAGCTGCTCATAGTAACTAGAGAAACACTTGGCCTGACGCTGTAATTTTTAAAAGAGACTTCTGAGACACTTTAGAGAAATGGCCATACCACTGGTTCCACAACCAAATCAATATAACTTAGAACTGTTAGTGTACATGGAAGGAAGACTGGAGGGGTCCAGCTACTGAACATTATACCACTCCACACCATAATCCTGGGAGTATGACTGTTGTGATTTTCCCACATGAAGGTCTCATCATGGTGTTACACATGTGGTCTCTAAACCAATTTGCGACTATCATTTTATCCAGTACAAAAGACTTTTCGTTGACCTCATGCCTCTGAGAGCGATGGCATGAGGTCAATGTGTAGCTGGACACATGAAGTCCAATATAAAAGAAGAACTTGGCACCTGTTACGATTAAGACCGTGGAAATAAAACGCGTCAACATCTGAAATTTCGTCCTGTCAATCATTATCTTTTTATGGAAGTTTAATAAAGAGAGAAATTATTTTACCGGCAATGCCAAGTTCTTCTTTTATATTGGACTTTTTGTGCCTGCCCAGCTGACAGGCTTGTTGGATCTCTGGACTTATATGCGGTGGTGGAAATACTATGGAGGTGAGCAAATCAGTTTTTTTGCTTGTAGCTGGACGTCTGGCTTCTAGCCCAATGTAGTGCAAACACCTTTTATTGGTTTGTGTAGATACTGACTCATGTCTTACGCCTGGTATGTGACGTCCAATTTCACTTGCCGTACAGGATGAATCTATCGTGGAATCAGTGCTACGGCCATTTCTCCAAAGCGTTCCTGGAGCTGTTTTTTCACATGGCAACACCTGGCTGCATCTTACTCATGCTACTGTGAGAAGCCTGCATGGTGTAAACATGCCATCATGGCGTGCAGCATCTTTGGACTTGTCTACCATCGAGCACATCTGTCATTGTTTTTAAAGGAGCTGCCAGTAGCAGATCTTGATGATTTGCCCAAGTGCATTCAGCATGGCAGGACATTCCTCAGGCAACCAGGTGTGTAAGTGCGGGGATTTGTGCTCATAGCGCTCATGCTTGATACTGAATACATTGAGATATTTTGAAAATTTTGCTCCCATTTTTTCATCCTTTGCAGATCAGTAACATGGCTGTCCATCCCATGATTTCCATATTTCCAAAAATTTTCCTTCTTTGTGCTACATATTCAATGTTGCGGAGAGCATTCAGGGCCAGCTCCAGGTCTTTGTGGGCCCCGGGCGAAAGAGTCTCAGTGGGCTCCTTTAGCACATACCACGATTCATGATGCACAGATACCGCAGAGAAATTATACATATACACATTATACGGACACATGACCTACACATTATACATATACACATTATACGGACACATGACCTACACATTATACATATACACATTGTACGGACACATGATCTACATATAAACACATTATACAGAGACATAATCTGTTAGCACATTATACAAATACATTACCTATAAACACATGACTATATATATATGTAACTACACACATTATACTGGGACATGACATATACAGTACATACTTACTCTCTTCATCAGCATTTATCCAGTGGCAGCAGTGGGGGATTCCTGACCTCGGAAATCTGCACACTCCCCCCAGCAGCACATGAAGCAGAGCAGGGCTCGGACAGCACCGGCGACCCTGCACAGATGCCGGGGAAGCGGCCCAGGCCCCGTTGGGCAGTGTGCCCCCCTGATGGTCCAGGGCCCCGACACTTGCTCGGGTAGAGAGCATTCTAGGTGATTTTTGTAAAAAGCCTATAAAATTATTATTTATATTAATAATCATAATAGCTCTCATTTATATGGTATCAATGATATATTACTATTATTATTTATTATTATAGCGCCATTTATTCCATGGCGCTTTACATGTGATAGGGATATACATAACAAAAGCATTTACATAATCTTAACAAAACAAGTCAGCGACTGGTACAGGAGGAGTGAGGACCCTGCCCGCGAGGGCTCACATTCTAGAAGGGATGGGTGAGGATACATTAGGTGAGGGTAGAGCTGGTCGTGCAGCGGTGGTTACTGCAGGTTGTAAGCTTGTCGGAAGAGGTGGGTCTTCAGGTTTCTTTTAAAGGTTTCCACGGTCGGCGAGAGTCTGATGTGTTGGGGTAGAGAGTTCCAGAGTAGGGGGGATGCACGGGAGAAATCTTGTATATGATTGTGGGAGGAGGAGATAAGAGGGGAGTAGAGAAGGAGATCTTGTGAGGATCGGAGGTTGCGTGCAGGTATGTAGCGGGAGACTAGGTCAGAGCTATATGGAGGAGACAGGTTGTGGATGGCTTTGTATGCCATGGTTAGAGTTTTGAACTGAATTCTCTGGGCAATGGGGAGCCAGTGAAGAGATTGACAGAGAGGAGAGGCCGGGGAATAGCAGGGGGACAGGTGGATTAGTCGAGCAGCAGAGTTTAGGATAGATTGGAGGGGTGCAAGAGTGTTGAAAGGGAGGCCACGGAGCAGGAGGTTGCAGTAGTCGAGGCGGGATATGATGAGGGCATGCACTAGTGTTTTTGCATTGTCTTTGCTGAGGAATGCACGGATCCGGGAGATGTTTTTGAGTTGGAGTCGGCAGGAAGTGGAAAGGGCTTTGATATGTGGCTTGAAGGAGAGATCAGAGTCCAGGGTTACTCCAAGGCAGCGAGCTTGCGGGACTGGGGAAAGTGAACAGCCATTGACGTTGATGGCTAGGTCAGATGGGGGATGTGAAGGAGAGGGTGGAAAGATGATGAACTCTGTTTTATCCATGTTGAGTTTTAGAAATCTGTCAGAGAAGAAGGATGAGATGGCAGACAGACATTGTGGGATTTTGGTTAGTAGGGAGGAGATATCGGGTCCAGAGAGGTAGATCTGTGTGTCATGAGCATAGAGGTGATACTGAAAACCGTGAGACTCTATGAGCTGTCCCAGGCCAAAGGTGTAGATGGAGAAGAGCAGAGGTCCTAGAGCTGAACCTTGGGGAACACCGACAGATAGGGGGCAAGATGAGGAGGTGGTGCGTGAGTGGGAGACGCTGAATGTCCTGTCTGTTAAGTATGAGGAGATCCAAGATAGAGCCAAGTCCGTGATGCCAAGAGATGAGAGAATCTGGAGTAAGAGGGAATGGTCCACTGTGTCAAAGGCAGATGACAGGTCCAGAAGGAGGAGGATGGAGTAGTGTCGCTTGGATTTGGCATTTAGTAGGTCGTTGGTGACTTTGGTCAGGGCAGTATATACCAATTATGCTGTACCATCATACAGTGTGCACCTATTTAGCAGTGTCATAGAGTGAACAAAACATAAAGTAATCTAATAGCAGTGATGTACAATGCTTAAATACTAATGTTTTCTGCTCTACAATTAAAAGAGCCCAGTGATTGGCTGCAGCAGTTGCCTGTGCTGTAGTTGTGACATCACTGCTTCAGCTTGTCAATAAGACCAAACAAGCAATGGAGAGGCATCAGTGCACCTGGAGAGTGCGAGAATAGACAATTTTGTTACTTTTTACAACTACAACCCTATGGAGATTTTTTTTTAATCCTGACAACCCCTTTAATATTAAGGTTTGTGGTAGTTTTGAGCCTTTTCGCGCTAGGACAACTGCAGAATAACTGCCCTGTGCAGCCACATAGGATGCACACCTCTCATTCCTCTAATTCCTAAGGACGACCTTGAATTTACCATTAATATGGAAAATATATAAAAATTTTGAATAATCAGCTGCAGCTTTCACATTTCGTCTAAACTATGAAGTCCTGTTCGGAGAGCATGTAGCTACTGATTTGCTGTAGCTGTCACATGACACTGTTCATATCAGGAAACTGGCGGGGGACACAAAAGCCAGTTCGGAGCAAGAGCACCAATGTGGGTCTCATAAGTGAGGATGGTGGGGTTTATATAATTCCCCGCACAAATTTTATAGTAGTGGAAAACTCTTTTAAAAGTAATCTGTCAGCAGGTTTTTGCTATTCATTCTGGGAGCACCATAATGTAGAGAGACTCTGATTCCAGCAATGTATCACTTACTGGGTTGCTTGTTGAATTTTCAAATAAGTCAGTGTTTTTTCAGCATGAGATTACTAAAGGACTAGTTATCTCGTGCCATGTAGTCCTCCTGCTCTGTGTATCCCCGCCCCTACCACTGATTTGCAGGTTTCAGCCTATGCACAAGCAGCCAATCAGTGATGTGGGCGGGGGTTATACAGGGGTCAGTATTCTGAGTAGTGCTAGATTTGCCGCAGATAAAACAGCGATTTTCTAAAAACTGCAGCATCCAGTAAAGTAAGTGATACAACGCTGGAATCAGGAACTCAGTTTCTAAATCATGGTGCTTTGAGATTACATAGCAAAAACCTGTTGACAGATTCCCTTTAAGCTTCATCTAGGGCAAATCCAGAATTGTGCCAAGTGGAGTGCAGATATATTTATATGTGCTAATGTTCACAAGCTTCTAATGTTTTCACATAATCAATAGCAAGTTCTGAGCATTACATATTAGACACAATGTGCTGAGAGATACATTGCTGCAGCTGCATCCCCCTCCTCCCCTGCGCTAGTTATTACTCATTTACTCTATGTAGATTTCTTTGGAGTGGGTAAAGAGGTTTTTAAACATTTCCACAGAGAGCTTGTAAATAGAGAATGGTGGACTATATAGACTGCTGAAATGTAGGGATTCTGACAATTTTCCCTAATATCATGTATTGCAAAGTTTTATGTATTCACATGTAATACTGATTTATGGAAAAAAAATATAATAATAAAAGTGTGCATTAGTTTATTTGTTACTATGTAGAAATAAAAATGTATTTTATTTAATATATTACAGTTATTCAGATATGAGCTTTTTTTCTCAGATCGGTTTAGAAAACCCTTTTCATCCTCAGTAATCTACGAGCGGCATTTGTGTCTCTGCACAGAATGTTCCGATGCAAAGACTTCTTTACAGTACATCACATACTGTATGCAAATGTAATTACTGATTCTCACATTGCCTGGCCTTGCTAAAACAATTGCTTGTGCAAGCAGTTTAATAATAGTTCTACCTTAAACAACATGTAAATCTACGGCAGAATTTATTGGTTACGTTTGCCTCGTGTTTTCAGTGCTTATAACTTTACTAGCAAAGAGTGTTTGAAGTCAGAAGCAGAATGCAATGGATCCAGGAATGGTTTGTTCAGGTCTATGATGGAACTGAATAACAAAAATTGCCTTTTAAACATGGAAAATAAATATTGATGGTGCTAATAGAAAAATGTCACATAGTGTGACATCTATGGTCCACGGAAGGATAAAAGTCGACACTCTACATTGCCTGGTGATTTAAAGAGGGATTGTCTGGTCTTAAGCTACAAGTCTGCAGTCACTCTCTGTGACTGCAGACTTGTGAATCCTCACATTGAACGTACTTCTACCTGTTAGGGTTCCCCGGCGTAGGTATGTGACTGCAAGCATGCGACATGCATACTCCCGGCCACATTCTGACTAGACTGTTTACGGTCTCACTCCAATACACTTGCATTGGCATGCCCATCTAGTTGGGATGTGGCCAGGAGCTCCCAGTACCGGCTCCAGAGAATCCTCACAGTGCACAGTGTTCACAAGTATTCACAAGTCTGCAGTTACATGGCATGCCTGCAGACTTGCAGCTTAAGACAGGACAACCCCTTTAACTCAGGTGGTCTAGGCTAATAAAGGGACTAACAAATTCATACCGGTTAGTCTTATTTTATGTGCACTTGTTATTTATGTGATTAAGTTCATAGTATACAAGATCAAGGGCCCGCATATGTGTTTTTCACATGTGGATTTTCCGCAATTAATGTAATTCTATGGGAAAAATCCACTCATAAAACTTAGAGCATCCAAAGGGAAACTGACAAGTTGTGGATTGCAAACGCGGACCACAGGTTAGTTTATGCATCGAGAAAAAAAGTACAGTGGGCATGAGATGAGATTTATATTAATCCCATCCTCTTGGCTGGGACTGTAAGATGCTATTATTCTTTGCTCAGTGAAAATGTGCAGCATCAGGCTGCGTGCCCACGATGCGTTTTTCATGCGTTTCCGCTGCGGAATTTCCGCAGCGGAAACGCATCAAAAACGCTTGGTAATCCGCACCCCATGGTCCCCAATGGCATTCCGCAATGTCAATGCAAATGCTGCGGATTTTTCCGCAGCGTTTCTGCAGCGCTCATAAATCCGCAGCATGTTCATTAATTTTGCGGAAGCGCAGCGGAATGGCCACCATTGACTTGCATTGAGACGCACATAATCCGTGTCTGTACATTTGTACACGCGGATTATATGCGGTTCAATGTGCGGATGGTACCCAGTTCTGGAGGAGAGAAGACTCTCATCCAGACCTGGGTACCATTGTACCTGTAAAAAAAATAATAAAATAATAAAAAAGTTTATATTCGCCGTCCGGCGGCCCCTGCAGCGCTTCTCCTTCCAGGACCTGAGATGACGTCGCGGTCATGTGACCGCAGGCTGTCTCGCGATGTGCCGGCAACCCGGAAGAAGCCAGGACGAGTGAGACAGCACACGCGGCGGGGGATCGGGGGTAAGTATAGCTTTATTTTTTATTTTTACGGTCACACTATATAAATCCATGCCATTTGCATGGATTTATATAGTGTGACCTAGTTGTCAAGCACTTTCCAAGTGATGCTATCGCCTGGAAAGTGCTTGTCAGTCCACATGTGGAAACACATGCGTTAACGCATGTGGATACGCATGTGAATCCGCATGTATTCTGCAGGAAAAACACATGCACAATTCGCATGCGTTTTTTCTGCCAGGGAGATGCAGAAATGCTGCCGAAATTTTCTGCTTCATTTCTGTATCGTGGGCACATAGCCTTTAAAACACACCAAAAACACTTTGTGAGAACTTAACCTTAAAAATAGAGAGAGGGACATGCATGTATTGTAATTGTGCCCTTACTGAAGTCCCTTAGTGTTCTCACCCACTACAATACCCCTTTCATAGTCCCATTGTGCACGATGCCCACAAAAATGCCTACAAACACACACACAGTATGACCCAACAATAAATTCCCTTACATTACCACCCACACACAGTATGATGACCACATAATGCCCTGAGCAAAATATTACAAACCCTCACTGCACCCAACACAATATAATGCTGCCACAGGGCCTCCGACATAGTAGGATACCCCCACTCAGTGCATTGTCAAAACATCCTCTCACACATAATGATGGCCCACTGTTACACACACACCGCTAGGTTCAGATAGGGGCGAGACAGGTTACATAAATTCTTTGGAATCCTGGGGGAACCGTTATTCAGGGTGACCATCGACCATGTGCTGCAGCTTCTTTCAGGCACACAGGGGTATTGACCCTCAGGCACAGACACATAGGTTGTTTCACTTGCTGACCAGACACACTTGAAAAGAGTCCTCATAAACGGTAGAACAGTAGCATTTAATAAGAAGCCGCAGAGCCAGTGCAAGTTAAGTCTTATGAGCAACAGGCTCCAGTGATAAACAGTACAGTTTCCTTAGCAGCACAGCAGTTCACAGTCTTCCCAGTAGTACAGGACAGCACAGTTATAATGCAAAGGAACATTAATGAACACAGCATTCTTTACAGCACAGTGAGATGGAGGAGAGGGGGAGGATTTGCTAAGGGAGATGATCCTTGTGATACCATTTCTTACAGTCCTTATCTTTCTGCCTGACAATACTCTGCATTGTTAGCTCAGGAACGCTACCTGACCTGTGCTTAGCTTCACTCCTGACTTGAATCCTTTTCACTTGCAGGGGCGCTTCAGTCAGATGCAGAACACACACACCACATTTCTCTTCAGCTCCAGACAGAGACTAAACAACTTCCCCATAATCCCCCTGGGGCTCTGCTAAAACACTCCCCTTCTCCTGTGACTGTGCTAACCTCTCTATTTGCTGGATGCTTCTGGAGTACAACACTTCCTGTCTCCTGTGCTTGTGTTACTGCTAATAGTTGCTGAATGCTTTTAAAGCAACAGCACTACTTCTGCCTGTCACACTTTGCAGCAGCACTAATTCTGCATGTCACACTCTGCAACAGCAATACTTCTGCATGTCACATCACACAGCACGATGGACCCACATTACCTTACAAAGTTTAATGTCCATCACAGCTCCCCTCTGCCCATAGTGTAATGGCCCCCACAGCTACCCACACAGTATGCTGTCCACATAGCCTTGCCCCCACCACACACAAACAACATCAAGGTCGACAGCTCCCTGTTCCACCAGATGCTACCATATTTGCATCCTCAGAATCATCATTGAAATTGAGATGTCTGGCGGGGCGGTGAAGCTCGACAGTATAGAAGGGGATTCTTTACAGTCAGAGCCGTGAGACTCTGGAACTCTCTGAGAGAGGAAGTGGTGATGTCCAACTCACTTAATGAGTTCAAGAGAGGCCTGGACGCCTTTCTTGAGAACAATAAAATTACATCTTATGCTTAGTGATAGTTAATTAATCCAGATTGGAGTCGGGAAGTGAATTTTTCCCCTGGATCAACGCTGCGGAATAGCTGCAGTGCACAAGAAATAGGCTGAACTGGATGGACGCTTGTCTTTTTTCGTCCTTATAAACTATGTAACTATGTAACTATGACTCTGGGCCTCCCCAATGCACGGGCCCTATCGTGGCTATGTGGTCTGCCATTATTAGCTGTACAGCACTCTACATGATACAATTCTCCACAGTTAAATCATACTATTTCAATCTACAGCTGAGATAAATAATTTCCTCACTCATATCTATTACTACAGTACAGTAACGTGCTTGCAAATTTACTGCTTGATGTCCGTAGTGAGAATATGACATTATATGTGCACAGTGCACATTTTCTGGAGAGACATGTAGTGATGTTGCACACACCACCTTAAGGGGGTTGCTAGTAACAACAAATTGATGTTCTGTCCATTGGATAGGTCATCAACATCGGATTGGTGGGGATCCGACACTCAGCACTCCCAATGACCTGCTGTTATTTGCAAAATGCAGCTCCAGTCAATGACTAGCAGCGGCTGCTGGGTACTGCAGTATAACTCCTAATCGTTTGAATAGGCAGTATTTTGCAGTATCTTGGAGCGGCCTGTGATGCTAGTCACAGACAGGCCATGAAGCAGGGTAGTCAAACGTTCCGGGGTCAGATACCAAGAGAGCACGTAGTAAACTAAAGAGAAAAGATAAAGTCAAAGTCAGGTCATGGTCTGAGGTCAGAATGCCAGTAAGATAATGGTTAAGAGCAAAGGGGATAGGCAAACGGATCAAAGTCTTGCAGCAAAAGATCAATAAACAGAGCACAGGAATACAAACCACTGAGCAGATGCTACGTCTGCCAGAGGTCTGGGACTGACAGCTAAGTAGCTGGGTAATCACCTGGAACAGGGAACACCTGAAAGAAGTTCAGCACCTCCTGTGTGTTGAGCTGGCCATCAAAAGACCAACAGCTCAGCACACCTTCACCATATTGGACAACTGAGCTGTCAGTGACCACGTGCAAGACACACTGAGTGGAGGAGTCGCGACACAGTCACTACATGTTGAATGGAGCTTCACTTTGCACCTCTGTTCCATGTGTTTACATCCGGCGGACACTGGAGCAAATAACAAGCTGATAGGTAAAGGTGCCACTCAGACACCCACTGATCTGATATTGATTAGCTATTTTGATAATGTGACATCAATTTGTTGTGACAGGACAAATACTTTAATCTTATTGTGTATGCTCTAGTCATGCAGCATGCAATACAGTGGCGTAGTTGCCAAATGTCCTGGGTTTCCAAGAACTCTTGTGCCAAAATGAGTCAGATTTATGTAATAAAATGGACATGCCGGGGTGAGGTCGGGCATTCTATAAAGCTGACAGTCAGGGGTGGGTTGGGGCAGTACTTAAAGAGTAACCTTCATTTTAAGGTCAGTAGTGTACATGAAGATAAACAACTTTGTCATATATCTTATCACAGAGATCTGCTTCTTTCTCCTCCTGGACTGATCATTTATTCTCAAAATTCTCAATTCACAGTTAAAATCTGTATTCAGTGAAGACAGATTTTTATATTACTGAGATAGAATCTTATCATTAGCAACTGTCATCTCTGTAATGGAAAAAATCTTCACAGAAGACAGATTTTAAATGTGAATTGAGAATTTTGAGAATTTTGAAAATTAATGATTGGTCCAGGAGGAGAAAGAAGCTCTGAAAAGATATATTACAAAGTTTCTTATGTGTACTATTCATTTATGAAATAAAAATTAAAACAAACCTCTAAAAATGTTGGCAGCTATGCTAGAAAAGTGGCTAATTTACATGCTTTAAGGGGTCGTCTTAGGCAAGGTTGCCAATCGGACATTTTATTTTTACATGGCCTGGGCCAATGGAGCCTGTGTTCCTGATTACAATAAATTTCTGATCACAGACGCTCTCCATCTAATCTCACTGAACGAGTGTGCAAAGAAGAATGGGCAAAAATGTCACCTCTACATGTGCAAAGCTGGTAGAGACAGACCCCAAAAGACTGCAGCAGTAATTACAGCGAAAGGTGGTCCTACAAAGTATTCACTCGGGGGGGGGGGGGGGGGGGTTAATACAAATGTACCTCATCATTTTCAGATTTATATTTTTAAAATAATTAGAAAGCCATTTACCATTTCCTTTACACTTCACAAATACTTGTTACTTTATGTTGTTATATCACATAAATAACAATAAAATATATTTAAGTTTGTGGATGTAACGTGAAAAAATGTGGAAAAGTTAATGGCACATGAATACTTTTTCAAGACACTGTATGAGGAAGGCATGGCTGTAGAGCAATTTCTATTAAAACCCAACAAAGATGATATCTAGAGATTAGAGAGTCTTCCAAAATTCATGTCACCCATATTTGCTTGATTCAGCAAGCAGATTTAATTTGAAAAAAATTGGTCCAAATTGGAAAATGACCTGAAAAGAGGCTTACTATGCTTTTTAATAAGCAAATTGCCTCTTCAGAGAGGAAGAGGACTTGAATTCTATAGCGCCACCTGCTGGAAGCAGCAATCCTACAAATCACTATTATTATTATCACTAGCGACCCATTAACGAGCCTTGTAACATCACTTAGAATAAAATCCAAATCAGAATCTCAATTTGCAGACACGGTGTTTCGGGCTATTGCCACTTGTCAGTGCAAAGTATGAGATCTGATTTGGCTAGGTGAGAGGCTCTGGACTGAGGTCTAAGGGGGGGCAACATTTCTCCTTGTGGAGAGTGACTCCTGGCATGCAAATATAAGGAGGTTTATTCGCAGGGCAATGCTCCTCTGTGAAATTTAATATGCTATTTTTAAAAAAGACAAAATGAGTCTGGAGAGTAAATTTTTCATTAGTTTAGATAAGGGATGTAAAAGTTTTATTTTCCCTAAATAGATATAAGATTAGAGACCTGATTCCCTCAATGTCTCTGGAGCAGATTCCTCATATGTTATACTATGACATAAATCCTTGTGACAGATCTAGTCCTGTGTGGAGGGCATCAAAGGCTGCCATAAATTTATGTTCCCAGATCATTCTGTCTCTTTGTAAGTTGAAGTTGCCTTTTAATATGACAGCTTTCATATGATTGATTTTGTATCCTAGACCACAAAAATATTTAGCTACAAACAGATGGGTCTTTATGTCTGTAATTGTGTGGTAATGAGATCTGATCCTTGCTTTCATCGACATAGTGGCCCCCAATGTACTTATTTATTTTATATGCAAATTTCCTCTTCAGAGAGGAGGATGACTTGAACTCTAGTGCCTTCTATGGGAAGTAGTAATCCTAAAAGTCCATATTTACCCTTTAAAGAGCCTTGTCACATGACTTAGGATAAAAGCCAAACCAGAATCTCTAATTGCAGATGCGTGTTTCTGGGTGTTTGCCCTTCATCAGTGCAAAGCAAAAGATCTGATTTGGTTGCATGAGAGGCCTCTAACTGGAGTCTGAGGGGTGATGTCTCTCCTTGTGGTGAGTAAAATGCCTGAAATGAAAGTGTAAGAAAACCTATAGGCTGTGCAATGCTCCTCTGGAAGTTCAGTCCTCTTCCTCTCTGAAAAGGAAATTTGCAGCTTAATTTTCATAGAGGAGCATTGCATGGCCTATAAGTCTCCTTACACTGGAATGTAAGGCCCAATTTATATATTTTAATTACTTACTGTAAATAGCACCATAATATTCCAGAGCTTTACAGACATTATCATCACTGTCCACATTGGGTTTTACAATCTAATTTCCCTATCAGTATGTCTTTATAGTGAGGGAGGAAACCTATACGAACATGGGGAGAATATACAAACTCCATGTTGTCCTTTGTGGGATTTAAATCCAGGACCACAGATATGCAAAACAACAATGATGTGTAGGATATGATGAAGTTTTCTAGCGGTTTTTCTTAGTATCTCAAACTGTGGTCTGTAGGTCACTACCATAGATGAACAATATTTTTTTATCTATATTGATGTAGTAGACTTCTGAGTATCTAACCCTACACAAGGATGACCAGCTAAAAAACATATTCAAAGGCCCTCCTTTGCTATGCTGCGGACAACCTTCAAGTTTAAGAAATATCATGATCAGAAGCTCAATACTTTTTGATATACCAAAAAGTTACGTATCACCACAGATCCACAATGCACAGGAGGACTAAAAGAGTCCAGGGACATTCATATGTTCTACATCCAATGTCATGTACCAGGTTCTGTGCATTAAATATCCTATTAGGGGTATCTATGTTTGAGAAACAGGACAAAAACAGAAATCAAGGATTAGGTCTCATCGCCACACAATTACATCTCCTTGTAATTAAACATTTCTGTGGTCCATGATACAACATAAGGTGTGTGAAAGTTGTCATTTGATCTTCAAATCACAGAGACGGAAGTATCTGGGTATACAAATGTATGACAGTCTTTAGTACACTCAGACAGCACTAAATCCGTCAAAATGATTTATGTCTTAAGGCTCCGATACACATTAGATGGCTGTTGACTGAATGATGCTTTGGCCATTCGTTGGTCCTACTTTCATCTCATCTGACTCTCCCATACACAGGAACACTCATGAGACTGAGCACTCCTGTGTTCTTTATGTGGAAGCAGCGGATTGATGTCTTCCCAACCATCAATCGGCCAGAGCCCCCATACACATTAGTCCATCAACTGAACCCGTCATAATCAGTGGCTTCGTCCAACATTAATATAATATGTATGTGGACCTTTACTATAAGGTCTAAGGAATCTGCTCCAGAAACAAGAAGGGCATCTCTGATCTTACATCAATTTAGGGACAATCAAACTTTCATACTGCTTATCTAAACTAATTAAGGATTTACACTCCAAGCTCATTCTGTTTTATTTTTTTAATTTTTAAATGTCCAATACTCCTGCACTTTTAGGAGAGCCTTATTAGGGCCTTACAGAAAACAGCAATGTGTTTATTTCAAGGGGGTGAAAATTAGAGGGAATCAAATTCTCCTTTGCATCATCCAGGGCTTCTTCCATTGTCCATTAAAGTGAGAGGATCAAGCTCCGTCCTGCAGGTGTTAATGGAATCTGTTGCACTTTTATGAGAAGTGTAATTTCTAGGGGCGCTTTACCACTGTAATGAAAACAAAGACAGGTGCAAGAAAGGAACATATATAATAAAGACATTTCTCCTGCTCCTTCACTACTATGAATAATTAAAGACCCAAGAAGGCAAAACTGAGCATTATTCTTGAGATAAACTGCAAGCCTCTGCAAAACAGTTAACCTTCAGAGCAGCCGAAAAACAGCTCAAATATTACAGTATTTCAACAAAATAAAAATACATATTACTATATAAAACAGTGATGTGAATAAATAATTAAGGTAAATTCAACATTTGCTTCACCTTAAACTCTTATGTTTCTAACAACATTTATTACCAGAGAAGATGTCATTTTTTGAAATGTGAATCCAAAATACTCCTAAGGCCACGGCCCCACTATCAGTATTTTGTGAGTATTCGGTCAGTATTTTTTCTCAGGAGTGGGAGCCAAAACCAGGTGAGGAACAATCAGAGAAAAGGTATAATAGAAACAAGTCACCAATTCTACATTTATCACCCACCCCTGGTTTTGTCTCCCACTCCTGAGAAAAAATACTGACCAAATACTGATAGTTGGGCCATGGCCTAAGCCTGCAATTTCCTTGAAAAATGTGTATGACACCATTCTCTTTTCCTCACAGACTGATCTTCTTCACTACTGTGCTTACACACACTATGTACACAGTAAATTTAGTGTTTTATGGCTTTCTCTCCCTATCTATATGGCTATGCTGGGAGCTGTGATGTCCTCTCACTATCCAGATTCACCACAAAATGGCTGCTGCATTTCCTGCTTTAGCTTTTATACTGCCCATGATTGTCCCTAATGCCTAGTTGTGCTGTACCTCATTTTGTGAGAGTTCCAAAGCATTCTGGTGAAAGCCCACCAAAGGTAATGTGATTCTTCTGTGGCTGATGCAAACCTCTGTAAAATGTAAAACTGTAGTGCCCATTTTAGGAAATTCAGGTGAAGTGTATAGCAAATTGTTTGAATTTGTTAGATTCGTGAAATTGATTAGCATCAAATCGATTTGCTCATCACATGATAGTGGATAAATGTATTATCACTGGGACCTCCACCAATCACAAGACTGGAGGTCCCATGTTTTCAGTTTAAATCGAGCTGTGATTATCCACACACGTCCACTGAATGCAGTATCTATAGGACTAATGGAGATAATGATGTGTTCTATTTCATGTGGATCTGGATAAAACTCAGCCCCTTTCATCTACTGATTTTGGCTATGTTCACTCTGAATTTTTTGAGGAGTTCAAAAACGATGAGTTTTTCAAGCAGAAACTGCTTCAGGAAACTAACATGTTTTGGGAGTTTTTGGAGGAGTTTTTCTTTTCTTGAAGCAGTTTTAAAAAAAATTAAAAAAGTGTTTGTTTGTTTTTTAAGCGATTGGACAGTGCATAGTTTGTAGAGGTTTTCATCATGATCTGCTTTAAAAAAGTGTCATGAATTTTCTATTTTTCCACTAGACATTTTTCAAAACATATGAACAGCAAAATGTGTTTGCCATTGGAATGAATTGGAAAAGTTTTGCAAGAGTTTTGAAAGTTGTTTTTGAGGAGGATTCTGAAGAGTTTCTGCTCAAGAACTCCAAGAAAAATAGGGATACGAGGGTGTAGAACAGGGTAGAGAGGACCCAAAGAAGAAGAGTTTCCATCAGGACACGGACATACTGTGGAACTAGATTTTAGTAGAAGATGATACATGCAACCTCATTTGTCATTCTAATCTCAGCTCCTCCTTTTCCTTCTATCTGCACATATGTGTACTATGAATAACAATTATAATTGCGGCTGTGACTAAAAAGCTGTTTGATTATTTTCAGATAATTTCCATGTATTTTGGTGTTTTGATAACGAAAAAAATATTGAAAAAAATCGTAAACGTCAGGACTTGCCACAACCTATAGGTTCTTCTGCAAACTCTGGTGTGAATCATCGGCACACGTCTGATTTTTTACTCTGACTGAGTGGTCCGAGGGAAGAATAGGAGACATGTCCGATTTTGATCCGAGAGTCAGATCAAATTCGACAATGTAAGTCTGTGGATCAGTAAAAAACATCAGACTGCACTCGGGTGACAATCTTAGTGCGGTCTGATTTTCACAGACTGATATAATGGAGGAAGTGGAGAAACTTTTTTTTTTTGAGAAAAACTGATGCCACTCTGAACAGAATATTTGGACTGTTTTTCACAGGTGGAGAGAATATGGTCGTGTGTATCTACTCATATAAGAATTATTTAACGACATTGCAATTTATGGTAATCATTATTGATTCATATTATTAATATGAAAAAACATATATTCTCATTCTAATTATTAATAATTCTAATAACAAATTAAAAACATTACTGAAAGAGAAAAAAAGCAGCCATACTTGCAGTATCATGTCCAGACACAAATGCACAAAAAGGTTGCAGCAGGTGCCCCATGATAAAGGCGGGGGCAGCACAGGTGCAAAATACTGAAATCAACCACTTTTAATTGCAAAAAGGTCTGCATAGGGCGTCATTCACACCATTACGTGAGATACACCTCTATCTCTATAGCAGCCTATTACCAATGCCCCTCCTACTACATCAGGCGGGCTGCCAATACCATATGTGCGACCACATTCTAGACACCCCACATTACCCAACCACCCCTGGAAAGACTCGGCAAAAAAAATGTATAGAATACATGCGGTATTGGTCGATATTTTGGCCAAAATACACTGGCTTGCAACCCACGTCAAGGGTCCTTATTATCTTGCAAGTACCTACACTAAATTCAAAAACAATTCACTGAAAAAAGGACTAAAAATAAATAAAAACATCACTGAAAGAGAGAAAAAGCAGCCGTACTTGCAATATCATGTCCAGACACAAATTCACAAACAGGATGCACTAGGTGCCCCATGATAAAGGTGGGGGCAGCACAGGTGCAAAATACTGAAAACAACCCTAGTGATTTTTTTTTTAATTTAGTGTAGGGACTCGCAAGATAATGAGGACCCTTGACGTGGGATGCGAGCCAGTGTATTTTGACCAAAATATCGACCAATACCTCATGTATTCTATACATCTTTTTTGCACTTTTTTTGCAGTGGTGGCTGGGAAATGTGGGGTGTCTGACTTGTGGGTGCACATATGGTATTAGCAGCCCGCCTGATGTAATAGTAGGTGCGTTGGTAATAGGCTACTATACCGATAGAGGTGTATCTCACGTAATGGTGTAAATGACGCCTTATGCAGACCTGTTTGCAATTAAAATATTAGGCAGCCACCCAAAGATGTTTGGTGGGTTAGTAAGTGGTTGTTTTCAGTATTTTGCACCTGTACTGCCCCCTGCCTTTATCATGGGGCACCTGCTGTATCCCGTTGTGCATTTGTGTCTGGACATGGTATTGTAAGTATGGCTGCTTTTTGTCTCTTTTAGTGATAACAACAATTTAATCATAAACTACCAAACATAAAATGTGTGATGTGTAGTGTTGAGCGATACCTTCCGATATCGGGAAATATCGGATCGGATTGGATCAGACCGATACCGAAAAAGTATCGGATATCGCCGATTCCGATACCGGAAACCAATGCAAGTCAATGGGACATAAATATCGGAATTAAAATAAACCCTTTCTTTCCTTGTAGGTTAATTCTACATGAAGGAAAACAACTAAGAATAATGTAGAATGTATTGGGGGAGGTGGGGGAGACAATAAAGGCATAGAGGTTTAGCCCAATCAAATGGAATAGCAGGAATTACTATTTTTTTAAGATGTTCTGAGTTACGGAAATATTAACTATGTTAAGTATTTTTATATTTTGTCAGATATTTATGTTTCAATACTTCCATGCTCTTCACCTTCTTTTTTACTTCTCCCACACTTTCTCCTTCATCATCCTCAGCATCTTTTTCATCCACTTCTTCTTCACCTTCTTCTTCTTCACCTTCTTCGTATTATTCTTTTTTTTACATTCTTCATATTCTACTTCTTCATCTTCTTCATATTCTTCTTCTTCATCATATTCTTATTTGTGACAGGCATTCCTGTAGTTGTTATCTATAAAAGGTTGGACATTACACCTTTCGTTCTGCCCGTCACAAAAGATTCACAACAGGATTTGTCCGCGTTCAGTTTGGCCTGCAGCAGCAGGTCTTTTCCAGGGGCACCACGAGGAGGAACGGACTCACCCCCATACACTGCTTAGTCATATTCTGCTTATAATTTAGATATTATCTTTTGCTCTGAATTTTAATCTTATGCTTAATGTTCTTCCGCTTTTTGTTCTGCAGCTTCTTGTATTTCTGCTTCTTGGTTTTCTGTCTCTTGTTCTTCTGTATCTTGGTACTTGTCTTCTCTTCTTTGTCCTCTTGGTCAACTTCTTCAGGGTCATCTTCTTGGTCTTCTTCAGGGTGGTCTTCAGGGTGGTCGTCTTCCGGGTCCTCGTCTTCGGGGTCCTCGTCTTCTTCGGGTTGGTCTTCTGGGTACTCGTCTTCGGGGTCCCCGTCTTCTTCGGGGTGGTCTTCAGGGTCCTCGTCTTCTTCGGGGTGGTCTTCAGGGTCCTCATCTTCGTCGGGGTGGTCTTCAGGGTCCTCGTCTTCAGGGTCCTCGTCTTCTTCGGGGTGGTCTTCAGGGTCCTCGTCTTCAGGGTCGTCGTCTTCGGGGTCCTCGTCTTCTTCGGGTTGGTCTTCAGGGTCCTCGTCTTCAGGGTCCTCGTCAGGGAGATCCAGAGTGATTACCAAGAACCATTTCAAAAAGCTTGAACTTGGAAATGTAGCAGAAAGTACAAGAAGGCTGAGGAACTACCGAGGACCAGCTGACGTTACTTGAACCCGGATGGGTAGCAGAAGGTACAAGAGCCAATGGAACTACCGAGGACCAGCTGATGTTACTGGAACTCGGTTACTAAGCAGGAGGTACCTGTGCCAGAAAGCACTACCAAGGAGCAGCAGACGTTGGTGGAACTTGGATACCGAGAAGGAGGCACCTAATCCAAAGGCACTGCCGAGAACCAGCTGACGGTACTGGAACCCGGATGGGTAGCAGAAGGTACCCATGTAAAAAAAAGTTCAAGTCCGCGAGCCGGCCGCAGTTACCAAAACCCACAGTCCTACAGGGGGTGCTTGTCCTATTGGCACTATGGAACCAGCCTTCATTGCCAGATCCCGCAGCCCACATAGGAGTCACCTAAACTGCAGGCACCATAGAGTCGGCTAACCCGACCGCAACACGACAGGACAACGCATTGGAGGCAAAGTGACGTTGACACTACCCGGAAACAGCTGGCGTGCTGGAACCAGGCTGGGCAGGAGGGAGTACCCGTGCCAAAGACACTGCCGAGAACCAGCTGACGGTACTGGAACCCGGATGGGTAGCAGAAGATACAAGAGCAAATGGAACTACCGAGGACCAGCTGACGGTACTGGAACCCGGATGGGTAGCAGAAGGTACAAGAGCCAATGGAACTACCGAGGACCAGCTGATGTTACTGGAACTCGATTACTAAGCAGGAGGTACCTGTGCCAGAAAGCACTACCAAGGACCAGCAGACGTTGGTGGAACTTGGATACCGAGAAGGAGGCACCTAATCCAAAGGCACTGCCGAGAACCAGCTGACGGTACTGGAACCCGGATGGGTAGCAGAAGGTACCCATGTAAAAAAAAGTTCAAGTCCGCGAGCTGGCCGCAGTTACCAAAACCCACAGTCCTACAGGGGGTGCTTGTCCTATTGGCACTATGGAACCAGCCTTCATTGCCAGATCCCGCAGCCCACATAGGAGTCACCTAAACTGCAGGCACCATAGAGTCGGCTAACCCGACCGCAACACGACAGGACAACGCATTGGAGGCAAAGTGACGTTGACACTACCCGGAAACAGCTGGCGTGCTGGAACCAGGCTGGGCAGGAGGGAGTACCCGTGCCAAAGACACTGCCGAGAACCAGCTGACGGTACTGGAACCCGGATGGGTAGCAGAAGGTACAAGAGCCAATGGAACTACCGAGGACCAGCTGATGTTACTGGAACTCGGTTACTAAGCAGGAGGTACCTGTGCCAGAAAGCACTACCAAGGACCAGCAGACGTTGCTGGAACTTGGATACCGAGAAGGAGGCACCTAATCCAAAGGCACTGCCGAGAACCAGCTGACGGTACTGGAACCCGGATGGGTAGTAGAAGGTACAAGAGCAAATGGAACTACCGAGGACCAGCTGACGGTACTGGAACCCGGATGGGTAGCAGAAGGTACAAGAGCCAATGGAACTACCGAGGACCAGCTGATGTTACTGGAACTCGGTTACTAAGCAGGAGGTACCTGTGCCAGAAAGCACTACCAAGGACCAGCAGACGTTGCTGGAACTTGGATACCGAGAAGGAGGCACCTAATCCAAAGGCACTGCCGAGAACCAGCTGACGGTACTGGAACCCGGATGGGTAGTAGAAGGTACAAGAGCAAATGGAACTACCGAGGACCAGCTGACGGTACTGGAACCCGGATGGGTAGCAGAAGGTACAAGAGCCAATGGAACTACCGAGGACCAGCTGATGTTACTGGAACTCGGTTACTAAGCAGGAGGTACCTGTGCCAGAAAGCACTACCAAGGACCAGCAGACGTTGGTGGAACTTGGATACCGAGAAGGAGGCACCTAATCCAAAGGCACTGCCGAGAACCAGCTGACGGTACTGGAACCCGGATGGGTAGCAGAAGGTAACCATGTGAAAAAAAGTTCAAGTCCGCGAGCTGGCCGCAGTTACCAAAACCCACAGTCCTACAGGGGGTGCTTGTCCTATTGGCACTATGGAACCAGCCTTCATTGCCAGATCCCGCAGCCCACATAGGAGTCACCTAAACTGCAGGCACCATAGAGTCGGCTAACCCGACCGCAACACGACAGGACAACGCATTGGAGGGAAAATGACGTTGACACTACCCGGAAACAGCTGGCGTGCTGGAACCAGGCTGGGCAGGAGGGAGTACCCGTGCCAAAGACACTGCCGAGAACCAGCTGGCTGTGCTGGAACCCAGGGTAAATAATAAAAACAGAGTGGAGTCAGAGGCCTAATTGGAGCAAGTTTTAAATAAGTAGCACAGTGAATGTGGACAGAGCAGGAGAAATTGCCGTCCGCACAGCAGGGAAACAGCTGACGTTACTGAACCCCAATAACACGGCAGCAAGTGTTGACTGTGCAGACGGCACTTCCGAGCGCCAACTGGCGGTGTTGGAGCTCAGGGATAATACTGAAAACAGAGGAGCCAGAGGTGTAATTGGAGAAACTTTCAAACCTGTAGTAGTGAGAATGTGGACAGAGCAGGAGAAATTGCCGTCCGCACAGCAGGGGAACAGCTGACGTTACTGAACCCCAATAACACGGCAGCAAGTGTTGACTGTGCAGACGGCACTTCCGAGCGCCAACTGGCGGTGTTGGAGCTCAGGGATAATACTGAAAACAGAGGAGCCAGAGGTGTAATTGGAGAAACTTTCAAATCTGTAGTAGTGAGAATGTGGACAGAGCAGGAGAAATTGCCGTCCGCACAGCAGGGGAACAGCTGACGTTACTGAACCCCAATAACACGGCAGCAAGTGTTGACTGTGCAGACGGCACTTCCGAGCGCCAACTGGCGGTGTTGGAGCTCAGGGATAATACTGAAAACAGAGGAGCCAGAGGTGTAATTGGAGAAACTTTCAAATCTGTAGTAGTGAGAATGTGGACAGAGCAGGAGAAATTGCCGTCCGCACAGCAGGGGAACAGCTGACGTTACTGAACCCCAATAACACGGCAGCAAGTGTTGACTGTGCAGACGGCACTTCCGAGCGCCAACTGGCGGTGTTGTAGCTCAGGGATAATACTGAAAACAGAGGAGCCAGAGGTGTAATTGGAGAAACTTTCAAATCTGTAGTAGTGAGAATGTGGACAGAGCAGGAGAAATTGCCGTCCACACAGCAGGGGAACAGCTGACATTACTGAACCCCAATAACACGGCAGCAAGTGTTGACTGTGCAGACGGCACTTCCGAGCGCCAACTGGCGGTGTTGGAGCTCAGGGATTACAGTTCAGGTGGTAGAAACATGAACAGAACAGGAGACCTGGATACTGTTGCCAACCAATTATTTATTCTGGAAGAGGACTGGCAAATTCATGAGAGATCCAGGCCTTGTTCATTTTGAGAAAAGTAAGCCGGTCAACGTCATCGGAGGATAGTCGCATGCGACGGTCTGTTAGTACACCACCTGCGGCACTAAAGACGCGTTCCGATAATACACTAGCAGCAGGGCAAGCTAGCACCTCCAATGCATACTGACTAAGCTCTGGCCATGTATCCAGCTTACAGACCCAAAACTTGAAGGGAGAAGAGCCGTCTGGGAGTACACTAAGAGGGCAAGACATGTAGTCTGTCACCATCTGACGGAAACGTTGCCTCCTGCTGACTGGAGCCGTCTGTGATGGTGTAGACATTTGTGGCGGCGGGGACACAAAACTTTGCCACATTTCGGCCATACTGGTCTTGCCTTGTGCTGAGGCGCTGCTTCTGCTCCCTCTTTGTGCAGAGCTTCCTCCACTGCCTCGACGCACTGAGCTGCTGTGTAAAGCACTAGCAGCACTGCTCTTGGTTGGAATGGAGAACATGATGGAATGCACCAGTGCGTCTTGGTACTCCCGCATTTTACGCTCCCGGTTCAACGGTGTTATGAGGCTTTGTAAGTTGTCCCGGTAGCGAGGATCTAGGAGGGTGGACACCCAATAATCAGCCGTGTTGAGAATGTGGGCGATGCGGCGGTCGTTTCTCAGGCACTGCAGCATGAAATCAACCATGTGCTGCAGACTGCCAACTGGCCAAGAAACGCTGTCCCCTGCTTGAGGCGTGATCTCTGCCTGCTCTGCATCACCCCACCCTTGCTCTAGATACTGACTACTAGAGCATTGTGTACCTCCCTCCTCTGGACAGATGTCTTCCTCATCCATTGACTCCTCCTCATCCTCCTCACAAAGTGTCCCCTGCCTAGGCCTTTGTGAGGAACCACGTTGCGCAGACTGTAGAGAAGCAGATGGCATTTGTGACTCCTCATCCTCCACCTCTTCCAAAACCTCGTCCCTTAGTGCTTGCAGTGTTTTTTCAAGCAGGCAGATAAGGGGGATAGTCATGCTGACTAGTGCATCATCTGCACTCGCCATCCGCGTGGAATAATCGAAGGCATGCAAAACGTGGCAAATGTCCTTCATAGAGGCCCACTCAGTGGTGGTGAAGTGTGAACGGCGCGCACTGCGACTTGTTTGCGCCTGCTGCAGCTGGTACTCCATTACTGCTGCCTGCTGCTCACACAACCTCTCCAACATATGTATCGTTGAATTCCACCTGGTGGGTAGGTCACATATGATGCGATGTTCCGGAAGACGTAATCGGCGCTGCAGAGCTGCAATGCGTGATCTTGCATTGCTGGAACGCTGCAAGTGAGCGCACTCTATGCGGACCTTGTGAAGCAGTGCATCAAGATCCGGATAGTCCCTCAAAAAACTCTGCACGACCAAGTTGAGCACATGTGCCAGACATGGGATGTGAGTGAGGTTGCCTAGGCCCAGAGCTGCCACCAGATTTCGGCCATTGTCACACACTACCATGCCTGGCTGGAGATTCGCTGGCTCAAACCACACGTCGCTCTGCTGCTTGATGGCATTCCAGAGCTCCTGCGCTGTGTGGCTTCGATTCCCCAAAGAAATTAATTTTAATACGGCCTGTTGACGTTTGGCCACGGCTGTGCTCATATCGGTCATCATAACAGGTAACCGTTCAGGGGTCGATGTGGAGGTAGACCGTGACGGCTCCTGCAGCGCTGATTCAGAGGAACTGGAGCATGAGGAGGAGTCAATGTGTACAGACTGGATTCCTGCAATCCTTGGAGTTGGCAGAACACGTACAGCGCCACTCTCAAGATTTGTACCCGGCTCCACAACATTTACCCAATGGGCAGTGAGGGAAAGGTATCGTCCCTGTCCATGCTTACTGGTCCACGCATCGGTGGTCAGGTGGACCTTGCTACTGACGGCGTTTTGTAGCGCATGTTTAATTTTTCCCTCCACATGATGTTGCAGGGCAGGGACGGCTTGCCTGCTGAAATAAAAGCGTCTGGGCACGTTGTATTTTGGGACTGCCAATGCCATAGAGTTACGGAATGTGTCAGTCTCCACCAGCCTGAATGATAGCATTTCAAGGGCCAGTAGTTTAGCAATGCCAGCATTCAGAGCCTGTGCTCGGGGGTGGTTTGCCGAGTATGGGCGCCTTTTCTCCCATGCCTGTGCTAACGATGGCTGTAGACTGGCCTGGGAGTGTGAGGATGACTGGGAAAGTGGTGCTGTGGGTGGAATTACACTGTGTCTCTGTACAACAGTGCCAGAGATTCTTCCATGGCGATCCTGTGAGGAAGCCGAACCAGCTGTGTGTGAGCTGGAGGAAGAGGCTACAACACGAGCTGAAGAGGTGGTAGGTGGCGCTGTAGGTTGGCCTAGGTCTTCAGTGTGTTTTTGTAACTCCACCACGTGCTTGGTCCGCACATGTTTCCACATATTTGTGGTATTGAGGTTGCTGACACTTTTCCCTCTTTTCACCTTCTGATTACACAGCTTGCATTTGACAAAGCAAATGTCATCTGCAACTGTGTCAAAAAAGGACCAGGCACTGCAAGTCTTGGGAGCCCCCGCTTTGGATTTTGGAAGAGCATGCTCCTAATGGGTGCCGAAGTGGAGGCTACAGGCAACCAAGTCTGCCCCCTCCCTCTCCCTCCTTTTTGGGCCGTTCGGGGAATCTCTTCCTCAGAGCTGCTCCCACCACCTTCCTGTCCCTCACGCCATGATGGGTCAAGGACCTCATCATCTACACCACCCTCTTCAAACAACTGCTTCTCCTGGGTAGTCTCGACAGCACAGTACGCACCAGAAAGTGGCACCTGAGTCTCATCATCAGATGCGTACTGAGGTGTGCTGCTGACCATAGGCACTGGCCCACCCGCCTCTTTAGATTCAGAGAGACAAAACGGTTGCGCATCACTGCATACTACCTCTTCTTCAAATTCTAGAATTCTGCTTGGCTGGCCCCCTCTTTCCAAGCCAAGAGATTCAGAGAACAGAAGTAGAGATGGCTCCTGTCCAGGGCTCTCTGACTGCCTGGGCAATTTGGCAGGTGGTGAAGAGACAGATGGGTGCTCTTCAGTGCTCAGGACCTGAGAGGATCTGGAACTAATTGAAGTCGATGCGTTAGCTGCCATCCATCCGACAACGGCTTCAATTTGGTCCTCGCGCAGCAGTGAGGTACGGCTAGCTCCTACAAAGCTGCGCATAAAGGACTGTTCCCTGGTAAAACTGGGGGATGCTGAGTCACTGGTGCCCGCAGCAGGCACAGAATCCCCACGTCCTCTCCCTGCAGGCACAGAATCCTCATGTCCTCTCCCTGCAGAAACTCCACGCCCACGCCCACGCCCACGACCACATGCCTTACTCCCTGCCTTCTTCATCTTGGTAGACTGATAAAGAGAGGCAGAAAAGTACTAAGGGCTTAGTGTGCTTATTCCTGAACAGCTGCTAACAGGTATAAGAAACACTAATTTTATAAAGTGTGGACTAGACTTTAATATGAGCTAATGTGGCCTACACAACTGTAAAGTGGAGTGTTTGGTGAACTTTATTTAGGTTTTTTTTGTCACAAAAAGACACTGGATGTGCCTAAAGATGTAATAACGATAGTATCACAAACTTTTTGTAGCTATTACAATGTAGGAAGGTAACCTACAATGCAATAGATGAGGCTGCAAAAAATAGGCTAATACTAATCTGGCTGGGGCTGCAGGGCCCAATGCTGCAGAAAGGCTCCTCTATCTACTCCTATATAGTGTGTTTGGAACCAATTTAGCTGAATACGGATGGAACCACCACACTAATAGGAGATATCAGGAAAAATTATGAATTGGCAAAAAAGGACAATGTATGAGGCAGTGACACACACTGAGTGCACTACAACCAGACGTGGTTGAAGCACACACTACAGGGTGAGCTGCACTCACACACCAGACCTTGCAGACAGCGGTGAACAGGACAGGGAACTGTGCAAGGCACAGCGATTTAGAAAGTAGCTTGGGTAAAGCAGTATAGAGCAAATAGGTAGCTAAAACTGTCCCTCAGAACAACAGCGTCCTATCCCTAACTGAATTCACAGCAGAGTGAGCTCAAAATGGCGGCGGCGGCTTTTATAGTGCATCATGACATCATTTCAGCAGCCAATCACAGCCATGCCATTAGTTAAGATGCCTACATGCCTAACAGGATGTGCCCACACTTCTTAGGATCCTCATTGGCTGAATAAAATGAAAATGGCTCATTGCATTATGGGAACTTCCGATTCCGGTATACGATATTGCAAAAGTATCGGAATTAAGTATCGGAATTCCGATACCGCGAATATCGGCCGATACCCGATGTTTCAGTATCGGAATGCTCAACACTAGTGATGTGATCATATCGGCTGCTGTATGATCACCACCACCGGTGAAATTATAGAATATGTGACATTTGATCTAGAAGAGCAATACAAATTCACAGTGAAATCATTAGCAAAAAATAAATTAGATTGGCCTGAAATAACCAAGTACGAGCAAAATTGATTAAACTTTGTTATGGTGGCTAGGTACATCCTATGGTTTAATGATTAAATGGAATATGATCTGTAATTACATGGTGATCGGATATTGAACCACATGGCTGTTATAATGGTTTTCAGCATACCTGATTAGCTTTCCATTACTCTAGATTCTCAGTATAGAAAAATCAAATACTCCTTAAAGAAGCACTCCTCCCATCAAAGTTTTTATCCTCTTAATATATTGCAGTCATCCTATTATATAGCACTGTGCACTTACAATTGCTCATTTTGCCTTTCTACCCAGTTAATTCTTCTATTTTCTGTTTTAAGTAGAAACAGGAAGTCTATTTTCCCCTCGTCAACTCCTGACACAAAATGAGCAATTGTAAGTACACAGTGCTATATAATATGATGATTGCAATATATTAATAGGATAAACATTTTCATGGGAGTGCTTTTTTAAGATTGCTTTCACACACATCATTTTGCAGTGGGAAAAGTCACTTCTTGTGACATTTTATAAGTGTATGGATAAGAAAATGCTCTATAATATTTTAAAAGCATTATATATAATTGCACAAAAAAAGCCACCAAAAATACAGTTGAAATTTTTTTTTTTTTTTTTTAAAGGTGTATATGCCCAAGAATTGTATATGCTGACCGTAGCTAGCTCCGATAACAGCAACTTAAACACTTAGATGCTGCTTTCAATAGACACTGCAGCATCTAATTAGTTAGGACTCCCTGTCCCCATGTTTCACGATCTAGGTAAAGCTGGTGGGCTGGCACGGTAAAGGGAATGGAATCATTAAAGAGGTTGTTCACTACTTTTACTTTGATGCCCTAACCTTAGGATATTGCATCAATGTCTGATCGGCCGGGGTCAACACCCAGTACCCCCGCCGATTAGCTGTTATTGGTGGCAGAGACCGCCGGCCTGAAGTAATTACTTGCAGAGTTTGGCCGTCTACTTGTAGTGGCCGGGGCTTGGGACTGCACATCCGCCTCCTATTCAAAGCAATAGAAGGTGGATGTGTAGCACCCAGCAGAGGCCACTACAAGTAGACAGCCAAACTCTGCAAATTGGGACTTCTGGCCGGCGGCTGCCGCCACCTATGACAGTTGATTGATGGGGGTGCCAGGTGTTGGACCCCGGCCGATCAGACATTGAATTCCTATCCTAAGGATAGGGATTCAAAGTAAAAGTAGTGGACAACCTCTTTAAAAATACAGCCTATCCAATAGAAAACAAGCTATGTCGATGAAAAGATAAAAAAAAAAGTTTGGGCTCCTCGAAGGCGGGAAGGAAAACCCAAACTTGAAAAAAAATGTCTGCTCCTTCACTCAACGAGTCATATTGGAGAGCTTTTCTAGGTCATTGAGAAGGAAGTAGGAAGAAGTGAGCTATGACATCAATTGTGAATGGTGGATCCTGTGTTATCTACTATATTTAGAGGTGTTGCCTGATATTGAAATCCCGTATGTGATGATAATGAGACTGCTGGAAAATCATCTGTACAGAACATATAAGTGTGATATGTAAAACTGAAAACAATTAATTTATATAAAAAAATACATTTAACATAAAAAGGTAATTTAGTGATGTCACATTCCATTTAAAGAAAAAAACATCAATTTTAATTGCCATTATACTAATTGAAAATGTTTTCACAACTTGTAATGTCAGCTTCCACGGGTTTTGACATTTCACAAGAAAATAAATTCATATGCGGATTATTCTGAGACCAGAACGGATATAATGAAGCCGCGCCATCGTGTATGTTGCAGGCTATTTTCACCCGTATCTCGTGATCAGTCTTTAATATATCTGAAAGCTGTCAATACACAGATGACACATTTCTGTTGCTCATTCTGAGCATTTTCAAGCTGAAATCTCCTGCTCCTCTTAATCTTCAGATGCTGCCCCTTGACCGCTGTAGAGCCATGTTGATGAAAAGGATTTCTGAGAAATATCTGAAATGATTCTTAAAATATTTCTATTCAGGGCGAGTGTGACCTTCTCTTATTTCCTAGGAAGTAGCCTGGTTTCTAAAGTATAAAATCTCCTCTAGTTATTGTTTTACTCTAATGTCAATATAATTTTTTGCACAATTTTCCTTGTTTTAGCACTTCTCCCTATTGAGGCTTTTTAACAATTGCCAGATGACTCCATTTCAGAAGTTACTAATATTTTTGGTAACTTTTTATAGGCGGTAATGGGAGGGAACTGTGTGCCGGGTGATTAGTGCCAGGAGGCTGCCGCAAAGCCACTTTGTCTTGATTAAGGCGCTTACATACTGGGCTAGGGCAGTTAATTGAACCTTTGCTCCGGGTAAAGGAAAACTTAGCTTTAAAGGGGATTTACCATAAACATTTTCATGACCTATCCACAGTATAGCTACTAATTGTATTATTACTAGGGGTCTGACACCCAAAGCTCCCAAGAACTGGGGCCTAAATTGGCAGTAATCACAAGAATGCAGGGTATCCTGATTTCTAGAAGAGAGACAAATGAGGCCATAGTGCTGCTATGAAGGAAGCATTAAAAGGAATCTGTCAACAGGTTTTTGCTATGTCATATGAGAGCAACATGATGTAGGAAAAGAGACCCTGATTCCAGCATTGTATCATTTAGTTTACTGGGTGCAGTAGTTGTGACCCAATCAGAGCTTTTAGATGTAGCAGAGCTCAGAAAGCTGCCCCTGCCCACACCACAACTTTCTGTGTACACTGTCTATTAACAGTAAGCTGCTAATCAGTTCTGAGGGCGGGGTTGGACCAGGGCTCACAAGAGCTGTAGTCCTCTAGTAATAACCTCCTTCTGATAAAAAAAAACCTCATTGTATGGAAACAACAGCACCCAGCCTAATAAGTGACGCATCCCTGAAATCCATGTCTCAGCTCCTACCTCATGCTGCCCTCGGATTACAAAGCAAAAATCTGCTTACAGATTCCCTTTAAGAAGATAATAAAGTCAGAAATCAACAAGAGGGGAGGAAGTGCAGATGTTACAGTGTGCCAGTTACTGTTACAGGACTGCAGGGATTACCACACCATCATCACATAAGTGAACCCCTTCCATCATTGAATGAGAACTCGTAGCAACCTTTATGTGTTAAGTGGGATGGTGACAGCTTTTATTAACTGTAATACCACAATCACCAGCATAACTGACTTTATTCTTATCATAAGCCCAATTTTTAACCTTAAGTACAACCAAAAACCATCCAATAAATGGCCAACCACTGTTATACCGTGAGTCTTGTGGACCTTAGTTATAAATCGGTGGAACAAATAAAACCCGCCCAGCTGTGACGACAAATTATGATATAAGCTAAAAAACATGCCAATGTAGACTGGCATCTGAAAGATTAGCACATACAAAAAGGAAAAAGAAAGAGAGAGCGGGAGAAAGAAAGAAAAGAGAGCGATAGTCGGTGTTCCACACTCGAAAGTGGTGGAATGTAAGCAGCGCATGCTGCTCCAGCTTTTATACTGCATCTGCTCTTCACTTCCTCTAAACCCCACCCCACTGTTCTGCAATTAGAAGAATGAACACATTCAACTTATTCAAGCTTCACTATTACTGTCCCCTTCGTTAGGCACTTTGGGCCCGTACATACCCACATTGAGTGCTGCAGCAGCAGTCCTGATTAGACATTAGCGGTAATGTTCCTTATTATTGGGTTTCTATTTCTACAGACATCGCCATCAATGTAGCCCGGTCCTTCATGTAACATTTTTCCTCTTCAACCACTTCCCTCCAGTCAAGGACTTTCAGCAGGACTAGACCACTGACATCCTTGAACCCCGTGCAAACACTCAGGCATAGAATGTCGCAATTTTGTGACACAAGTAGTGATGGGCAAGCATGCTCGGCACTGCTTGATCGAGTAGCGAGCAGTGGCAAGTATTGCTTGGTGCTTGAGTGCTCTGATCCCAAAAGTGATTTATATGAGCCAGGCGCAGAGAGAAAGAGATTTTCGTCCTCTGGAAAAATGCTTGAGTTTTCCATTCATTTCCATTATGCTAACTACTGGAATAGAGCACGATGGGCATCCAACATGCTCGATTTGAGTACCAAGCACTAGAGCATTTCAGTGCTCGATCAACACTAGTGACAACATGCGCTGCAATGGCAATGCATGAAGGGGCCCCAGAAACATAATTGAGCTGGAAGTCCTGGCCTGGAGTGAAGTGGCCGAAGAGGATGCATGCGATAAGGGAAGGGGAAGAGAAAAGTCGTGAAGGACCGAATGGCAGGTTGTGGGGGTTATTTTGTTTTTATTTTGTCTTACTTTTTGCCTCTCCGTTTGCATTTCAGCAAAATAGCTGGCTTCCTTTAAAATTTGAATAGCATTAAATTTGTCTGTAGAATCAACCCTACTAAGCCATCTATATGGACATGTAGGTCATAGGAAGCTGCTACAATACTGGCATACAGCAGTACTGCTGGAAAGCAGTGGCCGAAGGAGCACGAGCAGGAACAGCAAGCGGTAGTAGAAGTTCTTGGAGTTAGCAAAAGGAGTTGTAGGAAACAATCCATAGGTAGATGAGAACACTCTGGGTAAGAATGTTCAGGAGCTGGAGACTGGAACTAGGCTAACAGCTAGACACAATACTCAAGCAATGAGTGAGAGATCCATGCAGCTTTAAGTAGGCCCAAACAGGAAACAAGTTGGATCCCACAGGTTCAGAATCTGCCATTTTAGTGCAAGGGCAATTGCAAAACACAACAGCAAGGAGTGGGAAGGAGTGGGATTGCACATATATTAAGGTTAATAATAGCAGCCACCAGTGGTTAAACTGTAGAAGGAAAACAGGAATTCTGACAGAAGCCGGATAAAATGCTATCTTGGTATCTTTGGGTCCAATGTCTTATTCCAGAGAAATCCAAGTTTTTCTTATATATAAATGAGTTGTTAAGATCTATGGGCCACATAATCTGCATGAGAATCTTTCTCCACAGCTTAATTTACTCAGATAATGCCTTCTCGATCCCTATGTTTCCCCCTAGTAAAATAATAACACTTGGGCTGCGTGTTCATGATCAGGAATATAAGTGTTTTGGACGCAACTTATTTTTGCTGCGTCTGAAATGCTGTGTTGTATAGTACAAGTACAGTGAATGAGATTAGTAGAAATCCCATGCCCACTGTGCTTCTTTTTTATGCTGTGTAAAATCACCTGCAATGTGAGATTCTAATCCACAGCATGTTAATTTCTCTTGAGGGAATGCTCAGTCTTCCGTGCGAAGTTTCTCCGTAGACTTGTATGATATGCAGGAAATCCACAATTTAAAAAAAAGACATAAGAAGTAAAGTGCGTTTACGCAGTGCAAACACACCCAAAGACTCATCTATATAATAAATAAATTATTTTAAAAAATGACGAGCAGTCCACCCTATTTTTGATAACTAGCCCAGGTAAAGCAGACAGGTGTGGGCTTATATTAACAGGCTAGGAAGGTCCATGGTTATTTTACCCTTCCTAGCCTAAAAATAGAAGCCCCCAGCTGCCCCAAATTGGCACATTTATTAGTTGCGCCAATTCAGACAGTTTACACGGCTCTTCCTGATTGCACTAGTGCGGTGCCAAACGGGCTAATAATTTATGGGGTTTGATGTCAGCTGTGTAGTATCAGCTGGCATCAAGCCCAGGGATTAGTAAAGGAGAGGTGTCTGTCTATCAGAGACTCTCATTACTAACCCAGTAATCAAAATAAATAAATAAAAAACACAGGAAAAAATAGTTTTAAAAAAAACACACCACTACACCTTATTCACCAATTTATTGAAAAGCAAAAAAAAACATGAAGATCCGACATACAGAATCGCTGGACGGACATCGTGGGAACCCAAATGGATTACGTTGGAGCTGTGGGAGTTTTTATTTAATAATAAATTGGTGAATGAGGGTGTGTTTCTTGTTGTTGTTTATTTAACTCTCTTATTATGCCTTTCAGGGTTCCATTTTTGGACTACTTCTTTTGATTCGCTGGATTACGTTGGATCATCATGGTTGTTTTTTTTGCTTTATAATAAATTAGTGAACGAGGTGTGAGGGACTGTTTTCTAAAATAAACTTTTTTCCTGTGTGTGTGTTTTTTTTTAAAATACTAGGCTAGTCATGGGGGTGTCTGATACACACCTCTCCATTACTGACCCGTGGGCTTGATGCCACCTGACATTACAAAGCTTACATCAACCTCATAAACTATTACCCCGATTGCCACTGCACTGGAGCAATTGGGAAGAGCCGGGCAAAGTGCCCGAATTGGCGCATCTAATGAGCGAGCCCTTATACTCACCTCTGGTGCTGATGCTGTTCCAACAGTGTTGGCACTGACTCTCCCGGGGCTTGCATCACATTATTATGTCACGCAATCCCTGAGGCCAATCAGCACTGTCTTCACTCTCACCACCTTCAGACGAATCACATACATTCGGAGGAAGTGAGAGAGCAGCAGCTAAATTCTGCGAGCTGCAGTGTCACTGCACTCCTGCGATGTTGCAGAGGCAAAGCTGTCTCTGCTTGCATCATCAAAGAGCGCATAGTTTGCACCAAGAGTGCAGTTGTGCTACTGGCTTTAATTGTCAAACAATCAGGAGCACAATGCCCTTTAGCAAGCAGCAAAAAAGAAGCAAGACAAAAATATATCTCATACCCTACCATAATTATATATAAATGTAAAGCAAAATTGCATAATAAATATAGGGTACTTAGTGAACTATTTTTGATCAAAAAAAGTATACAAGCCGTCCCACCAGCGGCAAGGTGACCCTAAATTGGGACGGTACCTATACTGCCTATATTAAAAACCTTACTGTATATCAAAGTTGAAGTAATGCATATAAAAGGGTAGACAAATAGGACCGGGTCCCAACTCCAGACCACCTAGGCCCGTGGTAAGCTACATATATACCAATCAGCTCAACAAAGGGCATGCCACACCCTTAAATTGCACAGAATGCAAACAAGTCAAAAAACCAGACAATGTGAACTGAGGTCTAAGATGGCAGACATACAAGAAACAGAGGCATGTTCACACTAGCAAAAAAGAAGCAAGACAAAAATATATCTCATACCCTACCATAATTATATATAAATGTAAAGCAAAATTGCATAATAAATATAGGGTACTTAGTGAACTATTTTTGATCAAAAAAAGTATACAAGCCGTCCCACCAGCGGCAAGGTGACCCTAAATTGGGACGGTACCTATACTGCCTATATTAAAAACCTTACTGTATATCAAAGTTGAAGTAATGCATATAAAAGGGTAGACAAATAGGACCGGGTCCCAACTCCAGACCACCTAGGCCCGTGGTAAGCTACATATATACCAATCAGCTTTTTTGCTAGTGTGAACATGCCTCTGTTTCTTGTATGTCTGCCATCTTAGACCTCAGTTCACATTGTCTGGTTTTTTGACTTGTTTGCATTCTGTGCAATTTAAGGGTGTGGCATGCCCTTTGTTGAGCTGATTGGTATATATGTAGCTTACCACGGGCCTAGGTGGTCTGGAGTTGGGACCCGGTCCTATTTGTCTACCCTTTTATATGCATTACTTCAACTTTGATATACAGTAAGGTTTTTAATATAGGCAGTATAGGTACCGTCCCAATTTAGGGTCACCTTGCCGCTGGTGGGACGGCTTGTATACTTTTTTTGATCAAAAATAGTTCACTAAGTACCCTATATTTATTATGCAATTTTGCTTTACATTTATATATAATTATGGTAGGGTATGAGATATATTTTTGTCTTGCTTCTTTTTTGCTAGTGTGAACATGCCTCTGTTTCTTGTATGTCTGCCATCTTAGACCTCAGTTCACATTGTCTGGTTTTTTGACTTGTTTGCATTCTGTGCAATTTAAGGGTGTGGCATGCCCTTTGTTGAGCTGATTGGTATATATGTAGCTTACCACGGGCCTAGGTGGTCTGGAGTTGGGACCCGGTCCTATTTGTCTACCCTTTTATATGCATTACTTCAACTTTGATATACAGTAAGGTTTTTAATATAGGCAGTATAGGTACCGTCCCAATTTAGGGTCACCTTGCCGCTGGTGGGACGGCTTGTATACTTTTTTTGATCAAAAATAGTTCACTAAGTACCCTATATTTATTATGCAATTTTGCTTTACATTTATATATAATTATGGTAGGGTATGAGATATATTTTTGTCTTGCTTCTTTTTTGCTAGTGTGAACATGCCTCTGTTTCTTGTATGTCTGCCATCTTAGACCTCAGTTCACATTGTCTGGTTTTTTGACTTGTTTGCATTCTGTGCAATTTAAGGGTGTGGCATGCCCTTTGTTGAGCTGATTGGTATATATGTAGCTTACCACGGGCCTAGGTGGTCTGGAGTTGGGACCCGGTCCTATTTGTCTACCCTTTTATATGCATTACTTCAACTTTGATATACAGTAAGGTTTTTAATATAGGCAGTATAGGTACCGTCCCAATTTAGGGTCACCTTGCCGCTGGTGGGACGGCTTGTATACTTTTTTTGATCAAAAATAGTTCACTAAGTACCCTATATTTATTATGCAATTTTGCTTTACATTTATATATAATTATGGTAGGGTATGAGATATATTTTTGTCTTGCTTCTTTTTTGCTAGTGTGAACATGCCTCTGTTTCTTGTATGTCTGCCATCTTAGACCTCAGTTCACATTGTCTGGCCTTTAGCAAGCAGGAAGCAGTGTGGCAGTGGAGCGGTGCACTACTAACTAAAGACTATGAGGATTGTAAGTCTTTATTTATATTTTGAGCAAGCTGCTGAGATTTTCTAGACACAGATGTCCTTATGAGATTGAAGTCTCTGAATGTTGGGGCTCTCCAAAGTGGTTTTAGATTTCACATGTAAAGCGCCATGGAATAAATGGCGCTATAATAATAAATAATAATAATAATAATAAATAGTGTAAAAATGTTTCTTATAAATTGGAGAAAAATTACATAAAAGAATTTAGAAGTAAAAAAAACAAAAACAACCCTTGCTAATAAGAAAAAGGGAAAGAAAGATTACTTATTTTTTCTTTGAGCAGGTAGTGGGGTGCTACAAAACTGAGCCGCAATACCAAACACAACCTTTAATTAAAAGTGGTGCTGTTTCAGAAAAACATTTAACCATTTTTCCTAATCACACACCCCCCCTTTGATTTGTTTACATTGTCGTGTATCACACAAGGATTTGCAGTGGTAAAATGTTGAGTGTTTTAAGCCAAACAATTTGAAAACCTCTCCAAAAGTGATGTCGCTGATAATTCATTCTAGACAGCATGCTGAAATCTATTTGTGTGACTGGATTAAAAGGTGCTGTCAGGATCAGTGTGCTTTTCTCATCACTTTAAACAAGTGAGTGGAATTTTATCTGTATGCAGTTTTCAGTTTAATACATCATCTGTCTTTCCAGATTAAATTAGATGACTTATACAAAAAGCTTAGCGGGGAGGTTGAGAAAACAAGGCCCGCATCTCGTTTTTGTTTTACCTAAATTATATATTATGAGAACAAAAAAGCACACAGATAAAAAAAAAGCCCCCCCAAAAAATAGTCAAATCTAAAATTACCCGTATCACATATACAGTACAGACAAAAAGTTTGGACACACCTTCTCATTTAAAGATTTTTCTGTATTTTCATGACTATGAAAATTGTACATTCACACTGAAGACATCAAAACTATAAATTAACACATGTGGAATTATATACTTAACAAAAAAGTGTGAAACAACTGAAAATATGTCTTATATTCTAGGTTCTTCAAAGTAGCCACCTTTTGCTTTGATGACTGCCTTGCACACTCTTGCCATTCTCTTGATGAGCTTCAAGAGGTAGTCACCGGAAATGGTTTTCACTTCACATGTGTGCCCTGTCAGGTTTAACAAGTGGGATTTCTTGCCTTATAAATGGGGTTGGGACCATCAGTTGTGTTGTGCAGAAGTCAGGTAGATACACAGCTGAAAGTCCTACTGAATAGACTGTTAGAATTTGTATTATGGCAAGAAAAACGAGTGGCCATCATTACTTTAAGAAATGAAGGTCAGTCAGTCTGAAAAATTGGGCAAACTTTGAATGTGTCCCCAAGTGCAGTTGCAAAAACCATCAAGCGCTACAAAGAAACTGGCTCACATGAGAACCGCCCCAGGAAAGGAAGACCAAGAGTCACCTCTGCTTCTGAGGATAAGTTTATCCGAGTCACCAGCCTCAGAAATCGCAGGTTAACAGCAGCTCAGATTAGAGACCCGGTCAATGCCACACAGAGATCTAGCAGCAGACACACCTCTACAACAATTGTTAAGATGAGACTTTGTGCAACACTTCATGGTAAAATAGCTGCTAGGAAACCACTGGTAAGGACAGGCAACAAGCAGAAGAGACTTGTTTGGGCTAAAGAACACAAGGAATGGACATTAGACCAGTGGAAATCTATGCTTTGGTCTGATTTGATGTCTTTGGTTCCAACCACCATGTCTTTGTGCGACACAGAAAAGGTGAACGGATAGACTCTACATGCCTGGTTCCAACCGTGAAGCATGGAGGAGGAGGTGTGATGGTGTGGGGGTGCTTTGCTGGTGACACTGTTGGGGATTTATTCAAAATTGAAGGCACACTGAACCAGCATGGCTACCACAGCATCTTGCAGCGACATGCTATTCCATCCGGTTTACGTTTAGTTGGACCATCATTTATTTTTCAACAGGACAATGACCCCCAAACACACCTCCAGGCTGTGTAAGGGCTATTTGACCAAGTAAGAGAGTGATGGGGTGCTACGCCAGATGACCTGGCCTCCAAAGTCACCTGACCTGAACCCAATTGAGATGGTTTGGGGTGAGCTGGATCGCAGAGTGAAGGCAAAAGGACCAACAAGTGCTAAGCATCTCTGGGAACTCCTTCAAGATTGTTGGAAGACCATTTCTGGTGACTACCTCTTGAAACTCATCAAGAGAATGCCAAGAGTGTGCAAAGCAGTCGTCAAAGCAAAAGGTGGCTACATTGAAGAACCTAGAATATAAGACATATTTTCAGTTGTTTCACACTTTTTGTTAAGTATATAATTCCACATGTGTTAATTCATAGTTTTGATGCCTTCAGTGTGAATGTACAATTTTCAAAGTCAAGAAAATACAGAAAAATCTTTAAATCAGAAGGTGTGTCCAAACTTTTGGTCTGTACTGTACATCATATGAGTAATGATCACATTGCCCGAAGGGTTACATTGGCTTCGAAAGACATAAAAGCTAAATAGTCAAATAATTATATTTCATTGCTATATACTTTTATATGCTGCTTCATAAATCACTTACGGTTAGTGTTGAGCGATACCTTCCGATATCAGGAAATATCGTATCGGATTGGATCGGACCGATACTCAAAAAGTATCGGATATCGCCGATTCCGATACCGGAAACCAATGCAAGTCAATGGGACACTAATATCGGAATGAAAATAAACCCTTTCTTTCCTTGTAGGTTAATTCTACATGAAGTAGGATGCGCCAATTCTGGCACTTAGCCTCGCTCTTCCCACTGCCCTGTAGCGGTGGCAGTGGGGTAATAGGGCTGGGGTTGATGTCAGCTTATAATGCCAGCTGACATCAAGCCCAGGTTAGTAATGGAGAGGCGTCTATAAGACACCCCCATTACTAACCCCATAGTCAAAGTTAAAAAAAACCACAAACACCCAGAATAAAGTCCTTTAATTGAAATAAACACACAATTCTTTATTGTTCTAAATTAAACCATACTTACCATCACGCCCATTCCAGCTGAAGCCAACGATCTCCTGCAATAAAAGTAAAATAATAAAGCAACCTCATCCTTACCTTTCCATGGTTCCCACGATGGCTCCAGCTCTGCTACATCGAGATGACAGGCTGGACCGCAGCAGAACGCTGCCATCCAGCCTGTCATCCCGCGGACACTGAGAAGCGCAGGCATGCTTGCGCTCCTCAGTGTCTCTCTGTGACGGCATCCAGATGAGCCGACAATGAACTCGGCTCACCTCATGTACGTCACTGACAGCGTGGGAGAATTCTCCTGCACTCAGCGCTTCAGCGTGAGAATTTTCCCACGCTGTCAGTGACGTGCATGAGGTGAGGTCATGTCCAATGAACTCAGCTCACCTCATGCACGTCACTGACAGCGTGGGAGAATTCTCACGCTGAAGCGCTGAGTGCAGGAGAATTCTCCCACGCTGTCAGTGACATGCATGAGGTGAGCCGAGTTCATTGGACATGACCTCACCTCATGCACGTCACTGACAGCGTGGGAAAATTCTCCTGTACTCAGCGCTTCAGCGTGAGAATTTTCCCACGCTGTCAGTGACGAGCATGAGGTGAGCCGAGTTCATTGGACATGACCTCGGCTCATCTGGATGCCGTCACAGAGAGACACTGAGGAGCGCAAGCATGCCTGCGCTTCTCAGTGTCCGCGGGATGACAGGCTGGATGGCAGCGTTCTGCTGCGGTCCAGCCTGTCATCTCGATGTAGCAGAGCTGAAGCTGTCGTGGGAACCATGGAAAGGTAAGGATGATGTTGGTTTATTATTTTTCTTTTATTGCAGGAGATCGTTGGCTTCAGCTGGAATGGGCGTGATGGTAAGTATAGTTTAATTTAGAACAATAAAGAATTGTGTCTTTATTTCAATTAAAGGACTTTATTCTGGGTGTTGTGTTTTTTTTAAATACTTTACTAGAAATTCATGGTGGTCATGTCTAATATTGGCGTGACCCCATGAATTTCGGGCTTAGGGCCAGCTGATAATGCCAAGCTGGCCTTAACCCCTTATTACCCAGTGAGCCACCGCACCAGGGCCCTGGATGAGTTGGGTACAGCGCCAGAAGATGGCGCTTCTATGAACGCGCCATTTTCCGGGGCGGCTACGGATTGCAATTTGCAGCGGGTGGGGCCCAGAAAGCTTGGGTCTCCCTGCGCTGCAGATTCCAGCCCCCAGCTGCCTAGTTGTACCTGGCTGGACACAAAAATAGGGCGAAGCTCCACGTATTTTTTTTTTTAATTATTTCATGAAATTCATGAAATAATAAAGAAAAAAAGGGCTTCCCTATATTGTTGTGTCCGGCCAGGTACAAATAGGCAGCTGGTGGTTGGGGGCAGCCCGTTCCTGCCTGCTGTACCTGGCTGGACACAAATATAGGGCGAAGCCCCACATCAATTTTTTTTTAATTATTTCATGAATTTCCTGAAATAATTAAAAAAAAATTGACGTGGGGCTTCGCACTATATTTGGGTCCAGCCAGGTACAGCAGGCAGGAACGGGCTGCCCCCAACCACCAGCTGCCTATTTGTACCTGGCCGGACACAACAATATAGGGAAGCCCTTTTTTTCTTTATTATTTCATGAATTTCATGAAATAATTTAAAAAAAAAATACGTGGGGCTTCTCCCTATTTTTGTGTCCAGCCAGGTACAACTAGGCAGCTGGGGGATGGAATCTGCAGCGCAGGGAGGTCCAAGCTTTCTGGCCCCCCCCCCGCTGCAAATTGCAGTCCGCAGCCACCCCGGAAAATGGCGCGTTCATAGAAGCTGGATGCTGTACCTGGCTGGCAAACAAAAATATAGCAAAGCCCACGTCAAAATTTTTGGGAAAAATTAATTAAAAAATAAATAATAATTTAGGGACTGCATCCTTATTAACTCCTCAAATGTCATTTAGTGTTAAAATAAAGGATTTATATAAAAAAAAAATTGGCGTGGGATCCCCCATAATTTTAGTCTCTAGCGGAGGTTAAGCAGACAGCTGGGGCAGATGTTTGAAGCCTTGGAAGGGGGTAATACCCACGGAGCTTCCCAGACTACTAATATCAGCCCCCAGCTGAATACCTAGCCTTTACTAGCTATTAAAATGGGGGACCCCCCCAAAAAAATGACGTGGGGTCCCCCCTATTTTAATAGCTAGCAAAGGCTAGGCAGACAGCTGGGGGCTGATATTAATAGCCCAGGAAGGGTGCCATGAATATTGGCCCCCTCCCAGGCTAGAAACACCAGCCGTCAGCCGCCCCAGAAATGGCGCATCCATAGGATGCGCCAACTCTGGCACTTAGCCTCGCTCTTCCACGCTGCCCTGGTGCGGTGGCAGGGGGTAATAGAGCTGGGGTTCATGTCAGCGCCAGCTGCCATGAAGCCCAGGTTAGTAATGATGGGCGTCTATAAGACACCCCCATTACTAACCTACAAAGTGTTAAAAAGAAAAAACACACTACACCCAGAAAAAAATAATTTATTTGAAATAAAACACACCATTTTATTTAATTCTTAGTTTACTAAAAAAAAAAAATGGTTACCTGTCCACGTTCCTGCGCTGATCTCCCATGCACAGCTGTCACATCTGGAGATGGTGACAGCTGTGCATGGCTGCTGTAAGCTCACGCTGCCGGGAACACGTCCGCTCCCGGCAGCGGGAGCCACTGACTGAGGTCACCGGAGCGCAGCTCCGGAGACCTCCTTTACGGCACTGCTGTACCGTGGGAATTTCTCACGATACAGCAGGGCCGTAAAGGAGCTAACCGGAGCAGCGCTGCCTGAACTCCGGTGAACCCACTTATGCAGTGACGGGGCTGCTTTACGGCCCCATCATTCTAGCGGCGGCAGCGGTTCAGAGCGGTCACATTCTATGTGGCTGCTCTGAACTGGAGATCTTCGTGGGACACTCGTGAACTACTACGGAGGGGTAAGGATAAGGTTGTGGTTTATTATTTTAAATTTTATTACAGGAGATCGATGGCTTCGGGGAATTAGGTGTCTAGGTGAGTATAGGTGTAGTTTTTTATTTTTTACTTTATTTTAGGTGGCGATCGGCGGGGACAGGTAATGTATGAACTAATTTATTGTAGGCAACCACTGGCCACCAATGACATGTATTTAAAATTTATTGGGGACACAGTAGGGCAATTTAAATAGCAGGATCAGGCTGATGGGAACTACTGCTCCCATCGAGCTGATCCTGCTGGCACGAGTGGATGGGGGACAGACATAGGCCGGTGGGAGTAGTAGTGTCACATCGGCCTATGTCTGCCTGCACGCACACACCCGCACACATCGCACAGACACAGCGCACACCCGCACACACTCGCAGACATCGCACAGACACCGCGCACACCCGCACACATCGCACAGACATCGCGCACACCCGCAGACATCGCACAGACACCCACACACACCAATCATGACGGGCTGATGGTCTGGGAGGTGAGGCTGACCTCTGTGGCCGTGGGAAAGTTCATGTGAGTTCTTGCAATGCAGTCAAGCATGAACTCACATGAACCCTCTGAGGGCACCGCGGCTACTTCAAATGAACAGCTGATCGGCATCACCTGATACCTCAGCTGTTCATTTGAAATAACCAGCGGGAAAGCGCAGCACAGAACGGGAAAGCCGGCGGTGAAGTCTTTTCACTGCCGGCTTCCCCGCCTGGGTCCTTCGCTCCCCGCTCCTTGGTGCTGCGCTCCCCGCCCGGTCCTAATTTACGATTGGGATTGGAGGTGGCGAGAGGAGCGGAGGATCGAGGTGGGAGGCTGCCGGGAAGCAGTATGGGGCTGTGTAATTGTTTAAAAGCCGGCGGCTTTTTACCGCCCGCCGGCTTTTAAACAATCAGGAGAATTCTCCCACGCTGGGATGGCATTCTGATGACAGGCTGGATCTCAGCTGAGCGCTGCCACCCAGCTTGTCATCCTTCAGAGACACTGTAGAGCGCAGGCATTATGGGAACTTCCGATTCCGGTATTCGATATTGTAAAAGTATCGGAATTAAGTATCGGAATTCCGATACCGCGAATATCGGCCGATACTCGATATTTCAGTATCGGAATGCTCAACACTACTTACGATATATGAAAATAAAATGGATACAAAATGCTCATTGAGCCTCAGGTAAATGAATACTATAAAACAGTTAGGCTTCATGCAAGCAACGGCTTTTTCAGAAGGGTTCCGCCCAGAATCCACCTGAAAAAGCAAAACTGCTCCATAAAATGAACCTAATACATAGCAATGTTAAAACTACATTACTGTACACATGTTCTCTTTGACGTCACTTCTTTTAAGTGCTTCAAGGTTCAGAAACCCTAATACCTCATTCAGATATCCAGTTTTTGCACAAGAATACTGTCTTCGATTTTCACGAATAGCACTCAAACTTATGATACTCTACTGAGCCATTCACATGTCCCACTTTTTCCTCGGGTCGAGCAATCGGCAGACAATATCGGAGACATGTCTGATTTTGATCTGGGGACTGAATCAAAATCAACAACATAAGTCAATAGCTCGATGCAAAAATCGGACCGCCCTTGAATGACATCCGATTTTCATGGACTGTCAGAATGGGGAAGTTGGAGAATTTATTTTTTTTCATTTCTTCATGAACATGAAAAATATTAAGATTTGAGAATCCTCAGTGGTTGATACCTTTTAATGCCTAACTAAAAAGATGGTCACAAGTTGCAAGCTTTTGAGACTACTCAGGTCTCTTCATCAGGCATAGTATAACACAAAATCTGAAGAGTCACATATTTATACACAATGGGACACAGAAATAATGTAATAGATGAGACAAGTAACGTAAAGCAGAGCTATTACTGTGTGAGAAAGATAAACAGTTCTGGCCTTAAATATTGGATTAGTTCATAGATAAGGACTGTGAAAGTTTTATTGACCAGTGATTGAGGTCTGGTCCAGGGTTATGATGACCCCCAAGTTCTGAGGAGCACATTCCTTAGTTGATGTAGAATGACATAAATCCATGCGCCACATTCATTCCTGCTCTGAAGGTGTCATCATCAAGTTATATTCCCAAACTTTTCTGTTTCTCTGAGATTTGAAGTTACTTTCAATACCAATAATTTCATGTATGCAATGTTGTGATCAGGAAACAAAAATGCTTGGCCACAGGTAGATCTATTTTTTCTTCTTTCATTGTGTGTCGATGAGAATTCATCCTTGTCCTACGTTTTTGTCCTTTCTCCCCTACATACAGACCCCCAGATGGACATTTGGTGCAACCCTATGGATAGAGACAAACACATTGGTGGCCTCAGAAAGACCTTTTTGAGTCAGGGCTACCATCCAAGAACAATTGAGAACCAGATTAGAAGAGCCACCAGAATTTCAAGGAATCATCTCCTACATTACAAGACTAAACAAGAAAGCAACCGGGTGCCTCTAGTAGTCACCAACAATCCAAATCTGGAGGTGCTAAGGAGAGCTGCACGGAAACTACAACCCTTACTACAAAAAGATGCCCTCATTACAATCCATATTTCCAGACCCCCCACTTCTGTGTTTCAGGCAGCCCCCAAATTTAAGAAGCATCATTGTTAGAAGCTCCCTATCATCTCCACCAGCTACAGGTACCTTTCCCCGCAACCAGAAAAAATGTAAAACCTGTCCATTTATAATGACCACAGACAAGATAAAGATCCTCACTTCACATCAGAACTACAAGATCCCAGGTACTTTCAGCTTCATCACATCTAATGTGGTGTACTTAATTATATGCACCAAATGTCCATCTGGGGTCTGTATGTAGGGGAGAAAGGACAAAAACTTAGGACAAGAATGAATTCTCATCGTCACACAATAAAAGAAGAAAAAATAGATCTACCTGTGGCCAAGAATTTTTGTTTCCCTGATTACAACATCACAGACATGAAATTATTGGTATTAAAATGTAACTTCAAATCTCAGAGAGACAGAAAAGTTTGGGAATATAAACTGATGGTGACCTTCTACATTCTACATCAACTAAGGAATGTACTCCTCAGAACTTTGGGGTCATCATAACCCTGGACCAGACCTTAATCACCGGACAATAAAACTTTCACGGTCCTTATCTATGAACTAATCCAATATTTAAGGCCAGAACTGTTTATCTTTCTCCCACAGTAAAAGCAATGCTTTACATTACCTATCTCATCTATTACATTATTTCTGTGTCCCATTGTGTATAAATATGTGACTCTTCAGATTTTGTGTTATACTATGCCTGATGAAGAGACCTGAGTAGTCTCAAAAGCTTGCAACTTGTTACCATCTTTTCAGTTAGCCATTAAAAGGTATCACCCACTGAGGACTCTCAAATTTTGATACTTTTCTATCTACTAGCTAACACGATACAACTATATATATTTTCCCTGTATGTTTATGAACATGAACATCAGATGACACTCATAGCACACTCTAATAAAACTTTGATCAGAGTTGGATCCGAATAATCGGTCCGATTTTCTCGAAAAACTAAAAAAATTGGACATCTGAATGAGCCGTTAAGCAGATATAAAAGGTGACATTCTCATACCTGGAATGGCTTGTGCTCAGAAGCCACCCACTATCTATAGTTTACAGTTAAGAATAAGTTGCCAGCCACAAGTATAAAGGCAATACCACTGGTAAAGTTGCTTTAGGAAAATGACCACCGGTGCTTTTCTGAAGCAGCTTCGACTGGGAAAACTTGGCTGCTGCGCCAGCGTCTCAGTCATTCCATGTGCACATTAGCCTAAGGGAAGACTTTAAGAGTTTATAAAGTGTAATTTTTAAGTGGTATCGTAAATAAGCCATTCTACTTAGCCAGAAAATAGACTTTACCATAGTCACCACCAGGAAAAAATGACAACTTCCTAGCATCCTGAATTCTTACATGCAGTAAGGGCTCTTTCACACATCCATGTTTCCAGTACATGTGGTGACAGTTTCCACACGTACTGGAGACACTGACACCCGTAGACCCATTCAAATTTATGGGTCTGAGCACATGTCAGTGTGTTTCCACGGACCGTGTGTTTGTGTGCTCCACACGCTAACATGTCCATTTTTTTGCAGATGCATGGTCCGCAAAAGTGTCTCACGCTGAACACACATGGATGACATCCGTGTGTCATCAGTGTGACACATACCAGGGCTTGTGAATCAGCGCTACAGTTAACGCTGTTCCCAAGTGCTGGGTGCTGAACACTGCCCTCATCATGGTTTCTGCCAGCGCTGCGATGAGCACCAGCAGGGACAATGATGAGGGTAGTAGTAGAGTCTGCTCCTGCAGTGTCCCTGTGTAGAAATAAGAATAAAATAATAAAATCCATATACTCACCTGTCTGGAAATGTACCCCTCTGTAATCCTCTGACCGCTGACGCCAATGAGCAGGGAAGAATGAGCCTCTGCAGCAGGCAGGCCCCGGAGCTGAGCTCAGAAGCGGTGTCTTGTCACTCACTGAGCGCAGCTCCAGAGCCGCTCCCTTTTTTATTGGGTTTTAACAACATTGATTTGAAAACAGAACATTTCAATTATGTTCAATAATGACAAAAAAGTTGACAGTTGTTAGTATTACGTTATCGTTAAACACTAGACTATAAATATAACCAGATTGATCAGGTATTAATATAAGCTCTTACATGAACCAAATAATGATGCGTGTGCTAGAAAAATGTAAAGAAGAATGGAGAGCAGAAAGAGAAAGAATGAGAAGGAAAAGGAAGTGGCCTGGAACAAGAAAAAACAAAAACCACGACTTAATGAAACCACCACTTCAGAAGAGGCCACATCTACCACGACATTCTGTTTTAAGTATTATCTTCTGACAACCAGATTGCAAGGTCATTCCCCTCACTGAATAATACCAAACATGTCCATTGGCGATGAAAAGCTTTAGGCGATTGTTATCATGAGCAATCATGTTTTCCATTTTCATAATATTGTTAACTTCTTCCACCCATTCATCAAAAGTGGGAGTTTTGTGGATTTCTAGTGACATGGAATAATTGACTTAACAGCTGTTAGAAAGTACCTAAGGATATCTTTCTTTGCGTTTGTGGTTGAATCCGGAGAAATGGACAGTAGGCCTATTTGGGGAAGGGTGTAACTCTGTTACCAGTGAGACTATTGTACAGTGAGAAAATTGAATTCCATAACCCACAAACCAATGGGCATTCCCACCATATATGTTACATAGACCAGGCTGCACCGGCACTCCGCCAGCACAGGTCTGACACAGAGGGGAAGATACTATGTAGCATAGTAGGACAACGGTACCATCAAGATAAAATCTTGTAGTTTTTCTCCTGAGAACGGCAAGTAATAGGTAATTTGTTAGAGAGTATGAATGCTTTTTGCCAGTCTTCCTCTGAAATTTGACTACCCAATTCATTCTCTACATAGAGGATAGAAGTTTAGTACAAGGACAAGGACCTACTTGAGTGATTAAGGTTTTAACGGAGTGAGTTCATCCTTTATACTAGTCAGAGATATGTGAGAATTTATAAATGACCTGAGCTGGAAATAAGACAGCAAGGATACATGCCTACCTGGACAAGAGCAACTAAGTTCTGTGAAGGAAGAAAAAGAGCCTGATTCCATCTGTCCCAGATTAGAAATGAGTCCACACCTGAAGCAGGGGGAAATCTGGATTGTCAAACAAGGGCATTAATGGACCCAACCTACGTGATATAGATGATGAGATTAAGAGTCTAGACTTGCTCACATGTTTTCAAAAAGTGTTTATTGAGTATTGGTAGTTGTTTAGTTTGTACATGTATTTTGTCAATCCAAGGTAGAGATGTGAGTGTCCAGAGAGAGAGGTCCCATTCCAGTTTTACCCATTGCTTCTGTTCCACAGACCTGAACCAATCTACTGCTCTTATAAGAATAGCAGACTGATGGTATTATTGTAGATCAGGCAGACAAGTACTCCCTTTACTCTTGGGAAAACACAATATTTTAAAATGTATCCTAGGCCTCGATGTTTCCAATAAAAACGTGCTAATAGCCTTGTTGAGACGGGAGAAAAAGGTCTGAGGAGCAGGCAGGAACGGTCTGGAATATATAAAGAAGTTTTGGCAAAATGTTAATTTTGATTACATTAATAAGACCAAACCAGAGCAAGGGTTTCAAGTTATAATTCATTAGATTTTGAAAAGGTTTTAATGCGGCCTGATTCCTCCACGTCCGTATAGATTCGGGCGCACGGGTGACTTCCTGCACTACCCGTGCCCCTGGGATCCCCTCTATATCTGGAGCCTTCCCTCTGCTCCCGTCCCCTAAAGTAGGTGACCGTACCCTAAACTAGTGGAGAACAATCAGGCTCTGCTAGATAACCGGAGGCTACTGTACTTGCAAGGTGCAGCTGCCAGCCACCACAATTACATCGCCGAAAAGGTGGCCACAGAGGGTACTGGTGACTGCACGTCGCCCGACAAAGATCCGAGGCTACCGGCTTGGGACACTGACTGTGAGGCGCAGGGCAGGAGGGTGAGAGCCAGCGCAGGGAAGACGACCGAGAAAGGAACGTAGAATGGGGTCCCGTTTAAGTACTCCTGAAATACTTGAGAGCTGCTGAACCCCTTCCTTGGTGAACACAGGATGACGTGGGTGGTTATAATCCGGAAAGTGTAACCTGAGGAACTTAACAACTGTGAGTAAACCTTGAAGACTACACCCCACTGTGTCCTAGAATTATTGCTGCGCCATCACCAGCCTTGCACTACACTGCACAGCAACATCTACCTCATAGCATCACTATATCCTTCCCTGGAGCTAAGCTCTGCCTGTGGAGAGCTGAACCAACTCTGCTGTGTCACCAACAGCTCCAGAGGATCTGTACCGCAGCGGTGGCCCCATATAGCCGCATACCACAGGTGGCGTCACAAACATTATCTCTAAAAACTTTATTCCCCTGTTACTTTTCCCCTTTAATTGACCGCCCTGGGTCACGGATTGGGTCACTGCCACCGTGACATCCATCAGCACCGACCGGCCCGGCTACCGAGTACCCCACGGCCCAGGGGGCGCTTCAAAAGCTTTGTCTAGTACCTCCTGCTCAGGCATCTGTAAGGAAGGAAGGGCAGTGCCCATAATTTATTTGTTAATTTTGGTTTCCAGAATATTAGATGGCATGTCATGGTATTGTTCATGAATATCATATAGTGAATTATAATAGCAAAAAAATGATTCAGCTTTGTCAGTGGGGTTATGAATTTCTGGTCAGGGTGGCCCTTTTAAATTGAATACATATATCCTTTGCATGCATGGAGGTAGCCTCCTTGCAAATGAGCTACCACATTTATCTGCAAATTCGTATGAGTACCTTCACATGCGATCTTGGTATTTTGTATACGTTTGATCTGTTAAAGACCTTAGCACCTTTCTAGCATTAAGCAGGTCTCCGTATACCTGGAGGGAAGCGGATCATTTATGTTGTTTGTCAAGGAGATCAATCCGCTCAAGCAAATGGAAGACTCTATCAGATCTCTTTTTTTTTACGTTAACATATACCAGGTTTTCAGAAATTACCTTTTTTAACACAGTAAAAAGAAATCTAACCCAAGGATTGATATATAAAATTTAATCTTTTATTAGATATAATAAAAATTATTATTAAAACATAAAAGGTGCTTACACAGGAGGGACACCAAATACCAAAAAAGTACATGCCTTATCCATTAAAAGATTATCATACCAGGTATTACCACTTTCAGAGTAGATCCTATCTACTTTCTTATTTCCCTTACAAGTGAAAGGAGTGATACATGCATTATATCAGATGTCCATTCTCCTTGACCATAATTCAATGCACAGATATTATAATGAAAAGACTTGGCATAGTGCTTGGCGCTCTTACGCATCTCTCTTGATATTGTGGAGCAGCAGAAATCTAGACTCATTCATATAGGGTTTCATATAAAATATGTAAGGTTGCAGCCAGACAGGTTGTGGATGGGAGGTATGTGTCCCCAAGGTGCCAAGCCTCAGTGATGTAGGACCCGGAGAAGCAGGCTCCAGCACACATATTGCTGAGAGGTGTTTAATGGGCCCGGATTATAGGGCTGAGTTTTATGAGCAGCTGAAAGAGCTGGGGGGGATGAGCTGCTCACTTAAGGCCCTGTCACACATAACGAGATCACTAGCGAGATCGTTACTACGTCACGGTTTTGAGATCGCTGGAGAGATCGTTGGGGAGCCGTCAAACATGCAGAACTTGCCAACGATTTCGGCCGCCCCAGCGATCTAACTAACGATCTCGTTGGTCGTTGGGGCGCTTTCACACAGCAGCTATTTCAACGATCCACACCTTGATAGGAATTGTACTGTGTCACAAAGGCGTGGATAAAATTACTTTTACGCGCCCCCTCATCTCCGTTTGGTGTACGCTACAGCGTTCTGATTGGCGGCAGGTTTAAAATAAGGCGACGTCGCAGCAATTCCGTTCCTTTGTTCCTATCTGCGCTCTGCTTTCGGATCGTAGCAGTGTTCTCCGGGCAAGATTCGTTCATCTGGGATTTGTTAAGGCCCTGTCAGCGTCCTGATTTTTGGATCCTAGTAGCGTTCTACTGCTGTGATTCCATTCATCTGGGCTTTGTTCCTGACAAGCGTTCTGGTTTGTGGATTTTCTTCAGCTGTGACTCAACATCGATTTTTTGGTTCTTCAGGCAGCTATATTGCTTTGTTTACACGGTAAGTTATTTTAGTGGGTTTTTGCCACACCCAACAAGTATACATTTGCTTATGCATCGGAGGCCATTTTTAAGGGGGTCAACAAAGAGTGTGCAGTATTTTTTACTATGTTTTAAAATGTTTCCTGTATGCTCACTGTATGCTATCCTTTTTCAGATGGCTTTCAAAAGTGGAGAGTTTGTGAGGAAAATGATTGACCTCTACCGCTCCCTGCCGTGCCTTTGGCAAATAAAATCAACAGACTACTGCAATAGAGAGAAAAAGAGGGAGGCATACCAGCAATTGATTGCCCTCTTTAAAAGGCATGGCCCCAACGAGAAGGTGGATGAAGAGCTGGTGAAGAGAAAAATCCAGGGTCTACGCACCGTATATAAGAAAGAACCCAACCGGGTGGAGAAGTCAAAGAAGTCGGGTACCGGCACAGATGAGGTTTATGTGCCGACATTATGGTATTATGACTTGCTTGCCTTCACCCGTGACCAGGAGCTACCTCGGCGAATGGCGTGTACGATGCGGCCGACCCCGGAAGAAGACCCCGACATCCGGACTGACTCCCCTGTTGAAGATGTAAGTACCTTCTTTGCTTCCCTGTAAATAGCATTTATACTTTCAATGTACATGCCATAGTTTAGCTGCCCCTCACATTTGTTTTTTAGTACACGTGTACCCATGCTGGTCATAACATACCTGCTGGATGTTGTAACCAAATCTTAACTTTAATTTTGTGTTCCCACAGCACCATCGGCAAGATGACGACATCCCGGCTACTGAACATGGTATGGAGGAGGCGAGTGAGCTGTCAAGGAATGATGAACCTATGGCATCGGCGAATGAAGACCCTATGGCCTCTACAAGTGAAGACCTTGTGCCTCGGCGACAAAGAAAATCAAGGAAAAGAAAGGCCAGCTTGCCGCCATCGCCAGATCTAATATCTCTGGCGAACAAGATTCTACTGCTGCAGACCCAGGCCAAGCGGGACAGCTTTGCAACATTTGCTGGCGAGAGACTACAGAGGCTGGATGACCGACAGAGGGCGCACGAAGAAAGGGTCATGTTTGAGACTTTAAATAAAGCGGCAGCCGGTGAACTTAATGAAACTTCTACTGTACATACTCTGATCGACCCTGGCCCTTTTCAACAACATTCTTGGACCCATATGCCGGACCCACTTTGCAGCACACCAGTGCAGAGGATCTGGCATCCACAAAGCCTTGCCCCCCCACCCACAGTATCCCATGTGTTCGAATTCTATTGTTTCCCCCAGGCATGGATACACAAATACAGGCAATCGATACGAAGAACTGTAGTGATGTTTCAATTCAATTTTTGTTATCATTTTGTAAATATTGTTAATTTAATACTTATTTAAATTGTTAAAATTGTTCACATTTTTGTTTGTTTATAAAAAAAAATGTTTTATTGTCCTCTTTTTTAACTTTAACCCTGCCTTCCGATCTCCCCCTGATTGAAATAAAAATGTTTTTTTGTTGTCTTATTTTCTGCTTTACCTCTTCCCGAGGGTGGGACCCCTCACCCCTGCCCTCCGATCCCTTCCTAATCTCCTTTCCCTTCCCTCCATTCCCTACCCTCCATTAACATCCCTGCTCTCCGCTGGTGATCACCTCCTCCCCTTCTCCTCTTCCCGCTCCAGGCTTCATCACCTGTCTTCTGTCTTCTCCCTGTGTCCTCTGGTCTTCTTCACAGCTGGTCTTCTTCCCCTCCTCTTCCTACTTCCCTTGTTTAGTCTTTGGGGTCATAGTCATGGTGCACTGTATGGCAATGATCTGCCATACCATGCACCATGAGTCTGACTCTGATTATAGGTTGTATATACTAGATTCTTGAGAGGGCGTTGATCCAGGGAACTAGTCTGATTGCCGTATGTGGAGTCAGGAAGGAATTTTTTTCCCCGAAACGGAGCATGGGTTTTTTTTGCCTTCCTCTGGATCAACATGTTAGGTCTTCCTTCAACTTTTCATACTATGTTCCTATTCTTTCCTCTTCTCTCCTCTTCTTGAATTAGCTGGCATCTGTGAAAGCCGACTTCAGACAGCTTTCCTGCCCCCGCACAACATCAGCTGATAACATCAATTAGCAGGCGGCTATGAAAGCCGACTTCAAACGGCTTTCCTGCCCCCACACAACATCAGCTGATAACCTCAATTAGCAGGCGGCTATGAAAGCCGACTTCGGAGTCGACTTTCCTGCCCCCGCACAGCATCAGCTGATAACATCAATTAGCAGGCGGCTATGAAAGCCGACTTCGGAGTCGGCTTTCCTGCCCCCGCACAACATCAGCTGATAACATCAATTAGCAGGCAGCTATGAAAGCCGACTTTGGAGTCGGCTTTCCTGCCCCCGCACTGCTCGTCAGGCAGTATCACACAGGATAGGATTAGATACACAACTCAGCAGACAGTATCACAAAGAATAGGATTAGATACACAACTCAGCAGACAGTATCACAAGGAATAGGATTAGATACACGACTCAGCAGACAGTATCGCAAAGAATAGGATTAGATACACGACTCAGCAGACAGTATCGCAAAGAATAGGATTAGATACACGAGTCAGCAGATAGTATCGCAAAGAATAGGATTAGATACACGACTCAGCAGACAGTATCGCAAAGAATAGGATTAGATACATGGCTCAGCAGGCAGTATCACACAGGATAGGATTAGATACACAACTCGTCAGGCAGTATCACACAGGATAGGGTTAAATACACAACTCTTCAGGCAGTATCACACAGGATAGGATTAGATACACAACTCAGCAGACAGTATCACAAAGAATAGGATTAGATACACAACTCGTCAGGCAGTATCACACAGGATAGGGTTAGATACACAACTCTTCAGGCAGTATCACACAGGATAGGATTAGATACACAACTCAGCAGACAGTATCACAAAGAATAGGATTAGATATACAACTCGTCAGGCAGTATCACACAGGATAGGATTAGATACACAACTCAGCAGACAGTATCACAAAGAATAGGATTAGATACACAACTCAGCAGACAGTATTCGGAGTTGGCTTTCCTGCCCCCGCACAACATCAGCTGATAACCTCATTTAGCCCGCAGGCACAGACCCCGTAAGTATCGCGGCTCTTTCCAGCAGCCGCGGACATCAGCACTGTAGTGGAGTGTATTGCCGCGCAGAGACCGGCTCTCTGCACAGCAACACCAGTGCCAGCCGCCGGCCTATCAGAGGCCAGCAGCTAACATCTCCGCTGTGACGCCAGGAGATCGTGTAATGTTGGGATTTCTACGGAGGTAATTGTTAAACTTAAGTCCAATAATTCTGTACATTCATCAAATTAAGGCTTTGTGCCCACGATGCACCACACCCGGGTACCATCCGCACATTAGAACGCGCTAATTACGCAAGTACAGATGCAGTACTGCGGAATTGGCGCATTATAATGCAAGTCAATGGCGGCGCAAAGAAAAAACCCTTCTGCAAAATAATTGGTAGTGCTTCGTTTTTTTCCGCAATGATAATCTGCAGCGGAAATTTCCGCAGCATGTGCGCAGCACATACGGATTATCATTGGGGAACATTTCTGCCCTTCTACCATGCGTTTTTAATGCGTTTCCACAGCTGTAAAAGCGCTGCAGAAACGCCTTAAAAAACGCATCGTGGGCACACAACCTATCAGGTACATGTTTGTTATTTAACACTTACGGTTTTCGGTTTGCTCGGGTGATGACGAGCTGATGGACCACCCGGATCCCCTGGCATCACCGGCTAGGGAAAGACACAACACTTCATAGTACATGACAGCCCTATACTTTCCAAGTTGTATGGACCGTATTTTATGTGAAAGCATTACCGTAAGAAGAAGCTGCACCTATATTACGGAGTGATGCTGGCGAGCCTGTGGATGACTGCTGCTGGGGCTCCGGGGCTGCAGGTGACTCCCGCTGGGGCTCTGGGGCTGCAGGTGCTGGAAAACAAATAACATTAGATACCTAAGGTAATTGCAGTTGTAACTAATGTGCTGCCATATATTGTGCTAACGTATTTTAAAACCACTCACCATGATGGGGCAAAGTCTGTGACCGGATGCTGGTGATACGGTCGGCAGATCTATACTTCAGATCCGCCAGCTTCTTCCTGATTTGGGTAGCAGAGCACTGCACCCCAAATCTCCGGACCAGGCCCCGACCGATCCTCGGCAGCACCGCCCGTTTATGGAGCACTGGATGTTCAGAGTGCACATGGCACTCATAATCCAGTGCATCCAGCTGTGCTACAAGGTAGCGCACCTCGGCATCGCCCCAAGGAGATGCTCTCATTCTGGATGCCATATTGCTACTGATGAGCTAGGCCGCAACTACGTCGTTAAACACGCCCACGACGCAGCAACGTCGGTAACCACGCCCACGATGTATTAACGTCGCCCGCGCGCTTATTAGAGGACGCTACTGCGCGCTAGCTGCGACCTGAATTATTAGCATCTCTGTCAGACTGGAGACGCTGTATTGATAATGCGTCATCTGTAGAACGCAGCAGCGTCTCCAGTCTGACGGTCACACAGGAACACTGGGGTCTAGGTGGTTTTAAGTAGAAATATATATCTATATTTTTAGATAGGTATGCATACTTTTGTGTCTGTGACTATGTATGTGTATATCTAGTTATCTGTATATAAGTGTGGATATGGGTGTAGATTTTTATGCATCTGAATATGTATGTGTATATGGATGTATATGGATGTATCTGTATACATATGAGTACACCAGTGGCGTACCGCCATTGGCGGCAGGCCACATAACTGCTATGGGGCCCATGGCCGTAGGGGGCCCATGAGCCAGTGGACCCCATAGCAGTCTCCCCCATTCTGTACCCCACGCTCCGCTGTTTGATTGCCGCCGCCGCCCACTGCCACTGTGTTCAGACATGGCCGCGCGCTGTGCGGCTGTGTCTTGTGGTAATGACGGCAGGGGCGACACTGCACCTTTAATTGTGCTTGTGTCGCCCCTGCTGCGTCATTACTACAAGACACAGCTGCACAGCACACTACACGCAGCCATTACTGAGTACAGTGCCGGTGGGCGGCGGTTAATCAAACAGCGGCAACGCTGCTACGATGCACCACGCTGTGTCAGACAATGGAGCTGCCAGCTGCTGTCGTGATGAGAGACACAGGGTGCAGAGACTGAAGCAGCGGGGAATGAGGAGTGGTAAGTATGTATTTATTTATTTTTGTAAATCAGTCAGTACTGATAATACTGGAGGACTGGGGCTGCCTTTTACCCTATGGGGGGCTGCATTATACTGTGTGGAGGACCACAGCGAGTGCATTATGTATATGTATGCATATGTATATGCTTTCCCATCCTGGTATACAGGGCTGTGGAGTCGGCAAGCCAAACCGACTCCTCAATTTCCATGACTCCGACTCCACGACTCCGACTCCCTCATACATGGCTCATGTGATACATTTCCTATAGCACAGATTCATCTCAGCTAAAAGTCCAGTTCCAATCAGGAATAGAACATTTATAGGACATTTCATAAATTTCCCAAATTCTTTGGAAAAAAATATTCCACACAAACTGCATTGAACTACTGTACCCAATTTATTATATATTTTATGAGTCGGTCCTTTTTATACCGACTCCAACTCCGACTCCACAGCCCTGACAGTAGGGTCATTACACTGTGCATGTGGAGGCTAAAAAGGAGGAATTTACCATCGGGGGAACCATACTGTGTTAAGGGGGACACTTTTGTTGGCATCACATTTTATGGGGCTATGAAAGAGGAATCTAGGAGTTCAGAAAGGAAGAAAGTTGCTATGTAAAGGCTGGAAGGTTGTGAGATCTGCTCTTCTGTGTCCCCAACAATTATTTACTTCTGCTATGGGGTCCCATGATTCCTATGTACGCCCCTGGAGTACACGTATGTATATACGGGCCCTTACCACTGAAACAATGAGAAACAAAGCTTTTGCAAAGTAAAACACAGTTTATTACACAAATCAGTACAAAACTGAAAGTAGTGTATAATTGTCAGTAGTTGCCCACTATAAGTTCTGATGCTGCCAAGTAACAGCACCAGGACCGTTAAAATACTGGCAGTAGTTGTCGCGGCAGGTCTTCGCATCCTGGGTGTTTCTGCCATATCTCACTGGTTGAAGGCCTGCAATTGCAGGATCGTTTGCACGCCATTCTCCGAGCTCCGCTTCCCCATTGGCTAGGTCCACAGAGTCCACGAAGCCAGGCGGACAGTACGTAATTGCATCACGTCGACGAAGAAAGTTGTGAAGCGTGCAACAGGCCAAAACAACAGAGTCTATTGATGTAAGCTTCATGTTAATTGGCGTATGAAAAACTCTGAAGCGGTTGGCCATGATACCGAAGGTATTTTCTACAACACGACGTGCCCTTGACAAATGATAATTGAAAATTCTTCTTTCCTGGGTAAGACTTTTTTCGGGGAACGGTTTAATAAGATTGGGATGAAATGGGAAGGCTTCATCACCGACAAAAACAAAATTACAGTTACCTGTAGTCTCTGAGTTGGGAGGCAAATGTAGGTCACAGTTGTCCAATCGTTCTCAAAAAGTGTGTGCTCTAAAACACCACCATCAGAAACCCTGCCGTTCATGCCAACATCTACATTTATAAATTCGTAATTGCCGTTAACAAGGGCCATCATGATGATGCTGAAATAGCCCTTATAATTATAAAAATAGGATCTGCTTTTTGGTGGCTGAGTGATTCGGACATGTTTCCCGTCCAAAGCCCCACCACAGGTAGGGAACTGCCACAGCTGCTCAAAATCAGAGGCAATCATTTTCCATTCCTCCTCCGTGTTGGGAAACTGTATGTAACTAAGTAGACTGTGGTAAATCGCATTACATGTCTCCGGGATTAGAACACTGAGCATGGGCCATGAAATGGCTGCAGAAAAATGCAAGTCTTGGAGTGAGCGTCCGGTGGCCAAGAATCTCAGTGTGACTGCCAATCTTTCATCTGCCGGAATGGCAGCACGCATCGCTGTATCCTTCCGTTGAATACGTGGCGTAACTCGTTCCAGTAACTCTTTAAAAGATTCCTCTGACATCCTCAGATAGTTGCGGAAATCATGAGGGTTCTTCTCCTGAAGCTCTCTTACAAGTTGCATGTGGGACAATTCAGACCTCTTCTGCAGCCACTCTCTGGTCCACATGCGACGCTTTTGTTTGGAACGCCTCTGTAGCTCTCGTGCCTCATCTTGACGCCGAGCTTCCTCAACCAGCAATGCAGCAACCACAATAGCACACTGCCCGTCGTCCATGATGTGCAAACTGCAAACATAACATGAAAAGATGAGAACACTTTCAACAAAACAATTAACACAAGTATTTAAACTGTACATAAAAAATGTCATGGAAAACCATGTTCCATTCTGTTAGTGAGCATGACAAAAAACGTGCTGTGTGGGTGCGTGTGCATGAGACCCCTAAAATATCTGTCCATGCAAAAGCATATATATACAGATAGAAGCCAAGCCCTCCCTCCCTGAAGAGCAATGATAGCAGATAATTGGTAAATGTCCTAAAAATGAATTAAAAATGGAAACTCATTTGAGACCTCAAGCAATTCCTACCTCGCTAAAGATGCCTGATTTCTTCAAAGCGGAGTCACAGCTGGAGAACGCTACAATGATCCGCAAAAATCAGCACTAGTCCAATGAACGGATATTAACAGCCCGGAGAACTCTGCTACGATCTGCAATCAAGCACGAGGTCAGAAACAAAGGACGGAATCGCTATTCTGTTGCCTTCTTTATGCACGGCCGGAAATGAGAACGCTGTAGCGACCACCAATTGGGGACGAGGGGCGTGGAAAAGTCCAATTTATGCACGCCTACGTGTCTCTGCTCTGAATCGCTGATGAGGTCGTTGGTTAGGTGTCAAATACAGCGATGCACACTGCCCAGCGGGAGTGCAAAGACCCAGGAATGGTCCAGGAAGCTTTGTAACGATCAACGATCTCACAGCAGGGGCCTGATCGTTGCTACCTGTCAAACGTAACGAGATCGCTAGCAATGTCGCTATTGCGTCACAAAACCCGTGACGTATCAACGATCTCGCTAGCGATCTCGTTATGTGTGACAGGGCCTACTTCCAGTCCAGGTCTTGGAAGGCCTGATCTAAGACAGCTGCACCTGTCTCAGTCTGTCTGTATGTTGTGCAAGGTGAGCAGGCTTGCATGTGCTGCTCAGACTTTGCTGAAGGCAGAGAAAGGCATCTGCATTTAAACAGCTGAGGCCGTGCTGTATATGGACTGGTTATTTTGTGTTTTGTTCTGTTATACCTTTTTGGAACCTGAAAGAGGCTGTGATATTTTTGTTTCCTGGCTGGTTTATGGGCATTTAATAAACCACCAGTTTGTTTGAACCTGTGGACTGCATCCCTGTGTGAACCAGCACCTACCACAGAGCTGACCCCTCACAAATAGAACTATAAATAGTGGACAAATATGATGGGTATAAATTGGATCAGATGGCTTCAGGTTTCCATTAGCATGAAACATTACCATAATCCTATTAAAAGTAGTACACATTGACAAAAAGGATATACTTTATAATTGATTTGATCAGATAAACATGAACCATAGATGAATAATAAATAAAGTGACTCGGTGCTCCTGTCTAGGTAAACGTGCACATCATATGAGAAGTAATAATCACATTTCTACAACTAACTATAGAGTCGTAGGTTTACTCATGAAAAAAAGGTGCATACTGAATCAAAATGTCATAGTGCTAGTGGTGACATTAGCACATGCAATTTGATGTTACAACAGAGTTTTCTTACCTGTTAGGAAATGTTGTTATTGTAGTGTGGCAAGAGTATCTGGCGCGTCCCTCTGCCCCGACGCGCGTTTCGCCCAGCTTATTTCCGGAAATATTTAATTTCTAAAAAAAGATTTAATTTTCAAATACCAACCAATTCTTGGGTTATATTTCCTTTTACTGGGTTAAAAAGGGTATTTTTGAAAACCTGGTATATGGTAATGTCAACTTACTTTAAGAAAAACCATTTCTATTTTTTTTCCATCAGTGGATTACTATGTCAAGTCTGGGATTTAGTTATGTTAAAATATCTCTCTTTTTTTAGCCTGGATCCATGTTTTATTAGCATCCCTCCGAGGATGCATTTGAGTGCTTCCCATTGAAATGGTAAGAAGGTTACTGTTATGTTCTGCTACCAGAGCTAAGGAAAGAGAGGAGATCTGTCCCTACGATAAAACTCAGCTGAATCCCTACGATGTAACAGGGAACCTGATCCTGCGATCAGACCTGCTAAAGTCCTAAGCTAGTCTGTACGGAGACCTATAGATGTGGGGAAGGAATCCCTACAAGTACTAAGGACTGGGAGGAAAATGGGACACCTCCTAACAGAAATAGTAGCAGACAGACGAACAAACAAAATATATAGAACATAGAGGTCCGTAGACCAAGCAAACTAACAGAGTTAGATACAGAGCACAGGCTAGCTAGAAAGTAGTTATACAATGAAGTCCAGCAAAGCCAGAAGGGCAGAGCAGGATTAAATAGGCCAACAAGGTCATGTGACCAGCAAAGGAAAAAACCTAAGAGCAAGGTTCTAACAGTACCCCCCCTTCTAAGAGGATCCTCCGGATCCCCTAGGACCAGCCTTATCAGGAAATCTCCTGTGAAACGCTCTGATAAGTCTGGACGCGGAAACATCATCTGACCTCACCCAAGAGTTATCCTCGGGTCCGAAACCTTTCCAGGCCACAAGATACTGCAAACTACCTCTATACCGTCTAGAGTTAAGGATGCGAGAAATTTCATATTCCCCGTCCTCCACCACCGGAGGAACAGAGGCAGAGGCGTCACCATCCGACACAACAGCTTTTTTTAACAGAGAGACATGAAATACCGGATTAATTCTCCAGGAGGTAGGAACCTCCAACCTAACAGCAGATTGGTTGACAACCTGAAGCACCTTAAAGGGCCCTACAAACTTGGGACCCAATTTCTTAGAAGGAATCCTCAACCGCAGATTCCTAGAGGACAACCAGACCATGTCACCAACAGCGAACAAAACCTCCTGTCGTTTCCTATCAAAGTAGTCTTTAGATTTTCTGTTGGCCTCCTGAAGATTACCACGCACATCCGTCCAAACTCTCTCCAAATCACCGGAAAAATTCTCCTCCTCAGGCACGGCAGATCCCAACTTGGAGAACGACCCAAACGACGGATGTCTCCCAGAACAACAAAAAAAAGGCGAACAACCAGCAGAAGAAGATGTATGATTGTTCAGAGCAAATTCAGCAAGTGGCAGAAACTCAGACCACCCCTCTTGATTGTCTGCCACAAAACAACGCAAGAACTGCTCAACATCCTGGTTTTTCCTTTCTGTCTGGCCATTAGATTCAGGATGATATCCGGACGAGAACGACAAATGAACTCCCAACCTGTCACAAAAGGCACGCCAAAAACGAGCCACGAACTGAGGACCCCTATCAGAAACAATGTCAGTAGGAACGCCATGAAGTCTGACAATTTCCTTGACAAAGGCCTTAGCGAGAGTTTTAGCGCAGGGCAGTTTGACGAAGGGAACCAAGTGACACATCTTGCTAAAACGGTCCACGACCACCCAGATGACAGTAAAACCCTCAGAGGGGGGAAGGTCAGTTATAAAGTCCATAGCCAAATGTGTCCAAGGAGCACTGGGAACCTCCAAAGGACAAAGCAACCCCGCAGCAGGAGTATGTGAGGACTTAGATCTAGCACATATAGTACATTGACGCACCCACTTAATGACTTCCTTCTGCCATCCAGGCCACCAAAAACTGTGACCCACCAGTCTCTTGGTCTCAGAGTTTCCGGGATGACCTGCCAACCGAGATTCGTGACACTCAACAAACAAATCTCTCCTAAAGGTCCCAGGCACAAACAACCTTCCATGAGGAGTGTTAGATGGGGCATTCTCCTGTGCTTTATGAATCTCATCTTCCAAAACGGAGTCCAAAGCAGCTATCACAACACCTTCTTGTAAAATGTTCTCTTCTTTCTCAGCACCGACTATGGGAGAAAAACTGCGAGACAAGGCATCCGCCTTAACATTCTTAGTACCAGGGATGTAAGTAACGGAGAAATTAAACCGCGAGAAAAACAGTGCCCACCTAGCCTGACGGGCATTCAGGCGCTTGGCAGCATCAAGATATATCAGATTTTTATGATCCGTAAGAACCTGAACGGGAAATTCCGCACCTTCCAAGAAGTGGCGCCAGTGTTCAAATGCGAGTTTAATAGCCAATAATTCCCGATTACCAATATCGTAATTCAGTTCAGTCTCCGAAAATTTTTTTGAAAAAAAGGCACAGGGATGTAATCCATCCCCGTTATCCTGAGACAATACTGCGCCAACCCCCACAGAGGAAGCATCAACCTCAACCAAAAACGGCTTAGTCACATCAGGCTGCATAAGGATGGGAGCAGAGGTGAACCTCTCCTTGAGATACACAAAAGCTTCAATGGCCTCAGAAGACCACTGAACCGCATCAGCACCTTTCCTGGTGAGATCGGTCAGAGGTTTGACAATACTAGAAAAATTTTTTATGAATTTTCTGTAATAATTGGCGAAACCCAAAAACCTCTGTATCGATTTCAAACCAATAGGCCTAGGCCATTCCTGTACAGCTTGAACTTTAACCGGGTCCATCTCAAAACCTTCGCTGGAGATAATGTAACCCAAAAAACTAATTCTCTGTACAGCGAACTCACATTTCTCCAGCTTAGCAAAAAGCGAATTGTCCATTAATAACTGTAATACCTCACGTACGCTCCGCCAATGAGACTCCAGATCCGGCGAATAAATCAAAATGTCATCCAAATACACAACCACATTTTTGCCGATCAAAGGTCTAAGGATGTCATTAATAATATTCTGAAAAAATGCAGGAGCATTAGTAAGACCAAAAGGCATAACCAGGTTCTCAAAATGACCCACAGGAGTGTTAAAAGCAGTCTTCCATTCGTCACCCTCCTTCATGCGCAACAGATTGTATGCCCCCTTAAGGTCAATTTTAGAGAACCACTTGGCCCCCATTAACTGGTTAAACAGATCAGGAATCAATGGCAGTGGGTAAGGATTGCGTACAGTAATTTTGTTAATCTCACGAAAATCGAGACAAGGACGTAAACCGCCGTCCTTTTTTTTTACAAAAAAAAATCCAACCGCCACAGGAGACTTAGAGGGCCTAATGTGACCGGCGGCCAAACTTGTCTGTATGTATTCCTCCAAAGCCTTCCTCTCAGAAATAGTAAGGTTAAATAAACGACTTTTAGGAAGAGTCGCTCCAGGGACAAATTCAATAGAACAATCATAGTCTCTATGGGGAGGTAAAACCTGCGATTCCTTCTCAGAAAAAAAACTCTCCAAAAATCCTGAATAGGAACAGGCAATTCTCCCCTATCCAAAGCTGCAATACGCCCGTTACAACACTTGTCATAACATTTATGGCTCCAGGATTTAATTTCACTGGTAGACCAGTCCAGTACAGGATTGTGAAATTTTAACCAGGGCAATCCCAATATTACTGGAGAAGGCAAGTTATTCAAAACTACCAAATCCAATTTCTCATGGTGAACACCATTAATAGTGAGAGGAAATTCACAGACCTTGAGAGTAATATTCTTCAAAGGGGAACCATCCACAGAAACCACAGCAATGGGGGATGATAAAGGTTCGGGTTTTAAATTGAGTCTTTCCAAGAATCCCCCATCAATTACATTCAGAGTAGACCCACAATCAACAAACACCCGAAATTCCATTAATTTTTCCTGAGCAATCGTGGAAGCAGCTAAAAATACACCCTTGGAATTTAAACAGGCAATACGGGCATGACTGACCTTTTTTTTTTTTCTTTCTTCATACGAAGCTCACAGCCTTTAATCAAATGACCAGATTTTCCGCAATAGAAACACAAGCCTTCAGAAAATCGACGGTCTTTTTCTTGAGAGCGAGGTGCCACCGATCCAATCTCCATCGGTTCACCACTGTTAGTACACACATTCTCATAACCAGAAACTGACATGGCAGAGTATTTGCTCTCATTAACCCTTGCACGCAGTCTCCTATCCACCCGTATAGCTAATTGCATAGCCTGTTGCAAATCTTCAGGTGTAGGATAAGCAATTAGCAGGTCTTTAACCCTTTCATTGAGCCCAGCAAGAAATAGACTTTTCAGAGCAGAATCGTTCCACCCTGTTTGAGTAGACCATCGACGGAAATGAGTACAATATTTTTCCACATTACCTGATCCCTGTCTCAAATGTCTTAACTCAGTCTCAGCTGATGCGACACGGTCAGGATCATCATATAATAGTCCCAAAGCAGAAAAAAAACTATCCACTGATCTGAAGCATGTATCACTAGGTTGCAAAGAAAAGGCCCACTCCTGAGGCTCTTTGCGCAAAAGTGACATTATGAACCCTATGCGCTGGGATTCATCCCCAGAGGACCTGGGTCTCAAACGAAAATACAATAAGCAAGCATTTTTAAATGAAAAAAATTCTCGGTGTTCACCAAAAAATAAATCCGGCAAACATACCTTAGGCTCCAAGAAATGTGCTCCAGGACAGTTACTCACGTGCTGATGGAGCTCGGCCACCTCCAGAGAGTCCCTGCAGGCGTTTAGCCAAATCCAGAACCGACACCATGATGGAACAGAAAAATCTTTCCTTAGAGAATTTGCAGGCTGGACTTACTGTTATGTTCTGCTACCAGAGCTAAGGAAAGAGAGGAGATCTGTCCCTACGATAGAACTCAGCTGAATCCCTACGATGTAACAGGGAACCTGATCCTGCGATCAGACCTGCTAAAGTCCTAAGCTAGTCTGTACGGAGACCTATAGATGTGGGGAAGGAATCCCTACAAGTACTAAGGACTGGGAGGAAAATGGGACACCTCCTAACAGAAATAGTAGCAGACAGACGAACAAACAAAATATATAGAACATAGAGGTCCGTAGACCAAGCAAACTAACAGAGTTAGATACAGAGCACAGGCTAGCTAGAAAGTAGTTATACAATGAAGTCCAGCAAAGCCAGAAGGGCGGAGCAGGATTAAATAGGCCAACAAGGTCATGTGACCAGCAAAGGAAAAAACCTAAGAGCAAGGTTCTAACAGTTACATCAAGCTCATGAATATTTTTGAAGGAGTTTATAGTCTAAAGAAGGTCTGAGACACAGCGTGACTCTTTAAGTAGATTATCATTTAAGTTCCAACATCTGAAGCCTTGTTGGGAGTTGGTTATAGTCAGATTACAATATACAGGAGCATGATCTGACCATATAGCAGTTCCTATCTGAGATGTAGGCTGCCATGTAAGCAAGTGATGGCTAATTAAGAAAAGTCTATTTGACTATGCATATTGTGTAAAAGAGAATAATACGCATAATCCTTTATGTCGGGATGTAGTATCCTCTATACATCGACCAGTTGGAGAGACCGGGGTACATTTAGCAAAGCTTCTGTTTGTGATTTAGATTGGAGACTCCTGCCCAGAGATGCATTGAAAGAAGGATCCAAAACAAAATTAAAGTTACCTCCATTGATGATAAGGCCCTCCACAACATATTTTAGTTTCTTGAAGTATTGACAGCATGTCTTAATTTGGTAACAATTAGGGAGATAGAAGTTTGCCAAAGTCAAAATTTTGGAGTATATAGAGATCTTAACAAGCACATACCTCCCCTCTGTGTCAGACCCTGTTTCTAAAATAGTAATTTGTGTATGCCTACACTCACCCCCTTTGAAACAAAATTAGTACTGTGGCGCCAAGATGAATAATATCTGTTAGTAAACTGAGGTATATGATCGCCTCTAAAGTAGGTTTCCTGAAGAAAGAGAAGATGTACTCTTGTTTATGCATATGATAAAACACTTGAGCTTTTTTCTCTGGAACATTAAGTCCTCTGACATTCAACGAGTAAGTTTTGAGTTGTACCATATTATATGAAAAAAAGGTGGGGAGGGGGAAAGGAAAAAAGGTTAGAAAGATTAGAGCAAGGAGGAAGTATAGACATTAGATAGTAATGTCTACCTCTCAGCGTCTAATCTAAGAGGTATAGATTATGAATAAATCGAACACTAGGAAACTGCGAAAAAAAGAAGGTCCCAATGCAAGTCCCTTACTGGGAGGTTGTCTTTACAGGCATCAAACTTCCAGAACTAGGATTCCTATTAGGGGTAACCATGGAATATATAGTAAGTAAAGTAATACAGCCTGATATTACAGTAATATAATGTGAACTCAACTTAAATGCTGTTCTTAGATATTATGTGAACTGAGGAGATATTCTATATAGTGGAAGAGTGGCAATTAAAACTCTATTTAGCTATATCTAATTATATGCTTAAAGAAAAACTTAAACATCAACAATCTGTCTCTCTCATCTGGGAAGACGAAATTCATTCAGGAACTCATATGATTGGCAGATTCTTTTCCCATCTAGGTGCAGCACCATGAAGTTCCTGGTCCATTGAACACATTCTGCTACATGCTGGACCTTTCTATGGCAATGGTAGAGCAGATGGCCAGTCACATATATGGATTCTGGGAATGTCTAGGGCATCACAGAATTATAGAATGATAGAATGTTAGAGATGGAAGGGACCTCCAGGGTCACCGTGACCAACCCCCTGCCCAATGCAGGATTCACTGAACCATCTCAGACAGATGTCTGTCCAGCCTCTGTGTGAAGACTTCCATTGAAGAAGATCTCACCACCTCACGTGGCAGACTGTTCCACTCATCGATCACCCTCACTGTCAAAAAGTATTATTGCTTTCCTCATACTGTCCTCTTTTACATTGAAAAGGTGTATGCGACAGATAATGTTCCTTAGACACTCTGGATCTGGACCACGAGGGTCTAGTGAAGGTGTGCCCTGTCGATCCCCAACTCGTTATCTATAGGATCACCAAGAATATTATTGAATAATGTTCGCAGTAATGGTATAATTGCAATTTTCTTGGTCATCATCCATGTTAAACAGACTGTTTTATTGCTGGTTGTGAAGATCCAGTGTTTGTTTATTTTATGAGCATCATGATGGCCCCCAACAATCATGAAATAGATGTCCTGTGGCGCTTAATTTTTGCAACTTCACAAAGCTTTTACGCCAGTATTCTGGCGTGAACGCGTTAATGAATAGGACCCTATGTTCTCTCTGAAATTCAGGAGCACTTGAGAGAAAGACATACAGGTGCATCTCACTAAATTAGAATATCATCGAAAAGTTAATTTATTTCAGTTCTTTAATACATAAAGTGAAGCTCATATATTATATAGAGTCATTACAAACAGAGCGATCTATTTCAAGTGTTTATTTCTGTTAATGCTGATGATTATGGCTTACAGCCAATGAAAGCACAAACGTCATTATCTCAGTAAATTAAAATAATTAACAAACAACACCTGCAAAGGCTTTATAAGTGTTTAAAAAGGTACCTTATTCTGTTTCAGTAGGCTCCACAATCATGGGGAAGACTGCTGACTTGACAGATGTGCAGAAGGCAGTCATTGACACACTCCACAAGGTCCCAGAGTTACAATTTTCATTTGAAAATCAAGGTCCCAGAGTCTGGAGGAAGAGCGGAGAGGCCACAATCCAAGCTGCTTGAGGTCTAGTGTGAAGTTTCCACAATCGATGATGGTTTGGGGAGCCATGTCATCTACTGGTGTAGGTCCACTGTGTTTTATCAAGACCAAAGTCAGCGCAGCCATCTACCAGGAAATTTTAGAGCACTTCATGCTTCCCTCTGCCAACAAGTTTTTTGGAGATGGAAATTTCATTCTCCAGCAGGACTTGGCACCTGTCCACACTGCCAAAAGTACCAATACCTGGTATTACTGTGCTTGATTGGCCAGCAAACTCGCCTGACCTTAACCACATAGAGAATCTATGGGGTATTGTCAACAGGAACATGAGAGACACCAGACCCAACAATGCAGACGAGCTGAAGGCTGCTATCAAAGCAACCTGGGCTTCCATAACACCTCAGCAGTGCCAGAGGCTGATCACCTCCATGCCACGCCGCATTGATGCAGTAATTTATGCAAAAGGACCCCCGACAAAGTATTGAGTGCATTTACTGAACATACACTTCAGTAGGCGAACATTTCAGATTTTAAAAACATTTTTCAAGCTGTTATAAAGTATTCTAATTTACTGAGATAATGACTTTTGTGTTTTCATTGGCTGTAAGCCAGAATCATCAACATTAACAGAAATAAACACTTGAAATAGGTCACTCTGTTTGCAATGACGCTATATAATGTATGAGTTTTGTATTGAAGAACTGAACTAAATTAATTTTTTGATGATATTCTAATTTAGTGAGATGCACCTGTACCTGTCTATAATCTTGTAGCAAGGATTTGATTCATGCTGCCCATAGTTTAGGCAGCATTAATAGAATGATAGGTTTCCTTTAATGACTCTAATTTCTCGCAGTACTAATTCACTATATTTTTGCTACATTCTAGAAAAACCTTTTATGAGATGCAGTTTACATCACAAGCACCAGATGTATATACGCAGTGGAGTAACAACTGAGCTGGGAGGAGAAGGGGGCCCACCAAGATCCTTAGGAAGTCACTCCTCGGGATACATGTACAATTTAAACCTGTGACGGAGCAGAGAGCCATTGGCTCCTTGCTCCACCACTTAGTTTGGTAAGTCACAATCTTCAGCTTTAGGCTTGTGGTCTAATAGAGGTCAAGTGTGAATGGAACACGTGAGGCATTGAGATGCAGTGCCTTTGTCAGGCCGCACAATACAGGAAGAAGAAACAGGGCTCCTTCTTTCATACTTTTGCGGTGATAGGGAAGTTAATTTTTTTTAATGACACATGTGGAGCATGAAATTACTCAAAGGAAGACATTACTATTAAAAAGACACAAAGGGGGAATTATTATCATATGGAGCCAGGCACAAAAGGGGCATCATTAATATATAGATAGACACACAGAAGGGGGCATTATTAATATATAAAGCCAAGGTCAAAGTGCCATTATCATACATGAAGAGACAAAGGAGCCATTAATAATTTAGGGGGCATTTTTTATATAAATTTTCATATTCAGTCACAAAGTACAGTGTATATATATAAATATATATATATATATATATATATATATATACAGTACAGACCAAAAGTTTGGACACACCTTCTCATTTAAAGGTTTTTCTGTATTTTCATGACTATGAAAATTGTACATTCACACTGAAGGCATCAAAACTATGAATTAACACATGTGGAATTATATACTTAGCAAAAAAGTGTGAAACAACTGAAAATATGTCTTATATTTTAGGTTCTTCAAAGTAGCCACCTTTAGCTTTGATGACTGCTTTGCACACTCTTTGCATTCTCGTGATGAGTTTCAAGAGGTAGTCACCGGAAATGGTCTTCCAACAATCTTGAAGGAGTTCTCGGAGATGCTTAGCACTTGTTGGCCCTTTTGCCTTCACTCTGCGGTCCAGCTCACCCCAAACCATCTTGATTGGGTTCAGGTCTTGTGACTGTGGAGGCCAGATCATCTTGCGTAGCACCCCATCACTCTCCTTCTTGGTCAAATAGCCCTTACACAGCCTGGAGGTGTGTTTGGGGTCATTGTCCTGTTGAAAAATAAATGATGGTCCAACTAAATGCAAACTGGATGGAATAGCATGCCGCTGCAAGATGCTGTGGTAGCCATGCTGGTTCAGTATGCCTTCAATTTTGAATAAATCCCCAACAGTGTCACCAGCAAAGCACCCCCACACCATCACACCTCCTCCTCCATGCTTCACGGTGGGAACCAGGCATGTAGAGTCCATCCGTTCACCTTTTCTGCGTCGCACAAAGACACGGTGGTTGGAACGAAAGATCTCAAATTTGAACTCATCAGACCAAGCACAGATTTCCACTGGTCTGATGTCCATTCCTTGTGTTCTTTAGCCCAAACAAGTCTCTTCTGCTTGTTGTCTGTCCTTAGTTGTGGTTTCCTAGCAGCTATTTTACCATGAAGGCCTGCTGCACAAAGTCTCCTCTTAACAGTTGTTGAAGAGATGTGTCTGCTGCTAGAACTCTGTGTGGCATTGACCTCGTCTCTAATCTGAGCTGCTGTTAACCTGTGATTTTTGAGGCTGGTGACTCGGATAAACTAATACTCAGAAGCAGAGGTGACTCTTGGTCTTCCTTCCCTGGGGCGGTCCTCATGTGAGCCAGTTTCTTTGTAGCGCTTGATGGTTTTTGCAACTGCACTTGGGGACACTTTCAAAGTTTCCCCAATTTTTCGCACTGACTGACCTTCATTTCTTAAAGTAATGATGGCCACTTGTTTTCTTTACTTAGCTTCTTTTTTATTGCCATAATACAAATTCTAACAGTCTATTCAGTAGGACTATCAGCTGTGTATCCACCTGACTTCTGCACAACACAACTGATGGTCCCAACCCCATTCATAAGGCAAGAAATCCCACTTATTAAACCTGACAGGGCACACCTTTGAAGTGAAAACCATTTCCGGAGACTACCTCTTGAAGCTCATCAAGAGAATGCCAAGAGTGGGCAAAGCAGTCATCAAAGCAATAGGTGGCTACTTTGAAGAACCTAGAATATAAGACATATTTTCAGTTGTTTCGCACTTTTTTGTTAAGTATATAATTCCACAGGTGTTAATTCATAGTTTTGATGCCTTCAATGTGAATGTACAATTTTCATAGTCATGAAAATACAGAAAAATCTTTAAATGAGAAGGTGTGTCCAAACTTTTGGTCTGTACTGTATATATAAAATATATAACGACTCAATTAGCGTTACTGGGGCATCCGAACAACAAGCAGGCGTTGGGGTCCAGGTCTAAATAGAACTTATTACACCCCTGTATATGGACACAAAAAGTTCAGGGTGGGGCAAGCGTTTCTGGCACTTCTGTTACCCAAGAGAAAGGCTTCAAAATCCCTCCCCACCCCACCCAGTCTAGAATAAATACTGTGAACTATTTAGGCGCTTACGCGGCACCTATTGCTGGAAAATGTGAATATCCTCAAAAAGGTGAATATCCTCAAAAGTCCCTACAAACATTTCTCATGTACATATACCATATACACCACTATATATCCCACATGTCCTTACTTTATACATATATACTGTAACTACTTGCACAGAATATAGACATACAATTTGCACACCTGCCGGTCATGACTCGGCCTTTAAAAACTTATGGAAGTTATGTAGTTTTAGCAGTTTTTCCTATTATTCCAGCTGCTATCATTACATTAGTATAGTATATACTATATATATACTTCTCCCTCGCTCCTCACCCCACAGCTGCAGACGGGGCACCTCCCCTGCATAAGGGAAAGCAACTGATTGGATACAGCAGATGCCTGTCACAAGTCACATGCTGTGATAGGCTGTTCTTAGGCAGAATGCATTCCGGCATCTTACTGCTTTACAAGCTGTTCAGATGAAGAAGAATATTTTATTGAGTCCTTCTATTTCTTAAGCAACAAATTGATTCCCTTTTGAGTTAAAGTTATTTCCCTAGATGACTGCCTACTTTTCCAGTTAGATTATCGCAAAAGGTATAAACTTCTCCAGTTAGAGTATCGCAAAATTAGGATTTTTTTTTCTGAGTTGGATATCTCGAGCCACTCATCTCGGGAAATGTCCAGTGAAAAGAAAAAGGAAGATGCACCCATATATAAGTAGCTTGTACTGAGCCATTCCAGCTGTCTGTCTTCAATGACCTGATCTTGACATCGGAGAAAATGTTTTTAGTTCTATTCTTAATCTTTTGTTACTATGAAAAAGCTAATGCAGCCATACAATAAAAAAAAAGCCAAGTAAATACACGGATTGCTAAATTGAATTATTTTCTTTCTTTCTTTTATTTCTGAATCGTAAATAGGAAAAAAATAATTATTTGCTTCGAAAGGTCAAGGTTCAATTTTAAAACAAACTCTTGTTCAGATCCTGGAGATGTTTGTCCATTATACAGCTCACTATTATCTTTTCTTAAGGGGAGGTCACATTTCCAAAAACTGGAAAAAGACAATTTTCTTCTCCTTTCACTTGTAAAATAGAGCAATTTCTCCAAGAGACATCATTATTCACATCATTAAATATCATTACTGGAAATTTTAATCATAATCTTGGGCTTAATGGTATCATTACCAATAGGTGCTCTGATGTCCAAAGCTTTGAATATTAGGAGCCTTTGTAAGGAAAATAATTAGACATGAAGAAATTACTTTTTGTTGCCAGAAGCATCAATTAAATGTATTTTATCTGTTTATACCTCCTCGAGACTAAAACGGTTCTTACCGTAATGAATGATAATCAGATAGCAAATTGAGACGACATAACCAGCAGATATCTAATATTACACCAAACACTTGAAATATAGGATTTGGAAAAAAATATAAAGGACTAAGTCTGAGCTAGATTTACGAAAATCAGTTTATCTTGCACAAGAAGAAAACTATGCTGACCTACACATGCACGTTGTCGTATTTTTAGATCTGATTGATGAGTTGCATTTTACTCTATAAACTATTGCTTATATTTTGGAAAATAAAAATCTTGAAAAAACCCTGATTGACGTGGGCATTATTTCACTGAAAAGGTGCCATGTTTTAGCCCAGCTTTATGTATTAAAAGGAGCACAAATCAAAAGTACAAGCACATATAAGAAACTTTGTAATATGTCATTTCAGAATAATATGCTTCTTTCTCCACTAGAGTTGGTGTGAATCGATTTGCATGAGCCGGTCCAAAGGCCATGTCAGTAATTTGTGGCCGATTGACGAAAGCCATGAGACCCGCCTCTTACTTGTTGGCATCCATGGCTCTTGTTTTGATTAACCAACCTGGCACGACATCACGTGTGTGTCATGCTGCAATAATGACATCTCGCCAGACAGACTAATCAAAAGAAGAGCCAGGGATGTCATCAGGTAAGAGACGGTTCTCACGGCTCCCATCCAGCGGCCACAGATTACTGACGTGGCCGATTGATCGGATCATGTGAATCAATTCTCACCAACTTTACTCTCCACTTATGAGCCACTTCGTCTAAACTAATCATTTATTCAGAAATATATCTAAAAGACAAGACAGGCTGCCTCCTCACTGAGAGATCAGATTACTGTTAGGCTCACCTGGTGAGGTGGAGCCTTCAAGCCCAAGGTTGGTCAAACGGGCCACGGGCGTTGGTGCAGCAGGCAGGTGAGGCACCCGGGAGACAGGTAGCAGAGGTACTAGAGATCACAGACAAATAGGAGACTGGGAACAGATAGCTGAGGTACTGGAAGCCGCAGGCAGACAGGAGACGTCCTGGAGACCGCAGACAGGTAGCAGAGGTACTGGAAGCCGTAGGCAGACAGAACTCAGGAACACTAAAGTTTTAATACCAAGACACAGGTGTGTCTTTTGGTGAGCCTTATATAGGCCCAGCCAGATGATCACATGGGATCATACCAGGCCACCTACCAACGTGGAGCAAAGCAGAGTTTAGCGGACTGGTGTGAGGGAAGCAAAGCTCGGATCCGGGATAGATGCGTAAGAATTAAAACTGTCTATTGAAGTCTATGGAGAGAAAAGGGAAAGTAAGAGGGAGAAGCAGACTGAGGCAGAGAGGTTGATAGACACACAGACCATTCTGCTGCTTTCTAGTAAGTGTTTTAGCTCAATTCAATGCTGCATCCTGCTGTATCATTTAGGTCAGAGCTTTCTTCCAATTCCAAAGCTGCCAACAGGGGAAGCACTTTGGTTACCACTCAGTGTATACAAATCCAATGTATCCACTCTACAATTTCCATACTGAGTCTCTCTTTGCAGGCTTCATTAATGCAGCAATAGCCAGCCCCTATATCTGCTATGAACCATAGGGCATGGGCCGTGATCAATGTGAGGAACAGACTGAAATGTTGGCCCTCCGGTCTATTTCCACATTTATCAATAAAACTTTAATTGTGTATTTAAGTGGTATTTTCCACTATTGTTTGAAGGGATGTCCACCACTACAGAGCACCAATGTCTTCTAGCTATTAGTGATGAACGCATGTGCTCGTTACTCGAGTTTGCCGAGGGTGCTCGAGTACGCACCGAGTATCGTTGGTGCTTGAGTGACATGTTTAAGTCTCTGCATGTTTCGCAGCTGTTCGACAGCCACAAAACATGTGGGGATTGCTAGTGTTTGTCAGGCAATCCCTGTGTGTTTTGTAGCTGTCTAACAGCCGCAAAACATGTGGCTGCGGGGACTCGAACATGTCACTCGAGCACCCGCGATATTTGGTGCATACCGAGCACAATCGGCAAACTCGAGTAACGAGCACTCACCACTACTAGCTACGAGTACCAACCAGAAATTTGATTGATCCCATTATTTCAGAAGACCTAGACAGGTCACATGAACCAACGGGTGTGCCCTTTGGATCACTGTATTCTGTCATACTCTATACCTAACTATCATCTACTTCTTCTAACCATGAGGCACAATTGTGCCCATTTTTATACTACTGGTCCTTCTAGAGAGCAATTTGTGCTGTCCAATGCTTTGGCTTCCACCACCCATCGTAGACAATACTCAGATACAGCACCTGCATCATGCACATTTACATGCACTCACATATATGACAACTGTTCTGTATTTGCTTGGATTGCTATTATTTTTCTGACACAGTCCCATTAAATTAGCAGCTTCCGTAGGCCAAAAATGAAAGGGGATAATTTAGATAATGTGGTTAAGGTAAATTTGTGTAGAGCATTAATTTTATATGCTTGTCTCAAAAGCCAAAACTGCTGAGCTTTTGAGAACATTTTAGTTTTAACATATCACACTGTGTTTTTGAGTTACATTAAGGCTGAAGCCTTCTCTGGATCTGTCTGTCGGGCCCATGAGAGCCTGCCTTCTTTTCTGACACAAAGGGCTTCATAGAAGGTAAACAGCGCACAACAGGGCCAGCAGAATATATTAAAATGTAGCTGAAGGCAAGATTCAGTATGCAGCCTCAGGCACTTCATTAGAAGCGAGGACTGATCTAGCAGGATACAAGGACCACAAGTAATGGAGGATTGTGAAGCACAGATGGAACCTATTGAAAGAGGATTTATTGTAACTAGAATTATGCAAATTGTATGATGAATAGGATATCAAGATATCTCCAAATAATTATTCTCTATGGACATGTTCAGCGCACAATATTCTATGATAGTTCAGTGTGTACAATAAAAGAAAGTGAAAAGAGACAGAATAACATGAGGGAGATAGTTTGGGAGCATGTCGCATTATAGGAAGAGTGCTATGTGGTCTTTAACATCATGGGGCCTCCACCCACCTCCTTAGCCAACCACCTTCATACTTGGCAAACAGCGGAGACCTTAATTGTATGATAGGCATTGTTGCATGTCTATATCATGTATATTATAACCATATTATAAAGGCACTACAGTATGTCCATATTATGACATTACAATATTGGGGTACTGTTAAAGTATGTAAGTATTTTTAGAGCACTGAATTAAATAATTATTAAGGCACTATGAGATTAAAGTTCAAAACGCAGCAAAGGGACATAAAAATTAAAAGAAACATCACAGAAAAAAGGCAGCCGTACTAATTGACACTAGGTCACAGATCGAATTCACTACATTTATAATACTGGGCAACCACTCCCTCCATGAATGGTAGGTGTGCACGTGGTTGTTTCATCAGTATTTTGCCCCCGCCTTTATCTTGGGGGTCTGCTGCATCCTGTAATGCATTAGTAATGTGACCTGGTGTTGGTAAGTACGGCTGCCTTTTTTCTGAGATTTTTTTTCAGTTTCATGTCCTTTTGATGTGTTTTGCTTGAAATTTTAGTGTGGGGACTTGCAAGACAATGAGGATCCTCACCCTGGGTTGCATTGTCTGGACTAAAGGTCTGCAGTTCCTCTAAGTGCATTACATTGTGCACTGCGCGCTGTGAAGATTCTCCGGTGCCGGGAGTGGGTGGTCATGTGACCGAAAGTAGTATGTGATTTGAAGACTCCCGGCCACATTCTGACTAAACTGCTTCCGGCCTCGCTTAATTCAATGGTATTGAGCGAGGCCATGCCCATCTAGTCGGCACGTGACCGCATTCATGCAAATAACATACTTGCGACCACGCAGCCAGCCCCAGTGAATTTTTACAGTGCTCAATGCACACAATGTGAGGATTCACAAGTCTCCAGTCACATAAAGTGACTGCAGACTTTTAGCCTAAGACCAGACATCCCCTTTAATTACTTTGCCCAAAATATTAACCAGTGCCTCATGCTTCATACATATTATACACCTTTTTTTATCTTATCACACATTTTTTCATTTTTTTGCAGGATGCAGTCATACACTTTAGCGTTGGGGTAATGTTGTGCCTGTTCTTGTGGGGTGCTCTTATATAGTGCTGGACAGCCCACCTGTTTTAATAGTATGGGCGTCATCAATACGCTGTAAGCCAGACACTGTGTATCACATGTACAGTATCTGTGCGATCAGCACCCTATACAAGCCTCAACCCCTATGCATTGATAATACTTGGCTACAGTCCCCTCCTTATATGTCCATAAATTCGGCACAGCTGTCCCCACTGGGGTATTTTTGAGTATGACAAAATTTTGTCGCAACTTTTATGAATTTTGGCGCCAATGTGTAACTTTTGGCTCCAAAAATCACAAAAACAGTTCAAGAGATAAAGAAAGACCATTTTTGACTTTCCAATATAATCATGAATCATATGCGTCATTTTGATGAATTTGGTGCCAAAAAAGGCAACTAATCCCACGAGACTAAATAGTAAAGTGACTTAAAAAATGCAAATGCTGAATCAAGGCTTTAACCTATTTTTAACCTTTTTACCTATAGCCTGGTTTTCTCTTAAGCTTATCACCATTTCTTCAAAATTAAAAAAAGAAAGAAGTCCTACAAAATATTTTGCCTAGTGGCCTCTACAGGCCTTGATGCAGTCAAAAAAAATCCTTGTCATTGTCATTACTGGGAAAGTCACAGTATGAAACATTGTGGCATTGTCATTTATAGGTCAAAATGTGATGTATTCGATTTAATTTAATATATAATATGAAGGATTGAACCTCATTTTGTCTCACATGGATGAGGGAGTTCAGAGAAGGTTAGGAAAGTATTTTATAGAAGAGGAGAAGTAGAGACTACATCAAGAATAAAGCGGAGCTTGTAGAAGAGAGAAGATGGCCTCCTGGAATCCACTCAACATTTCAAAAGCACTTGTTGTAAATAACATTCAGTCTCCCATTAATAACTAGCCTAAATCAGTCTTTTTTTTTACCTCAGAGAGAAGAGAAAAAAAAAGTGAAGCAAGACCAAGGGAGGACCACCAACCCTGCACAGTTCAATTTCTACCAGCAAGTCACACTGTCCTAAAGATGCACATTGTGTACCAACTAGCTGCCAAAACCCAGTTATGATTCTTATCAGTGTGACAAAGTCACTGGCAAATTACTAGAGGGGAGATATGTAGCACTGAGATTGATAGCTGCAGTAATTGCACATATTGAAAAAGGTTCCAGCACACGAGTGGGTTAAACAGCCATCTTTGGTGCTGGGATGATTGAACACCTGTAGAGAAGGAGGAGGTCAGAGGATAAAATTCACAGCCTTTCAGAGCATTTGGTGTGGGGAGGGTCTGGAGATGAAAGCTCTGAGCTGTTTTTTTCCACACATGCTGGATGTATGGAGATTGCAGGTCTTGAATTGAATTGAATTGAATTGAATCCCCTTGCTAAAGGACATGGAATTTGGACTCCAAGCCAGGTGGGCTAACCAGCACTATTGTATGGACTTGTTATTTTATGTTTACCCTTCTGCCGGATAAAGGCTGTATTTACGTTTTCTGATGACGTGGTTTATGAAGATTGCAATAAATCAGCTTCACTTTAAATAGAAACGGTTCTTGTGTCTGCCTCTTTAAGAAGCCGAGTGAGTCGATCTACCACAGTTGGTGGAGAATGCGGGCAAGAGCTCTAGGAAGCAAGTATGATGGCTGTGGGCATACTGCATGTCCTGGGTGAAGGCGGCTATGAGCATTGAACAGCAGTCTGACAAAATGGAGGAGCTGATCAAGCACCTGGTCCAAAGCCAACACCCGCAGCACCTGCAACACCTGCAGCAATACCGGGAGCAGCAGCAGATGCATCAGGAGCAGCTGCAGCAACAACAGCTGGCACAACAGGAGACAAGTAAGCTGATGATGCAACAGTTGCAGCAACAGCACCAGCAGCAGCTCCAACAGCAGCAGCAACAGAGTCGACAACAGCAGCAGCAGATTGATTTACACACAGAGGTGGTTCGTGGCATGGCAGCGGCTCCAGCTCCAATGTCAGCTGAGGATTTTTCTGTCCGGAAGGCGGTGAGGAGAGCCTTGCAGAAAATGACTCCGGGTGATGACATAGAGGCATTTTTAACCATTTTTGAAAGGGTCGCTGATAGAGAGAAACTCCCGCCAGAGCAGTGGGCAGAAGTCCTTGTGCCATACTTAACGGGGGAGCCACAAAAGGCCTACTATGATTTGGCCTTAATGGACGCCAAAGAATATGAAAAATTGAAAACAGAAATGTTGGCGTGCTTGGGGGTAATTATGTCTGTCAGGGCGGCACAACGGGTCCACCGCTGGGCATATCACCGGGACAAATCCCCCTGCTCCCAAATATTTGACCTGCTGCACCTCGTTCAAAAATGGGTACAGCCAGAGTCCTCTACCCCAGCGCAGATGGTGGAGCGATTTGTAATGGACCAGTTAGTGCACTCCCTTCTGAGCCCAATGCAGACTTGGGTTGCCAAGGGAGATCCCCGGAACGCCAATAACTTGGTCGGACGGGTCGAAAGTTATCAAGGGGTCAACGGGTCCGTGGGGAGGCAACCCATTCCAAAATAGGGGGCAGAGGTTAAAAAGGGAATGGGGCGTCCAAAGTCCAAGGTCCTCATCGGGGGGATGTAATTTGTTGGAGATGTCACCGCCGAGGTCATATAGCAGCCCATTGTCCCCTGCCCATCGAGCAAATGGACTGTACAATGTGACGATTGTGTTCCTTCTATGCTTATCCAGCTTGCAGCGTGGAATGTCCACCCGGCAGTGGGCCCCAAGCTTGTCCTGTAAAGGTGAATGGCCTGCAAATGACTGGATTACTAGACTCAGGGAGTCTAGTAATCCAGTTGCACCCAATTATCATAGATCGGGACTTTGTGTTGTTTTGGGACTTGTGGGGGAGGGGCCGAGATCTCAATTGCTCAGGTAAGAAACGGGTTGGCCCTAAAATAGCCACACCAACCTCAGAGTCTGACGAGTTTCCCTTCTGTGTGATGGGTGAAGAGGATAAAGTAGTATCCCCTGAGGCAGAAATTCCTGTGATAGGGGTGACCAGAGAACATTTTAGGTTCACCCAACATAGGGATCTAACTCTAAATGAGGCATTCAATAAGGTAACCGTAATAAACGGCATAGCACATGAGTCGGGGTTGACATCAGGTTTGCCTATGTCAAGTTGAGTGAGGACTTATTGTACCGGGTCACTAAGGTGAGGGTGGAGAGGGTGGAGCAATTATTGGTTCCAGGACCCTATAGACAAAAGGTGTTGGACAGGGCCCATTCACATGTCTTGGGTGGCCATCTGGGGGTAGACAAAACTCAACAATGGGTCATGCAGAGGTACTATAGGCCCCGATGTCACAGTGAAATCCTAAAATATTGCAAGTCCTGTCTGTCAGGAAAACTTGGTCAGACCTTGCAGCCCTCTGGCGCCCCCTTATCCTGCTGGTCAAACACGGTATTGACCGAGGATAAGCAACAGGGCGTAGCTGCTCTCATTTATGTCAACTATTGTGGCACGTGATGTGACAGGACGTATATATACCACCAGTTCCTTCCAGGAACGTATATATACCTGAATCCAGCCACCCTCAACCACAATATCACATAAATACACCGTATGCTGCCACCACCGATCTCTTAACAGATGGATCGGGTACCCATTAGGTAACGTGAATTAGCGGGTGAGGAACGTGTTTGCTCGACATAGGACAAGAAGAACGAAGCTGGTAAATAGTAATAATTTACTCCCGAAAGTTGGCAGTGTTTACAAAAGATATACAAGATATTATAAAAGAGACAATTTAAAAACAGTTATTAAAATAAAATGGGTAGCAAAACCTGCGCCACGAGGTGATGGTCTCAGATTCTGTGGGGGGGATGGCTCCCCGGAAATTAGGTGTGATTCCTCCACGCAGCGAGGAGTGCTTGCATTTGACGTCCCCGGGTGGTTTCCCAGTTATGAAAGATACACCATCATAACTGGAAAAAGGTGAGCATCCCAAAGAAGTGGTCCATGTGTTTGTGACAGTCATGTGCATTATTAAACTCGACATTAAAAGTTTTTACAGTTACACAATATGGCTTTGGAGGGGAAATCCAGTGTAGACCAGTATGCTTGCTCTTCGCTGAGGTTTATGGTGGTTATAAAAATTCCTTGTTTGGGGGAAGCACAAGTAGATTTCTATGGATGTCCCTTCCAAATGAACAGGGGGCAGAGATTTAAGACAACATTTTTAAAACTAGGTCAAAAATACATTTTGCTTGACACCTCCCCCTTTTTAGACTGCGCTATGGAGGTAGGACCTTCTGGTACTCCTCCAGGCGTATCTCTGGTGTTGAACGGTAAAGTCGTACTGCTGGAGGGTGAGGCTCCAGCGTAACAACCTTCCGTTGGCACGGACATGGTGTGCAGCCAACTCAGGGGGTTGTGGTCAGTCACGACAGTGAAGGGACGCCCGTACAAGTAAGGCTGTAAGCGGTGCAGGGCCCATACCATGGCCAGGCACTCCTTCTCTATGGTGGAATAGGCCACTTCCCTCGGCAGCAGTTTCCGGCTTAGGTACAACATGGGGTGTTTTTGGTTCCCCGAGTCGACCTGGCTGAGCATAGCACCGAGGCCAAACTCACTGGCGTCGGTCTGTACGAAGAATGGCCGTGTGCCGTCGACCGCCTTTAGCACAGGGTCGCTGCTCAGGGCAGCCTTCAAAGCCCGAAAGGCCACCTCGCATTCATCTGTCCATTTGACTGTATGGGGTAGGCTCCTCTTGGTGAGGTCTGTCAAGGGCTTCGCAAGGCTACTATAGTCTTGTACAAAGCGTCTATAGTACCCTGCGGTGCCCAAGAGGGAGTGCACCTGCTTCTTGGTCCTGGGGGTGGGCCAGGACACAATAGCGTCCACCTTCCCAGGCTCTGGCTTCAAAGTATCCCCACCTACCCGGTGCCCCAGGTAGTGGACCTCGTTCATGCCCATCTGGCACTTTCCTGGCTTGATTGTCAAGCCCGCCTGGTGAATGCGCCCGAGCACCTGCCGCAGATGCTCGAGGTGTTCCTCCCAGGTGGGATTGAGGATGGCAATGTCATCCAGGTACGCCACTGCGTACCTCTCTAGTCCCTGGAGCAGGTGGTTGACCATTCGCTGGAAAGTGGCAGGGGCATTTTTCATGCCAAAAGGCATGACCGTGACCGTGGATTCATACAATCCGAAGGGGGTGATAAAGGCGGACTTCTCCTGGGCCTTGGGGCTCAAGGGAATCTGCCAATATCCCCGACTCTGATCCATAATGGAGAGATAGCTCGCACTGGCTAACCGCTCAAGCAGCTCCTCAATGCGTGGCATTGGTTGTGCATCAGAGGCTGTGATAGCGTTGAGCCCCCTGTAGACCACACAGAACCGGGTGGTCCGGTCCTTCTTTGGCACCAGGACTACAGGTGAGGCCCACGCGCTCTTGGACCGCTTAATCACCCCCAACTTAACCTTCTCCTCGACCTTCTGGCGCATGACATGCTGCACCTCGTCCACTTCATGGACCGCCACCTCAGTCCTGCCAGGCATGTTGGTGAACACAGCTTGGAAGGGTTTCAGCACTGCTTGCATCTGAGACCTCTGGGGTGCAGATAGCAAGGCCCTTATCTTTACATCCTCTAGGGACCCGCTGGCCTTTGCTTGGGCCAGCATGTCCAAGAGGGGGTCGTACTCCCCATCCTCGGGCAGGCTGCAGACCGGTAGGACGCAGGCTCCACGTTCTTGATGAGCCTTCATCATATAAACGTGAAAAGTCTTCCGCCTACCCCGCGCGTGGTTAAGAGTGATCACGTAGGTGACCGGGTTGAGCTGTTGGTGAATGACGTACGGGCCTTCCCAGGCCGCCTGAAGCTTGTCCTTTGGTACGGGGACCAGCACCCACACCTTCTGATCCACCTGGTATGTCCGCTCTCGGGCGTTCTGGTCGTACCAATGCTTCTGGTCAGCCTGGGCTTGCGCCATGTTGTCATGCACCAACTGCGTCAAGGTCTGCATCTTGTCACGGAAGCACATGACATACTCCACGATGGACACTCCTGGGGAGCTCAGCTCTTCTTTCCAGGATTCCCTTATCAACCCAAGGGGTCCTCGGACACGCCTGCCATACAGGAGCTCAAAGGGGGAGAGCCCCGTCGAGGCCTGTGGAACCTCTCTGTAAGCAAATAGCAGGTGTGGGAGGTAACGCTCCCAGTCGCGTACCTGGGTCTCAACCAGCATTTTTAACATCTGTTTGAGGGTATCGTTGAATCGCTCATACAAACCATTGGTTTGGGGATGATACGTGCTCGATACCAGATGCTGCACATGCATTTTCTTACATAGGGCCTCTATTAAGCGAGACATGAACTGGGTCCCCTGGTCGGTAAGCATCTCACTGGAGAAGCCTACTCGCGAAAAGATGGCCAAGAGGGCGTCCGCCACCTTATCTGCCCTATTTGATGACAGGGCTACTGCCACCGGATACCGTGTAGCATAGTCTACCACAGTTTGGATGAAGCATTTTCCAGAGCTGCTGGGTATGGCCAGTGGTCCCATAATGTCCACAGCAATCCTTTGGAAAGGCTCCTTTATCACTGGCAAAGAGATCAGGGGGACTTTGGGAGCCGGCCCTGACTTTCCCACTCTTTGACACGTGGTACAGGAGTGACAGTAGTTCACCACATCCGTCCCCATTTTGGGCCAATAAAAGTGGTGAGACAGCCGGGCCTTGGTTTTGCTGACCCCCATGTGTCCAGCGAGTGGAATCTCATGGGCGATCCGCAACAACTCATCCCTGAATTGGTTGGGGGCGACCAGCTGTCTTTCCCTCAGCCACTCCTGTTGGGGTGTACAGGGAACTGTCTTCCGGTACAACCTCCCTTGGTCCCAGAATACCCTCTCCTTATCCGACTCGGAGGTGGGTTTCTCAGCGAGGCTCCTTAACGTCTCTAGGCTAGCATCTGAGTGCAGAGCTGCCTGAAACTCCTGGCTGGAGGAAGCCAGAAGTGAGTTTAAGGCCACGTCCTAACTGGGACAGTCTGGGACCGGCTCTGGGTCCATAACTGATTCCGTTATTCCTCTGTCCGAGGAGAGTCCTTGCATTACTTGTGTTCTGGGCTCTCTGACTGCAGGTAACAGCGGCTATATAGGCCATCTCCCCAGGGAATAACACCGTCCCATCAGCCTGCGCCGCTATGAGTACTACTTCCCCATCCTCCCCCATTACCTCAGGCGCAGTGCTACTTATGGGGCAGCTACCATCAGCCAGATCATCGTCTGTTGTGACACTGGTCGCTGGCACAGCACCACCTGCTCCATGGTCCCCGTCCTTCTCCCCATTACCCTTAGCACTGACACTTGCTCCTGCTAGGGGATCCTCAGCAATATCACCCTGCAGCGTGACATGGCTGAGTTCTCCTGTACCTTCAAATACATCATCATCATCATCAAGTAAAGCTTTGACATTCACATTATCAGCACTAACCTTACCAACCGTATCAGATCACGGAGGGGTGTCAGGGACAAAATAACCAAACATCATCCCCAAATCAGTTCCCAACAAAACATTTACAGGTAGGTTTTCAGATACTCCCACTTCTTTCACCCCACTCCCCGCACCCCAATCAATAAAAACCCGGGCCATGGGCAAGGGGTATCGGACGCCCCCAATCCCGGTGACAGTCAGGGTCTTTCCCGGAATAAGCTCTTCAGGGGACACCAGTTCGGGTCGGATGAGGGCTCGTTCGGCCCCAGTGTCCTTGAGGCCTACAGTGACAGTGTCCCCCACCGTGACAGACTGCAAGTTTTCACAGGCCCTCCCAACCGGCCCACCCACCAAAAGAACTGATGCACTAGGCCCTGGGGCCTTGGATGGGGGGGTTCTTCCTCTGCTTCACTGGGTAAGTGGCGCTGAGATGACCAGTCTGGTTGCAGAAATAACACTTGCGGGCATCAGATGCAGGCCGGGCGTTGGTAATGGGGACAAGGCCTCCGGAATGTCGGATGGCAGGGGCAGGGATGGTGGTTGATGGCTTACCCCCTTTCCAGCTGGCGATGACCGGCTTCCGCACCTCCGGTCTCCGGTTAGCCTCATACAGTGGTGGCCAAAAGTATTGGCACCCCTGCAATTCTGTCAGAAAATACTCAGTTTCTTCCTGAAAATGAATGCAATCACAAATTCTTTGGTATTATTATTAGTGTTGAGCCACCCCCGTAGTGTTCGAGTTCGGTTCAGTTAGTCGAACACCCATATGTTCGCCGAACTGTTCGTCGAACCGTTCGTCGAACACCTTCGAACACCGTTAAAACCAATGGCAGGCAAACAAAAACACATAGAAACACATAGAAAACACCTTCAAAGGTGTCCAAAAGCTGACAAACTGCTCAGAAGACACAACTAACACATGGAAAAGTGACAAGTACATATAGTCATGCGAAAAGAAAAGAGGTGGAGGAGTAAAAGGATGGGGAGACACAGATATAGGCATCTCATGCCCTTCTAAAACCAAAAAAGTGCGAAGCCGACACGGCAAGTCCGTTCCTGCCCGTGCGACTTCCGTGTCGCCGGGTTTGTGCCAGAGCTGCGGTGGACCCTGACATCCAGCCCCCCTCTCCCAATACTGGTGCCTGTCCGCTGGTGGGTCGAGCGAGCCCCCCCTGCGGAGGAGGCAGGTCTAATCTTTTTAATTTAAATTGTCTCTCTAATTTGAATGAGTACACTTTAAATCCTTTTATAAGGATCTATTGGAGGGCAAGTCTGATGCCAGCAGCCGCGGTAATTCCAGCTCCAGTAGCGTCCACTAAAGCTGCTGCAGTTAAAAAGCCTTTATAAGGATCGGGCTTGGCGGTCCACCGCAAGGCGTCCTACTGCCAGTCCCAGCCCCTTTGTCTTGGGGTGCCTCCCCGATGCTCTTCACTGAGTGTCCCGGGGACCCAAACCATTTCCTTTGAAAAAAATTAAGTGTCCAAACTACAGGTGGTGTAGCTTGCTTAACAGCTGGGATAATCCGCTGACAAGCAGACACAGCTACTAGGCACAAAGTATTTCCTGGGCTAGATGCAGTTAAAAATTTGTAATTAGATACTCTCATTGGATGCTGAGAAAGCATTCCATAGAGTCTCCTGGCACGCCATATATTATTCTCTTAAAAAGCTTGGGGTAGGGGTCTAGGGGACCCTTTTATAGTCCAAATCACGGCCCTGTATCGCAATACGTCACCTAGGCTGAAGATAAATGGAACATTTTCATCACCTTTCATAATCACCAATGGGACAAGGCAGGGATGTCCTCTGTCCCCTCTCTTATACATCCTAGTAATGGAGCACCTGCTCTCATCAATTTGTCATAACTCCAATATTAGGTGGATTGAGGTGGGAGGCACCGAGTACAAGTGCTCTGCATTTGCTGATGATGTCCTAGTATATATCACTCAATCACATATATCCATCCCTGCTGTTATGGCTGAAATAGATCACTTTGTTAAATGGTCAAATTTTAAAATCAATGCAGCGAAGTCTGAGGCCCTCGATGTCCCCCTCCCAAAACCCATACAGGATTCCATCCAGTGCAACTTTCCCTTTGCCTGGCCCTCACAGGGTATCAAATACTTAGGAATTCGTATTCATAGAGACCTCTCCCGTCTATGTTATCTTAATTTTGGGCCCTTTATTGAACAACTCCATACAGACCACGGTTGGCAAGTTAGAACTATAAGATTCACTACGTGAACCACTGGTGTTTTGTGGAAAAGCACATGTACACTGTGTTCTCAATTATTATGCAAAAAGTGTTTAGGAGAGATAAGGTAAGAATTTTTTTTGTTTGTCTGTTAAACTCATTGATGGTGATGTGTGTCAGGGCTCTTTATATCACTGTAAGCAATTGCAGACACCTGTGCTAATTAGTTTGGCAGGTGTGTCCAATGAAAGTCAAGACTACTTAAGAAGGCTGTCCCACATTATTAAGCAGCCTACATTTTCTGCCAAAATGGGAAAGAAAAAGGATGTGTCGGCTGCTGAGAAGCAACAAATTGTGGAGTGTTTAGGTCAAGGCATGACTACAATCAACATTGCCAAGACATTTCATCCTGATCATCGCACAATCAAGAAGTATGTAGCTGATTCACAGTACACACGTGTGCGTGCTGATAAGGGAAAATTGAGGACTCTTTCCTACAGGCAATTAAGTCAGGTTAAAAGAGCAGCGGCAAAAAAGCCTTTTCATAGCAGCAGACAAGTTTTTGAAGCTGCTGGTGCCTCCAACATCCCCCGAACAACAAGATGCAGGGTCCTTCAGAGGTTTGCAGCTGTGCGTAAGCCATTCTGTCGACCTCCTCTATCCACTGTACACAAGCAGAAACGGCTCCAGTGGGCCAAACAATACATGAAGACTGACTTCAAAACTGTTTTGTTCACGGATGAGTGCCGTGCAACGCTCGATGGTCCAGATGGATGGAGTGGAGGATGGCTGGTTGATGGACACCCCATGCAAACACGGCTACGGCGCCAACAAGGAGGAGGTGGAGTAATGTTTTGGGCTGGAATCATGGGGAGAGAGATTGTCGGCCCCTTTAGGATCCCTGAAGGGGTAAAGATGAACTCCATAATGTATGTGGAGTTTCTCAAACAGCACTTCCTGCCATGGTTCAAGAAGAAGAACTGTGTATTCCGCAGCAAGATCATTTTCATGCATGATAATGCACCATCTCATGCTGCACATAACATATCTGCATCTCTGGCTGATATGGGCATAAAAGGGGACAAACTTATGGTGTCACCCCCATGCTCCCCTGACCTCTACCCCATTGAGAACCTCTGGAGCATCATCAAAAGGAGTGTCTATGATGGCGGGAGGCAGTTCACATCTAAGCAACAGCACTGGGAGGGTATTCTGTCCTCATGCAAAACAATTGAAGCAGAAACCATCCAAAACCTGACAAATTCAATGGACGAGAGAGTTCAGAAGCTCCTTTCAAACAATGGGTCCTATGTGTAAATGTAACATCACCTAGAATAAAGTTTTGAGTTGAAAACTGTTTGATTTCAGTTTCTAATAACCTGCTAATGCTTATAATTTGAAAAATGACCATTTTTTGTTCTTTATTAAAATGAAAAGGTTGATCGAAGAGTGTAGGGGATCTAAGAGTGTGGCAACCCAGTAGTCAGGATTATTTCGAATTCTGACAATCTGAGGGTCATGTTGCAGATAGTGCAGCAAGAAGGCACTCATGTGTCTTGCGCATCTAGGAGCCCCAAAATTATTTTCTGGGCTAGATGCAGCTAAAAATTATTATTAATTTGAAAACTAGTGGAGTTTAGTATAGATGGCCTAATAGAATCAGTACTGCAAACTGCTACAAGGCCCAAATTATTTTCCAGCCAAGATACAGATAAACATAATTAGTAATTTTAAATCTGGTGGAGTTTAGTATAGATGGCCTAATAGAATCAGTACTGCACACTGCTTCAAGACACAAGTTATTTTCCAGCCAAGATACAGATAAACATGATTAGTAATTTGAAAGCTTAAAACGGTTGGTGAGGTGATTTTAACAAATCATCAAGCTTTTACTCTCCCCAGGATGACACAGGGGTAGAAAAGTCATTTCGGATCCATGATTTGTTCATCTTTATGAACATGAGTCTGTCTACATTATCAGTGGAGAGCCGCGTGCGCTTATTTGTCAGCACACCACCAGCAGCGCTGAACACACGTTCAGACAGAACGCTGGATGCGGGGCATGACAAGATCTCCAAGGCGTAAGTGGCGAGCTCCGGCCATTTATCCAGATTGGAAGCCCAAAAAGAGCAAGGGTCCAGTGACACAGTCATGGCTTCAATGTTTACTTGGAGATACTCCTGTACCATCGTCTCTAGGCGTTGACTATGTGTCAGACTTCTTGTCTCCTGTGGCCTTGCAAAGGATGGGCTAAAAAAGTGGTGAAATGATATCGCAAAATTGATGTTACCAGGAGATACTGTGTTTCTGTTACGTTTTGAGTGCTGATCACTCGACGGTCCCACGGTTGGCAAGTTGGAACTGTGAGATTCACTACATGCACCACTAGTGTTTTGGGGAAAAGCACATGTAAGATTCTGCAACAGTCTCTGCTGAAACTCCTGCATGCGTGCATCTCTTTCTATGGCAGGAATAATTTCTGCAAATTTACTTTTGTACCGGGGATCTAAGAGTGTGGCATCCCAGTAGTCAGGATTATTTCTAATTCTCACAATTCAAGGGTCATGTTGCAGGTAGTGCAGCAAGAAGGCACTCATGTGTCTTGCGCATCCAGGAGCACCAAGTCCCTGTTGTGTTGGTGGCGAGTAGTGTTGAGCGATACCTTCCGATATCAGGAAATATCGTATCGGATTGGATCGGGCCGATACCCAAAAAGTATCGGATATCGCCGATTCCGATACCGGAAACCAATGCAAGTCAATGGGACACAAATATCGGAATGAAAATAAACCCTTTCTTTCCTTGTAGGTTAATTCTACATGAAGTAAAACAACTAAGAATAATGTAGAATGACATGAAAAGCCGGCAATTCATCAGCGGCATTCACCGGTACCCGACAATTTACAACAGAAAGAATAGAGCTTCACACATAGATTAGATAGATAGAAACATGTCAGTCACATATATATGAAGTACAGTGACAGTGTTGCTTACTGTACTTGTCATTTAGTGTAAAGGATTTATTAAAAAAAATATTAGTGTTTTCGTGCACCGTCTCTTTAAAAAAGCCGGCCGGCAATTCAGCATCTGTACCCGACAATTTATAACAGACAGAATAGAGCTTCACACATAGATTAGATAGATAGAAACATGTCAGTCACATATATAAGAAGTACAGTGACAGTGTTGCTTACAGAACTTGTCATTTAGTGTAAAGGATTTATTTAAAAAAATAATAGTGTTTTCATGCACCGTCTCTTTAAGAAAGCCGGCCGGCAATTCAGCATCTGTACCCGACAATTTAGAATAGAAGGAATAGAGAATCACACATAGATTAGATAGATAGAAACATGTCAGTCACATATATATGAAGTACAGTGACAGTGTTGATTACTGTACTTGTCATTTAGTGTTAAAATAAAGGATTTATTTAAAAAAAAATTGGCGTGGGGTTCCCCTTAATTTTAGGCTCTAGCGGAGGTTAAGCAGACAGCTGGGGCAAATGTTTGAAGCCTGGGAAGGGGGTAATACCCACGGAGCTTCCCAGGCTACTAATATCAGCCCCCAGCTGAATACCTAGCCTTTACTAGCTATTAAAATGGGGGACCCCCCCAAAAAAATGACGTGGGGTCCCCCCTAATTTAATAGCTAGCACAGGCTAGGCAGACAGCTGGGGGCTGATATTAATAGCCCAGGAAGGGTGCCATGAATATTGGCCCCCTCCCAGGCTAGAAACACCAGCCGTCAGCCGCCCCAGAAATGGCGCATCCATAGGATGCGCCAATTCTGGCACTTAGCCTCGCTCTTCCACGCTGCCCTGGTGCGGTGGCAGGGGGTAATAGGGTTGGGGTTGATGTCAGCTTATAATGCCAGCTGACATCAAGCCCAGGTTAGTAATGGAGAGGCGTCTATAAGACACCCCCATTACTAACCCCATAGTCAAAGTTAAAAGAAAACACAAACACCCAGAGTAAAGTCCTTTAATTGAAATAAAGACACAATTCTTTATTGTTCTAAATTAAACCATACTTACCATCACGCCCATTCCAGCTGAAGCCAACGATCTCCTGCAATAAAAGAAAAATAATAAAGCAACCTCATCCTTACCTTTCGATGGTTCCCAGGACAGCTCCAGCTCTGCTACATCGAGATGACAGGCTGGACCGCAGCAGAAAGCTGCCATCCAGCCTGTCATCCCGCAGACACTGAGAAGCGCAGGCATGCTTGCGCTCCTCAGTGTCTCTCTGTGACGTCATCCAGATGAGCCGAGTTCATGTCCAATGAACTCAGCTCACCTCATGCACGTCACTGACAGCGTGGGAAAATTCTCCTGCACTCAGCGCTTCAGCGTGAGAATTCTCCCACGCTGTCAGTGACATACATGAGGTGAGGTCATGTCCAATGAACTCAGCTCACCTCATGCACGTCACTGACAGCGTGGGAAAATTCTCACGCTGAAGTGCTGAGTGCAGGAGAATTTTCCCACGCTGTCAGTGACGTACATGAAGTGAGCGGAGTTCATTGGACATGACCTCGGCTCATCTGGATGCCGTCACAGCCAGACACTGAGGAGTGGAAGTATGCCTGCGCTTCTCAGTGTCTGCGGGATGACAGGATGGATGGCAGCGTTCTGCTGCGGTCCAGCCTGTCATCTCGATGTAGCAGAGCTGAAGCTGTCGTGGGAGCCATGGAAAGGTAAGGATGAGGTTGCTTTATTATTTTACTTTTATTGCAGGAGATCGTTGGCTTCAGCTGGAATGGGCGTGGTGGTAAGTATGGTTTAATTTAGAACAATAAAGAATTGTGTGTTTATTTCAATTAAAGGACTTTTTTCTGGGTGTTGTGTTTTTTTAAATACTTTACTAGAAATTCATGGTGGTCATGTCTAATATTGGCGTGACCCCATGAATTTTGGGCTTAGGGCCAGCTGATAATGCCAAGCTGGCCTTAACCCCTTTATTACCCAGTGAGCCACCGCACCAGGGCCCTGGATGAGTTGGGTACAGCGCCAGAAGATGGCGCTTCTATGAACGCGCCATTTTCTGGGGCGGCTGCGGACTGCAATTTGCAGCGGGGGTGGCCCAGAAAGCTTGGGTCTCCCTGCGCTGCGGATTCCAGCCCCCAGCTGCCTAGTTGTATCTGGCTGGGCACAAAAATAGGGCGAAGCCCCACGCATTTTTTTTTAAAATTATTTCATGAAATTCATGGAATAATTAAGAAAAAAAGGGCTTCCCTATATTGTTGTGTCCAACCAGGTACAAATAGGCAGCTGGTGGTTGGGGGCAGCCCATTCCTGCCTGCTGTACCTGGCTGGACACAAATATAGTGCGAAGCCCCACGTCAATTTTTTTTTAATTATTTCATGAAATAATTTTTTTAAAAAAGGGCTTCCCTATATTGTTGTGTCCGGCCAGGTACAAATAGGCAGCTGGTGGTTGGGGGCAGCCTGTTCCTGCCTGCTGTACCTGGCTGGACACAAATATAGGGCGAAGCCCCACGTCAATTTTTTTTAAAATAAGTCCTTTATTTTAACACTAAATGACATTTGAGGAGTTAATAAAGATGCAGTCCCTAAATTATTATTTATTTTTTAATTAATTTTTCCCAAAACTTTTGACGTGGGCTTCGCCATATTTTTGTATGCCAGCCAGGTACAGCATCCAGCTTCTATGAACGCGCCATTTTCCGGGGTGGCTGCGCACTGCAATTTTCAGCGGGGGGAGGGGGGGGGGCAGAAAGCTTGGGCCTCCCTGCGCTGCAGATTCCATCCCCCAGCTGCCTAGTTGTACCTGGCTGGACACAAAAATAGGGAGAAGCTTCACGTATTTTTTTTTTTTAATTATTTCATGAAATTCATGAAATAATTAAGAAAAAAAGGGCTTCCCTATATTGTTGTGTCCAACCAGGTACAAATAGGCAGCTGGTGGTTGGGGGCAGCCCGTTCCTGCCTGCTGTACCTGGCTGGACACAAATATAGTGCGAAGCCCCACGTCAATTTTTTTTAAATCATTTCAGGAAATTCATGAAATAATTTAAAAAAATTGATGTGGGGCTTCGCCCTATATTTGTGTCCAGTCAGGTACAGCAGGCAGGAACGGGCTGCCCCCAACCACCAGCAGCCTATTTCTACCTAGCCGGACACAACAATATAGGGAAGCCCTTTTTTTCTGAATTATTCCATGAATTTCATGAATTTAAAAAAAAAAAAACGTGGAGCTTCGCCCTATTTTTGTGTCCAGCCAGGTACAACTAGGCAGCTGGGGGCTGGAATCTGCAGCGCAGGGAGGCCCAAGCTTTCTGGGCCCCACCCGCTGCAAATTGCAGTCCGCAGCCGCCCCGGAAAATGGCGCGTTCATAGAAGCGCCATCTTCTGGCGCTGTACCCAACTCATCCAGGGCCCTGATGCGGTGGCTCACTGGGTAATAAAGGGGTTAAGGCCAGCTTGGCATTATCAGCTGGCCCTAAGCCCGAAATTCATGGGGTCACGCCAGTATTAGACATGACCACCATGAATTTCTAGTAAAGTATTTAAAAAAAACACAAACACCCAGAAAAAAGTCCTTTAATTGAAATAAACACACAATTCTTTATTGTTCTAAATTAAACCATACTTACCATCACGCCCATTCCAGCTGAAGCCAACGATCTCCTGCAATAAAAGAAAAATAATAAAGCAACCTCATCCTTACCTTTCCATGGCTCCCACGACGGCTCCAGCTCTGCTACATCGAGATGACAGGCTGGACCGCAGCAGAACGCTGCCATCCAGCCTGTCATCCCGCAGACACTGAGAAGCGCAGGCATACTTCCACTCCTCAGTGTCTGGCTGTGACGGCATCCAGATGAGCCGACAATGAACTCGGCTCACCTCATGTACGTCACTGACAGCGTGGGAGAATTCTCCTGCACTCAGCGCTTCAGCGTGAGAATTTTCCCACGCTGTCAGTGACGTGCATGAGGTGAGGTCATGTCCCATGAACTCGGCGCACCTCATGCACGTCACTGACAGCGTGGGAGAATTCTCACGCTGAAGCGCTGAGTGCAGGAGAATTTTCCCACGCTGTCAGTGACGTGCATGAGGTGAGCTGAGTTCATTGGACATGACCTCGGCTCATCTGGATGACGTCACAGAAAGACACTGAGGAGCGCAAGCATGCCTGCGCTTCTCAGTGTCCGCGGGATGACAGGCTGGATGGCAGCGTTCTGCTGCGGTCCAGCCTGTCATCTCGATGTAGCAGAGCTGAAGCTGTCCTGGGAACCATGGAAAGGTAAGGATGAGGTTGCTTTATTATTTTACTTTTATTGCAGGAGATCGTTGGCTTCAGCTGGAATGGGTGTGGCGGTAAGTATGGTTTAATTTAGAACAATAAAGAATTGTGTCTTTATTTCAATTAAAGGACTTTTTTCTGGGTGTTTGTGTTTTTTTTAAATACTTTACTAGAAATTCATGGCGGTCATGTCTAATATTGGCGTGACCCCATGAATTTCGGGCTTAGGGCCAGCTGATAATGCCAAGCTGGCCTTAACCCCTTTATTACCCAGTGAGCCACCGCACCAGGGCCCTGGATGAGTTGGGTACAGCGCCAGAAGATGGCGCTTCTATGAACGCGCCATTTTCTGGGGCGGCTGCGGACTGCAATTTGCAGCGGGTGGGACCCAGAAAGCTTGGGTCTCCCTGCGCTGCAGATTCCAGCCCCCAGCTGCCTAGTTGTACCTGGCTGGACACAAAAATAGGGCGAAGCGCCACACATTTTTTTTTTTAATTATTTCATGAAATTCATGGAATAATTAAGAAAAAAAGGGCTTCCCTATATTGTTGTGTCCGGCTAGGTACAAATAGGCAGCTGGTGGTTGGGGGCAGCCCGTTCCTGCCTGCTGTACCTGGCTGGACACAATTATAGGGCGAAGCCCCACATAATTTTTTTTTAATTATTTCATGAATTTCCTGAAATAATTAAAAAAAAATTGACGTGGGGCTTCACACTATATTTGTGTCCAGCCAGGTACAGCAGGCAGGAACGGGCTGCCCCCAACCACCAGCTGCCTATTTGTACCTAGCCGGACACAACAATATAGGGAAGCCCTTTTTTTCTTAATTATTCCATGAATTTCATGAAATAATTAAAAAAAAAAAAACGTGGAGCTTCTCCCTATTTTTGTGTCCAGCCAGGTACAACTAGGCAGCTGGGGGATGGAATCTGCAGCGCAGGGAGGCCCAAGCTTTTTGCCCTCCCCCCCCCCGCTGAAAATTGCAGTCCGCGGCCGCCCCGGAAAATGGCGCGTTCATAGAAGCTGGATGCTGTACCTGGCTGGCATACAAAAATATGGCGAAGCCCACGTCAAAAGTTTTGGGAAAAATTTATTAAAAAATAAATAATAATTTAGGGACTGCATCTTTATTAAGTCCTCAAATGTCATTTAGTGTTAAAATAAAGGATTTATTTAAAAAAAAAATGGCGTGGGATCCCCCATAATTTTAGTCTCTAGCGGAGGTTAAGCAGACGGCTGGGGCAGATGTTTGAAGCCTGGGAAGGGGGTAAAACCCACGGAGCTTCCCAGGCTACTAATATCAGCCCCCAGCTGAATACCTAGCCTTTACTAGCTATTAAAATGGGGGACCCCCCAAAAAAAAATGACGTGGGGTCCCCTCTATTTTAATAGCTAGCAAAGGCTAGGCAGACAGCTGGGGGCTGATATTAATAGCTCAGGAAGGGTGCCATGAATATTGGCCCCCTCCCAGGCTAGAAACACCAGCCGTCAGCCGCCCCAGAAATGGCGCATCCATAGGATGCGCCAATTCTGGCACTTAGCCTCGCTCTTCCACGCTGCCCTGGTGCGGTGGCAGGGGGTAATAGTGGTGGGGTTCATGTCAGCGCCAGCTGCCATGAAGCCCAGGTTAGTAATGATGGCCGTCTATATGACACCCCCATTACTAACCTACAAAGTGTTAAAAAGAAAAAACACACTACACCCAGAAAAAAATAATTTATTTGAAATAAAACACCATTTTATTTAATTCTTAGTTTACTAAAAAAAAAATAGTTACCTGTCCACGTTCCTGCGCTGATCTCCCATGCACAGCTGTCACATCTGGAGATGGTGACAGCTGTGCATGGCTGCTGTAAGCTCACGCTGCCGGGAACACGTCCGCTCCCGGCAGCGGGAGCCACTGACTGAGGTCACCGGAGTGCATTCAGGCAGCGCAGCTCCGGAGACCTCCTTTACGGCAGTGCTGTACCGTGGGAATTTCTCACGATACAGCAGTGCCGTAAAGGAGCTAACCGGAGCAGCGCTGCCTGAACTCCGGTGAACCCTTACGGCCCCGTCATTCTAGCGGCGGCAGCGGTTCAGAGCGGTCACATTCTATGTGGCTGCTCTGAACTGGAGATCTTCGTGGGACACTCGTGGACTGCTACGGAGGGGTAAGGATAAGGTTGTGGTTTATTATTTTATATTTTATTACAGGAGATCGATGGCTTCGGGGAATTAGGTGTCTTGGTGAGTATAGGTGTAGTTTTTTATTTTTTACTTTATTTTAGGTGGCGATCGGCGGGGACAGGTAATGTATGAACTAATTTCTTTTAGGTAACCACTGGCCACCAATGACATGTATTTAACATTTATTGGGGACACAGTAGGGCAATTTAAATAGCAGGATCAGGCTGATGGGAACTACTGCTCCCATCGAGCTGATCCTGCTGGCAGGAGTGGACGGGGGACAGACATAGGCCGATGGGAGTAGTAGTGTCACATCGGCCTATGTCTGCCTGCACGCACACACACCCGCACACACACCCGCACACACACACCCCGCACACACACCCGCACACACACCCCGCACACACTAATCATGACGGGTCCGGGAGGTGAGGCTGACCTGTGCGGCCGTGGGAAAGTTGATGTGAGTTCATGCAGTCAAGCATGAACTCACATGAACCCTCTGAGGGCACCGCGGCTACTTCAAATGAACAGCTGATCGGCATCACCTGATACCTCAGCTGTTCATTTGAAATAACCGGCGGGAAAGCGCAGCACAGAACGGGAAAGCCGGCGGTGAAGTCTTTTCACTGCCGGCTTCCCCGCCCGGGTCCTTCGCTCCTTGGTGCTGCGCTCCCCGCCCGGTCCTAATTTACGATCGGGATGGGAGGTGGCGAGGGGAGCGGAGGATCGGGGTGGGAGGCTGCGGGGAAGCAGTATGGGGCTGCGTGATTGTTTAAAAGCCGGCGGCTTTTTACCGCGCGCCGGCTTTTAAACAATCAGGAGAATTCTCCCACGCTGGGATGGCATTCTGATGACAAGCTGGATCGCAGCTGAGCGCTGCCATCCAGCTTGTCATCCTTCAGAGACACTGCAGAGCGCAGGCATTATGGGAACTTCCGATTCCGGTATTCGATATTATAAAAGTATCGGAATTAAGTATCGGAATTCCGATACAGTGAATATCGGCCGATACCCGATATTTCAGTATCGGAATGCTCAACACTAGTGGCGAGGTAACAATCATGCTTCCTTTCTCTGCCCTCTCCCCCCAACCTCGCACAACAGAAATGTGATCAAGGTCTCCCTCATCTGATGAGTCTTCCATCAGTTCGTCATCCACTTCTTCCTGGGCTCCTGCACCTTCCTCACTAGTTTGGCTGCTACCATGCACCCTGGTAAAACCATCTCCCCACCCTCACATGCCTGCCGCCTTGGCGCTGCCGACCGTCTGGACCTTGCAGATGTTAGCCCTTCCGCAAACAACTCCTCCTCCTCTACTTCCTCCACCTCCTCTTGTGCCACCACCTGACTCCGAATTCTGTTAAACATGTTCTCCAGCATGTAAATCACCGGAATAGTCATGCTGATAATGGCATCGTCAGCACTAAACATCTTCGTCGCCATTTCAAAACTGTGCAGAAGGGTGCATAGGTCCCTGATCTGAGACCACTCCTCCAGCGTGATTTGCCCCACCTCTGGATCTCATTGGCCCAGGCTATACGTCAGCAGTGGAGGAACTTGAAGATAAAGAGGATTGACGCACAACTCGTGGGGATGGCAAGACCTGGACACCAGCCCCTTGTCCTGCTGTCACCATAGTTACCCAGTGCCCTGTCAGCGACATGTAACGCCCCTGTCCATGCCTACTCGTCCAAGTGTCTGTGGTGAAATGCACCCTGTCACACACAGAGTTTCTCAAAGAAGCGGTGATGTTGTGTGCGACATGCTGGTGGAGCGCAGGCACACCTTTCTTTGAGAAGTAGTGCCGACTGGGCATCTGGTACTGGGGCACTGCAACGGACATAAGGTCTCGAAAATCCTCTGTGTCCACCAGGCGGAAAGGCAGCATTTCTGTACCCAAGAGCTTGCAGATGGTGAATTTCAACCTCTTAGCTTTCTCATGGCTAGGAGGAAATGGTCTTTTACTTGTCCACATCTGAGGGACCGAGGGCTGGCTATTGTGCTTAGACGGGGTTGATAAGGGTGTCCACGGCAAACTGCCGGTCTGTGAGGAAGATGCAGGCGGACATGTTAGGTTGCCTTGTTCCAAAGGTGGTGCTCTCGATGTCGGACAGCGCTGAACACCAGCTGGTGTTTCCACCTCCAAAGAAAATAATGACCTGCCAATCACGCTGGCTGTTGCAGGTAAAGAGGTGGCAGGTCTGCGTCCCAAAACAGGTGTGACTGCTGTCCCCTCAGTCACAGAGGATGAAGAGGCCGCGGATGCACAAGATGTGGCAGACGGCGGTTGGCCCGGCCGCTAGGCCGCATTGTAGCACAGTGAGCTTCCCACTGCAACTTATGCTTCATATCCATGTGCCGGTTCATGCATGAAGTACTCAAACTATGTATTTTTTGGCCTCTATTTAGCTTTTGCTGACAAATGTTACAGATAACACGAGTTGGGTCATCCTTATCGATCTGAAAAAATGCCCAGGCTATGCAAGGCTTAGCACCCATGCGACCTGAAGAGCCACTACGACTTGTGGTCAGAGGCTGAGTTTTGTTTGAGGATGCAGTTGTTGACGGGCTTCCAGTACTACGTCTCTGTCCAGGAAGGCGCAACCTGACCTCGTCGTCACTAGCATCCTCCTCCACCTCCTCTGCCGACCTCATCGACTGGCTGACTGTGGGTTGACAGTAAGTGGGATCTCCAACCTCGTCATCATCACCCTGTGTTTTATCACACCCGTCGTCCTCAGAGCCAACCTCTTCCTGCCCTGACCAAAAACTAAAGTTGTCGCTCCAATCAGGTATTTGAGTCTCATCATCGTCTTCCTCATTGTCTCCACCAACAGGAGTTACAGTTTGGGAACGAGGGTCTACATTATGGTCAGAACCTTCTGCGTCTGGTCCTGGATCCGACTCATAAAGATTTTGAGCATCAGTGCAGATCATTTCCTCGTCTGGATTCACAGAAGCTCTGGAGCCGACCTCTGATTCCCAGGCTATAGTATGAGTAAACAACTCTGCAGACTCAACCATCTGTTCTACCCCATACTCAGACGGGCAGCTGGAGACTTGGGAGCTGTGAGGAAGCAAGTGCGATTGGGGTGACACCTCTGAGGACTGGAGTATTTGTGATGTTGAAGTTCAAAAAATTTACACAAATTTATGTAAAACAATTAATACAAAAGAGGATAGTGAAGACCTACAGAGGGATTTGGATAAGCTGGGTAGGTGGAGCATTAAATGGCAAATGAGGTTTAACGAGGAGAAATGTAAGGTCATACATATGGGAAGGAAAAATGGAAGTCACCAGTACTCACTGAATGGGAAATCATTTGGGAATTCAGAGATGGAGAAGGACTTGGGCATCTTGATTGATAGCAAACTAAATTGGAGTGGCCAAAGTCAGGCCGCTGCTGTAAGGGCAAACAGGGTAATGGGATGTATCAGAAGAGGTATAGCTGCAAAGGATGAGAACATTGTTCTTCCACTGTACAAAGCACTGGTCAGACCACACTTGGAATACTGTGCTCAGTTATGGGCCCCAATATATAGAAAGGATATAAATGAGCTTGAAAAGGTACAAAGGAGGGCAACAAAATTAATAAGGGGAATGGAGGGACTGCAATACCCAGAGAGGTTGGCAAAACTAGGACTATTCAGCCTGGAAAAGAGAAGGTTGAGGGGGGACATAATAAATGTGTACAAATATGTTAGGGGACAGTATAGAGACCTTGCCCGGGATTTGTTCAAAAGGAGGGATATTACGGTAACAAGAGGGCACTCACTAAGACTGGAAGAGAAAAGGTTTCAGCACCAGCATAGGAAGGGGTTCTTTACGGTAAGAGCAGTGAGAATATGGAATTCACTGAGTGAGGAGATGGTAATGTCGGATTCACTAAACCAGTTCAAGCGGGGACTGGATGCATTTCTAGATACCAGGCAGATTTCTGCATATACTTAAAAATAGAATAAAATAGTAGGTTGATACAGGGATTTATTCTGACTGCTGGTTTCAGAGTCGGGAGGGAATTTTTCCTCAGGTGAAGATTGGCTAAATCATTTGGGGTTTTTGCCCTCCTCTGGATCAACTTTAGCAATTACAGAACTAACAGGTCGAACTTGATGGACGCAAGTCTTTATTCGGCTTTACTAACTATGTAACTATGTAACTATGAAGTTGAGGTGGAGGAGAGCCCACTTAAAGGAGCACTTGATATCCGTTGAAGCACCTGCTGTTTTTGCGCCTCACCTGGAATTTGTAGCGATTGGTGTGGCCATAAGAAAGGGATCTTATCACATTGTCCGCTAAAAGAAGTAGACATCTTAGTTTGGCTGGAAGATGGTCTTTCTTCTGCAGATGTTACTGTTGCTTTAACACCTACCCCACGGACACAACCTTTTTTTCCCTTCCCAACACGCCTATTCCCCTTTCCACCAGCAGCAGGCCTTTTTCCACTCATTTTGGTGGTTAACTAGTTGACAACTCTTGAGTTGTTTGCACAAAAAACAATGGATGGGAACCGAGTAGAGCTGAGTGGCCAAACTGTGGTATTAGCCCAAAAGTATTGGCTGGGTTAGATGCAGATAAAAATAATTTTGAATTTGCAACCTGGTGGAGGTTAGTATAGATGGACTAACAGAACAAGTCCCACACACAGCTACAAGCCGAAGCCAAAATATTTTTTCAGAGCTAGATGCAGATAAAAATTATTTTGCATTTGCAACCTTGTGGAGGTTAGTATAGATGGACTAATAGAACAAGTCCCACACACTGCTACAAGCCGAAGCCAAAATATTTTTTCAGAGCTAGATGCAGATGAAATTTTTTTTGAACTTGCAACCTGCTGGAGGTTAGTATAGTTGGACTAATAGAACAAGTCCCACACACTGCTACAATCCCAAGCACAAAGATTTTTTCAGAGCTAGATGCAGATAAAAATTATTTTGAATTTGCAACCTGGTGGAGGTTAGTATAGATGGACTAATAGAACAAGTCACACACACTGCTACAAGCTGAAGCCAAAATATTTTTTCAGCGCTAGATGCAGATAAAAATTATTTTGAATTTGCAACCTGGTAGAGGTTAGTATAGATGGACTAATAGAACAAGTCCCACACACTGCTACAAGCCGAAGCCAAAATCTTTTTTCAGAGCTAGATGCAGATAAAAATTATTTTATATTTGCAACCTGGTGGAGGTTAGTATAGATGGACTAATAGAACAAGTCCCACACACTGCTACAAGCCGAAGCCAAAATATTTTTTCAGAGATAGATGCAGATAAAAATTATTTTGAATTTGCAACCTGGTGAAGGTTAGTATAGATGGACTAATAGAACAAGTCCCACACACTGCTACAAGCCCTAAGCCCAAATATTTTTTCAGAGCTAGATGCAGATAAAAATTATTTTCAATTTGCAACCTGGTGGAGGTTAGTATAGATGGACTAATAGAACAAGTCCCACACACTGCTACAAGCCGAAGCCCAAATATTTTTTCAGAGCTAGATGCAGATAAAAATTATTTTGAATTTGCAACCTAGTGGAGGTTAGTATAGATGCACTAATAGAACAAGTCCCACACACTGCTACAAGCCGAAGCCAACATATTTTTTCAGAGCTAGATGCAGATAAAAATTATTTTCAATTTGCAACCTGGTGGAGGTTAGTATAGATGGACTAATAGAACAAGTCCCACACACTGCTACAAGCCGAAGCCAAAATATTTTTTCAGAGCTAGATGCAGATAAAAATTATTTTGAATTTGCAACCTGGTGGAGGTTAGTATAGATGGACTAATAGAACAAGTCCCACACACTGCTACAAGCCGAAGACAAAATATTTTTTCAGAGCTAGATGCAGATAAAAATGATTTTGAATTTACAACCTTGTGGAGGTTAGTATAGATGGACTAATAGAACAAGTCCCACACACTGCTACAAGCCGAAGCCAAAATATTTTTTCAGAGCTAGATGCAGATAAAAATTATTTTGAATTTGCAACCTAGTGGAGGTTAGTATAGATGGACTAATAGAACAAGTCCCACACACTGCTACAAGCCGAAGCCAACATATTTTTTCAGAGCTAGATGCAGATAAAAATTATTTTGAATTTGCAACCTGGTGAAGGTTAGTATAGATGGACTAATAGAACAAGTCCCACACACTGCTGCAAGCCGAAGCCAAAATATTTTTTCAGAGCTAGATGCAGATAAAAATTATTTTGAATTTGCAACCTGGTGGAGGTTAGTATAGATGGACTAATAGAATGATGCTATGCCCAAAAGGTTTTACTTCACTAGGTACAGTAAAAAAATTGTATTCTATACACAGGTGGTGTAGCTTGCAACACAGATAGGTTACTCCACTGACTATCACACACTGCAAGAGGCCAAAAAGGATTTGCTTTGCTAGATTTAGCCAAATGCTGTGAAAAAAACTTGCACAGCACTGGCACAGACCTGCCTGGCAAAAAGTGATAGGAACTGATGTAACCTAGCCCTCAAAAGGACTGCAATTACAATTAGTCTTTACTCCCAACCTATCTATTTAAGAGCATAGACTTGCCTGATAAAAGTGATAGGAACTGATGTAACCTAGCCATCAAAAGGACTGCAATTACAATTAGTCTTTACTCCCAACCTATCTATTTAAGAGCACAGACCTGCCTGATAAAAGTCGTAGGAAATGATGTAACCTAGTCCTCAAAAGGACTGCAATCACAACTATTCCCTACTCCCAAGCTATCTGTAGATTTGTGCGAAAATTGGCTTGAAATTAACACTGAAAGTATAGCACACACAGCAACAGCGGTGCCGTCTAACACGCAGCTGCAGCAGTGAGAAAATGGTGGCGACGGGGAAAATGGCTGGGTCTTATAGGGCAAGGACATGTGACATACACTGCCAATGACACATGCCCCTACTTTGTGTGAAAAGCACTTCGCTCCGTGTGTACGCTGCTGATAGGCTGACAGACTGCACCTCCCCACTGTAAATGCGGGAAAGAGAAAAAAAAATGGAGATCTTCATTATTTATGCAGAGATCCATCCCCTGCCCCTCCCCCCGCCCCGCTGTACACTCAAACTGCGTATTAACATTAATTTTCAGCATTACTGAGAAAAAATCCAGTTATGATTTTGGTGCACGAACAGTTATCGAACATAACCTCGAACAGCCGAATTTTTTTCAAATTGTTCGTGTTCGCCGAACGGCTCGAGCACCGCCCAAAACAGCTCGAATTTGAGATTGGCGAACAGTTCGAGTCGAACACCGCTCATCTCTAATTATTATCTTCATTTAATTTGCTTGCAAGGAAAAAACACAAAAGAGAATGAAGCAAAAATCAAATCATTGATCATTTCACACAAAACTCCAAAAATGGGCCAGACAAAAGTATTGGCACCCTCAGCCTAATACTTGGTTGCACAACCTTTAGCCAAAATAACTGCGAACAACCGCTTCCGGTAACCATCAATGAGTTTCTTACAATGCTCTGCTGGAATTGTAGACCATTCTTCTTTGGCAAACTGCTCCAGGTCCCTGATATTTGAAGGGTGCCTTCTCCAAACTGCCATTTTGAGATCTCTCCTAAGGTGTTCTATGGGATTCAGGTCTGGACTCATTGCTGGCCACCTTAGAAGTCTCCAGTGCTTTCTCTCAAACCATTTTATAGTGCTTTTGTAAGTGTGTTTTGGGTCATTGTCCTGCTGGAAGACCCATGACCTCTGAGGGAGACCCAGCTTTCTCACACTGGGCCCTACATTATGCTGCAAAATTTTTTGGTAGTCTTCAGACTTCATAATGCCATGCACACGGTCAAGCAGTCCAGTGCCAGAGGCAGCAAAGCAACCCCAAACCATCAGGGAACCTCTGCCATGTTTGACTGTAGGGACCGTGTTCTTTTCTTTGAATGCCTTTTTTTTTTCCTGTACACTCTATGTTGATGCTTTTTCCCAAAAAGCTCTACTTTTGTTTCATTTGACCAGAGAACATTCTTCCAAAATGTTTTAGGCTTTCTCAGGTAAGTTTTGGCAAACTCCAGCCTGGCTTTTTTATGTCTCGGGGTAAGAAGTGGGGTCTTCTTGGGTATCCTACCATACAGTCCCTTTTCATTCAGACGCCGACTGATAGTACGGGTTGACACTGTTGTGCCCTCGGACTGCAGGGCAGCTTGAACTTGTTTGGATGTTAGTCAAGTTTCTTCATCCACCATCCGTACAATCTTGCATTGAAATCTCTCGTCAATTTTTCTTTTCCGTCCACATCTAGGGAGGTTAGCCACAGTGCCATGGGCTTTAAACTTCTTGATGACACTGCGCACGGAAGACACAGGAACATTCAGGTCTTTTGAGATGGACTTGTAGAATTGAGATTACTCATGATTCCTCACAATTTGGTTTCTCAAGTCCTCAGACAGTTCTTTGGTCTTCTTTCTTTTCTCCATGCTCAATGTGATACACACAAGGACACAGGACAGAGGTTGAGTCAACTTTAATCAATGTTAACTGGCTGCAAGTGTGATTTAGTTATTGCCAACACCTGTTAGGTGCCACAGGTAAGTTACAGGTGCTGTTAATTACACGAATTAGAGAAGCATCACATGATTTTTCAAACAGTGCCAATACTTTTGTCCACCCCCTTTTTTAGGTTTGGTGTGGACTTATATCCAATTTGGCTTTAGGACAATTATTTTTGTGTTTTTTCATTGAAGACAAATTAAATGAAGATAATAATACCAAAGAATTTGTGATTGCAATCATTTTCACGAAGAAACTGAGTATTATCTGACAGAATTGCAGGGGTGCCAATACTTTTGGCCACCACTGTAGGTGTCTGCGATCTGCGCTGCTTTATTGGCATCTGGTGGCTCCCGATCCATCACGAACTGCCATACCTCAGTCGGACACAGATGCAGGAACTGGTCTTTCACCATCAGGTCCTTTAGCTGCTCAAAGGTGGTCACTGACAGTCCTTGGATCCACTGCTCAAAGTTGGTTCTGAGCCCATGCACCACATCGCTGTAACTGTCGTGCCGTCAACGTTGGAGGTTCCGGAACTTTTTACGGTACACCTCAGGAGTCAGTTGGAGCCTCTGGATTAGGACCTGCTTAATGGCATCATAGTTCCCATCTAGGCCCTGAGGAAGAGCCACAAACACATCCAGAGCTTTGCCTCGCAGCCCCGCAGTTAAGTACTGAGCCCACTGGTCCTCAGGCAGCTGGAACTGTCTGCAAGTCTTTTCAAAACCCCTCAGAAAGGTGTCAAGGTCACCGTCCTTTTCCATCGCAGGAAAATGCTCTGGACGGGGTTTAAACAGGGTCGCATTGTTGATCTCACTATTCCGTGAGGTGGATGGTGAAATCCCCAGTTGGGCCATCTTCAGTTCATAGGCCCTTTGAGCTTGGGCCTGCCGCCCGGCTCGCTCGGCCTCTCGCTCCGCTCGCTCAGCCTCTCGCTGTGCTTGGGCCTCCCCTCGCCGCTCGGCAGCCTCCTGGTGCTGCTGAATTACTTTCAGCCGTCCTTCATGATCCTCTGCAGGAAGTTGCTGTAGAGCCATCTGCAGATAGGGGTCCACGCTGCCCTGGTCGCTGACGCGGCGTGCGTCTACAGGGGGGACCCCTGCAGCAGTACTGTCCATATCTCGGCTGACCCCTGGCCCTGCTGAGGCCTGGAGAAGGGCTTGCTCTGTCTCCAGTTACCCCAGTACAGCAGCCATTTGTTCTTTGTTTTTGCCGAGGGGGTCAATGCCTTTGGTTATACATATTTCAATAAGAGTGTCCTTTTTCTGCTGGCTGTACCAGAACTCCCCAACTATGACCATGATCACCAAAATACAGATAGAAAAGAAAAAACGAAGAAGGGTAGGGGTAACTGCTACACATACAGTATTGTCTCAGATCTAATAAATACTGAGTTCGATCTTCAAAACTTTTGTGCAGGGTCCAGGTAAGAACCGTGCAAGTTTTTAGTGAGAGGAATGATTGCTCAAACCAGATCACTAATGTCCTATGATCCCACTTCTTGCCACCAATTGTCAGGAAAACTTGGTCAGACCTTGCAGCCCTCTGGCGCCCCCTTATCCTGCTGGTCAAACACGGTATTGACCGAGGATAAGCAACAGGGCGCAGCTGCTCTCATTTATGTCGACTATTGTGACAGGACGTATATATACCACCAGTTCCTTCCAGGAACGTATATATACCTCGATCCAGCCACCCTCAACCACAAAATCACATAAATACACCGTATGCTGCCACCACGATCTCTTAACAAGTGGATCGGGTACCCGTTAGGTAATGTGAATTAGCGGGTGAGGAACGTGTTTGCTCGACATAGGACAAGAAGAACGAAGCTGGTAAATAGTAATAATTTACTCCCAAAAGTTGGCAGTGTTTACAAAAGATATACAAAATATTATGAAAGAGACAATTTACATATATGCATAAAACAGTTATTACAATAAAAGGGGTAACTAATAGCAAAACCTGCTCCACGAGGTGATGGTCTAAGATTCTGTTGGGGGGAAGGCTCCCCGGAAATCAGGTATGATTCCTCCACGCAGCGAGGGGTTCTTGCGTCTGACGTCCCTTGGTTGGAATAAGCTAACATGGACGTTCTGGCTTTTAGTAAGGAGGCAAAACACTAGGACACACCCATGTTGTTTACCTCACACGGGGGCTCGGTTTTGTGAACCCACCCAGCTGCACAAGACATAAAAATCCTTCATCTTCCATATCTTGGTATGGGGGGGACCCACATCCAAGATGGATACATCATGTTTGCCGTCACCAATATTCACGAAGATTGATATCAAATATGATATTTCTATGACGTTCAGAAGCTCAGAACCCATTTCCTAGGTTTCTGGTGGTTTCCCAGTTATGAAAGATACACCATCATAACTGGAAAAAGGTGAGCATCCCAAAGATGTGGTCCATGTGTTTGTGACAGTCATGTGCATTATTAAACTCGACATTAAAAGTTTGTAAAGCTACACAATAGGGCTTTGGAGGGGAAATCCAGTGTAGACCAGTATGCTTGCTCTTGGCTGAGGTTTATGGCGGTTATAAAAATTCCTTGTCTTGGGGAAGCACGAGTAGATTTCTATAGATGTCCCTTCCAAATGAACAGGGGGCGGAGATTTAAGACATCTCTGGCTGTCCTTTCAACATTTTTATAACTAGGACAAAAATACATTTTGCCTGACACTGTCCCACCTGCCAGTGAACCGCTACCACCTCTCTATTCCAAAATCCTCTCATGCCACTATCCGTTAAGGCTGGGCAACCAAGTTGAAATTCTATGTGGGCTGGACAGACCAGAAGGTGATACTAAGGGTGTCACAGTGGCATAGACACTGTCACCAGCCCAGAAACAGTGCCGAGAACTTCTTCAGCGGAACCGGGACCTGTTTTCAGAGTTACCAAGACATGAGCAGGTTGATGAACAAGGAATCCTGACGGAACCACATGTGTAGGTGTACCAAAAGCCGTATAGAATCCCTGAAGTCCGTCGCAAGGTGATTTTGGAGGAAGGAGCTAAAAAGTACGCATAGCCGATACCTGCGACGAACCCATATCAAAACTAAGGTCAGCCAGATGCATCACCTCCCTGGACCTAACGAAAGGTTACTGTCAAATCCTCTTCTCTCAAAGTGCCAAGAAGAAAATGACCTCTTTTATACCTGAAGGTTGCTTCCATTATACTAGAAGCCCATTGGGCCTGAAAAGAGACCCAGCTGCCTTCTGGAGGGCCATAGACCAGATCATAGCCCCTCACAAAAAATACGCCACAGCTTACCTCAATGATATTGTGGTATTCAACCCGGATTGGGAAAGTCATCTGCAGAAGGTCCAGGCCGTGCTGGATACTCTGAGGAAAGTAGGGTTTTCCATAAACCCAAAGAAGTGTACCATTGGGAAAAAGAAGGGAAAATACCTTGGCTACAGGACTTTATCTTTCATGTGAGCACAGGCCTGGGAAACTGCATTGTAACACAGATGCCAGTTTAGACTCCCTTGTTTGGTGACTGAAGGTTTTCAAAACCTATGGCTTTGGGCAGAGGGTGGGATATGTGACAAAGTCACTGGCAAAGTACTAGAGGGGAGATATGTAGCACTGAGATTGATAGCTGCAGCAATTGTACATAGGGTAAAAGGTTCCAACACACGAGTGGGTTAAACAGTCATCTTTGGTGCTGCGATGATTGAACACCTGCAGAGAGGGAGGAGGTCAGAGGATAAAATTCACAACCTTTCAGAGCATTTGGTGTGGGGAGGGCTTGGAGGTGAAAGCTCTGAGCTGTTTGTTTTCACACATACTGGATGTATGGAGATTGCAGGTCTCCTGGATTGAATCCCTTTGTTAAAGGACATGGAAGCTGGACTCTAAGCCAGGTGGGCTAACCAGCACTATTGTATGGACTTGTTATTTTATGTTTACCCTTCTGCTGGACAAAGGCTGTATTTACGTTTTCTGGTGATGTGGTTTATGAAGAATGCATTGCAATAAATCAGCCTCACTTTAAATAGAAACAGTTCCTGTGTCTGCCTCTTTAAGAAGCCGGGTGATTCGATTTACCACATCAGATAAAGACAATTCTCCCTCGCTTCTCATTCTATTTCAGCTACCTCTGTTATACCGCGTGCCGAAACTCGTGTCAAGTGTTTCAGAAGCTGTTCTAGTTAAAGTTCAGATTCCAACTTTAAGGTTGTAGATTACTGATCAGAGTTGGTCTACTCTCCACCCATGGTCTACTATTATTATCAATTTAACTTATTTTCTGGCAAAAAAGACTTTTCCAATTTATTGTACATAACTTTCTTTGTGCATAAAAGAATTAACTGAACCCAGGTGTAGCAAATTTTCATTAAAACAGTACTCACACTAATAAATCATCAACTATGGCATCATCATTTTCCACAGTACCAATGGGGTCCAACTTCTTTGAATGTCATCTATCACAAGAATACGGGACCTTGGTACCTTCTTAAAAAGATTTTGTTCTTAAAGCTAATGATAAAAAAAAAACATTAGATTTTCACGTAGAAGTAATTCTTATAAATATTTATATAACGACTGGATTCTTTTTTTCCTGTTTTCCGTTTTGGAACCATATCACAATAGTTTAATGATTTTCATAAAAAGATTTTAGTAAAAATTATATTACCCGAATGAATCCATTATCAATAACCAAATCCCAAATGTTTGTTCTATTTGTTGACATCAGTGCTTACAAGAATCATAAATGCTGTATTATTTGTGTATTTACGCCTGAAAAATCCCTTTGTTATGATTTTATATTATGATTTTTAATAGCACTGAAAACCCCATTATATTGTGCTCAGTGCGCTTTTATAAGATGTGAATTTTAATTATGTAGGAAGCTTTTAAGTTGGGATAAAGCATTAACATACATGGTCTATCAAATTAAGAGCTTATTGAAAATGAGAAATAATAGGTGTAATATAATGGGTAATTATGAACTCTGTTTAGAGCTTAAAAATGGAGCCGTGTATTAAAACCATGTAACTGCTTAATTGATTAATATGTAATCCTGAAAGACAGATTTATCAAATAAACCACAGCATACACAGGGTCAGCATCTATCTAGAGCAACTGGAATAAAATACTCAGAAAAATTACTGTCAGTGTACATACAAATACTGGGGCCGTGCAAGACCATAGTGATATTAGAGAGGTAGTTCACTACTTTTACATTGATGCCCTATCCTTAGGATAGGTCACCAATGTCGGATCGGCCGAGGTCCAACACCTGGCACCCCCGCCGATCAGCTGTTATCGGTGCCACAAGTAGTGGACAATCTCTTTAATATAGATGAATGGGTTAGCTACATTTTGCTAAATACAACAATGTTCAGCCTAAACACAACATTGTTCTCAGATTAAATTTACCAAAACCGTGAAGAGTCAAGAAGAAACATGTAAAAAAAAGAGGTTCATTAAGTCCAAAGCCTATTCATTACAGTTGTTCAACTCTTTAGACATTTGAATTTGCCAGGTTTCGAAAAAAATTCCCAAAAATTATATTCACCACATATACTAATACTAAAAAGCTTCCACTCACCCTGAAAACAGATGTGTAACATTTTGAAGTCACTTAGGACTGCAATTTACCCCTTTTAAGCTCTTCAACACAAGTCAAACGTAAAATTATCCCCCTTAGCCATTTCTGATAAAGCAGAACACTGACTCAAACTGACGGTGTCACTTTCAGAGGTAACATCCTCCAGCTGTGATTGAGACGAGTGATACTATATATTTGTCATAATGCTCTCTACTTCCTCCCAACTAGTATACTTGCCGGAAGCAAAGAATTTTTTTTAACTGTATTTTGCAGTACTACTGCCTGGATAGCTGGTGTTAGTGGTAGTGGTGCTTATGCTTATGGCTCTCACAAACTTAGCTGGGTTATGCTTTTTTTTTGTTATGATGCAGTTCCGTGAATATTAGTGCAGGGAGTGGCACCAGAGTTATGAAGAAAGGGAGGGGAACTAATCCAGCTACTGCGTGCACGTGCGGTCACACACAATGGTATTCAGACAGTGTTCACTTTGGGAAGCGAAAACTGTCAATCAGAAGTGGAAGAAGTGCTCCAATATGCAAATGAGGAGCCTCCTCATTTGCATATGAATTAAGAGTTATTTCTCAGGCACTGTACCAATAACAGGTACAGTGCTAGTATGGTTGTTATAGGAGAGCTAGCACGGTCTAGTCCATTTAAAATGCATTTTAAGGGTGACGAACTCCCTTTAATAGTTACAAAATACACTTGAAGTGCAATTTATACTTAATTGGTTAAGGACCTAAGATGTACATTTTCATCATAGGTTGTTAAGCAAAGTATTAAACACAGCAACTATTTTGGGCTGAATCTGTTTAGTGAATGGATGTCACAGCTTAACAATAGAAATTGAGAGAAAAAGCCAAAAAAGTATGAATCACAACTATTGGCTAAAATTAAATGTTATTTTTTTTATCATCTTGATAATAGTAAATTTTCTCCCTCTATTGATGCCGCAGGTTCAGAATGTGATAGCTTTTTTAAGTGCCCTGATTAATGAATTAAAAGGAATTTGTCCTCTGATTAGCAGCTTACTGTTAATAGACAATGTACACAGAAAGCTGTGGTGTGGGCGGGTGCAGTTTTCTGAGCTCTGCTACTTGCTACATCTCAAACCTCTGACTGTATCACAACTGATGCACCCAGTAAACTAAGTGACACATTGCTGGAATCAGGGTCTCTTTTCCTACATTATGCTGCTCTCAGATGAGTTAGCAAAAATCTGCTGACATATTCCCTTTAAGAGTGTGAAATAAAGTTTGTTTTTATATTATTTTATAGTTAGGCTTTATTTGACCAAATTTTTGTATGCTAAATTATTTTGGGAAGATGCTAATATGCGCCATGCATAGCTTTATGTTGTCAGGTGCTATAGTTCTTCTGTTTACACAAGGATAATCTTGTGTAATGGAAAGCTAATCAGGTGTGCTGAAAACCATTATAACAGCCATGTGGTTCAATATCCGACCACCATGTAATTACAGGTCATATTTCAATTTTTCATTTAATCATTAAAAAAAAGAAAGCCACCATAGCAAAGTTTAATCAGGTTATTCCAAACAAATCTAATTCAAAAAGTAAAGTCAGTAAAGTGCTGCTGAGCGTTAGTCTTAACCGAGCTGCTGTCCGGTTTTGCTTTGGCAGAAATAAGGGGTGTCTCACTCTCAGTGTGGTGTAGGGTGTAGGGTACATGATGCTCACTTGTTGGCCACAGGCCTCTGCAGCCTTCAGGCTTCAGTCTTCAGGAGCCGCCGCATACAATGCATGGGACACGAAGTTCTTTATAACATGTAAACATTTACTAGTCAGTTCAAGTTCATCAGGTGGTGACAGGTGGGATAGTGCAACTCTTCTTCAGTCCTGTCACTAGTTCATTCTGGACTACCCTTAAGCCCACTGAATCTATAAATCTCAGGGATTTCCTGTCCACTTCGGCAGTGCACCAGGGACTGGTAATCACCTTCCATCTATGTGAGTTCCTGTCCATCTTTCACTTGTCGCCAGAGGACACGATGTGTCCAGCAGCCCCTATGCCAGACTTTAGGCTCCGGACATAACAGGAGTGACCGCTTGGGATCCCAGTAATGCCTCCCATTGCGTGGAACATGCAACACATGCTACCCCTTATAAAACCCCTTATAAAACCAACGCACCTGAACTTGACCTTCACTATGCACTTCATTAGTTATTTCTGAACTCATCTCACTCTATCAGGAAGTTCCCCCCTTTTTTATTAATACTAGTTCCCACCCACTGGGTTAGTTTTATCAATAACTATTTCCTTATCTCATATGCTGTTACTTAACCACTCACTGTATAAGCCATATTTGGCGACACAGCATTTATTCTTAATTATGACAGATGTATTTTCCAGTAAATCAAGAGACATAAGCCATTGTTCACATGAGCGTGAACGTTCACTGAACCCATGGAGAGGTTTGGAGAAGCCAGGTTGGGACAATCATGCCACCTGGCCCCATGAAGACGTTCGGATAAGTCAGGTTGGGACAATCAGGTCACCTGGACACATACCTCAATGGACTATCAGCTTCCTAAGCTTGCCTCTACCCCCTCTCTGTGGGTGGCCGTCCAATGTGGGGTGCCTTTGATTGAGGTAGTTAGCCCTAGAATCCACAAAGTCACAAATGTTCTGATTCCCGGCGAGACAGCAGAAGGGTGAGACTCTGTAATTTGCATCATCTTGTGTATTTGCTAGGACTGTACTATATGTTATTGTCTGTTGGTGGTTCAATAAAGTATTGTCACACTGTTTTACTCTCACTCAGTGTTGTCTGAGTAGCATTTTGCCCACTGGGAAGTAGTGCGAGTGTTCAGTAGGATGAGCCCTGGTCCATGGGGTCTTTCTAAAGACAGCAAGGCCAGAGGACGAGAGCACCCAATGAACCTCATGTCTCCACACTATACTTATGCTATCCTAAGCTTATCCTATTCTATACTATACTCTACTCACATTATGTATTAACACTTCACATGTTTTACATTATCATAATACATCACTTTTTCATATAAAACCACACAAAAGTATTGACATGACATGTCTGTTGACTTCCGGGGCAGGAACAGGGTAAAACAGTCCTCATTCCTACAATTTCACTGTGAATTTGTGTTGATCAAATGTCATATATTATATAATTTCACTGGTGGTGATTAGTGTTGAGTGAGCACTAAAATGCTCGGGTGCTTGAAGCTCGGGCCGAGCTCACCGTGATACTCGGGTGCTCGACCCGAGCAGCGAGCCCAATGTTAGTCTATGGGAGACCCGAGCATTTTTGCGTCGGCACCCCGGCAGTCTGTAGAAAGCCTAAAAAGTGCCCAAACGATAGTGACAGTACTCAAATGACATGGGGACAGCATGGGGATCACCCCAGGAAGCATTTCTGACCCCCGGGTCACTGCTGTCAACAACGTGGTCAGAGGTATTAAGCCACTTTTACGGGCTCACAATAAAATGTTCAAAAACAAAACTGAAACTGTTTTCCTGTGAAATATTTAAGGAACATGCTTTCCAGGGTAAAGACTTGTGTATAAGGTAAAATAAATAACCAAAAACAAAAAAACTCATCCACACCTTGGGCTATGTTCATAAGTAGCATTTTTTATGCGTTTTTGCACTTTTGTATTGCTTTCAACCGTGACAAATGCATTCACCAGGAAATGTCATTTTAACATTTTACAACCTTATCTTGCCATGTGCTGTGTGACACATGGATACAGTGCTGAAAAGATATGGGAACAGCATGGGGAAGACCCCTGGAAGCATCTCTGACACCCAGGTCACTGCCTAAAAGTGTGCCCATCAGAAGTGATCCTTGCCGCATCAGAAGATGCAGACTTGCAACTATCCCCGTGCAAGTCCTTGTCCCAGGGCAGTGTTCAGTTGTACCTCCCCCATTCCTTGCAATGCAAGAGCAAATATGCAGCCAACCACCCACCCACCCGCAGGCTGCAATAATATACTGCTAGCTTGCACTTGAAATGGAGCCTTTTAGTTTGGAGGAGGCTGAAGCTGGCCACTACCTCATGGCTGCTTCGGTGGTGAGGTCTCCATACTCAGTCCCCAGCCGCCAATATTTGTCCCGGGTACCTTCCCCACACTTTTCTTAGCCTGGCCTGCTTTAGGGCAGAATTGGATGAGCCCACCAGACAACCAGAGACTCATCTGGTGGGCCCTGGCTTCTCCATCAGGGGAGTTGAGAGTGCCAAGGTGAGCATGATGATGATGATAGAAGTTAGCATCTGCTTTGTTTTCTTGGAATGCAAGCGTAAGCATGCAGCCTGCCAACCACCCACCGCCAGGCTGCAATACCATACTGATAGCTTGCTTGCACTTGAAATGAGGCCTTTTAGGCTTGTGGAGGCAGAAGCCGGCCACCATGTCATGGCTGCGTCAGCGGCCTGGTATCCATACACAGTCCTCAGTCGCCCGGCGGCCGGGTGTCCACACTCGGTCCCCAGCTGCCAGGGGGCGGCCGGGTGTCCATACTCAGTCCCCAGCCGCCCCTATTTGTCCCGGTGCACCTTATACACAAGCGCGCATACCAAAACATTACCTGTGCCCTCCCCAGTGCATTTAGTGGGAAGGACAGCCTAACCACAAACACGTGGACAAGTGAATGTGGCCAGGGAAGGTCCATCTCACTGACGCCTTCACACTGGGTTAATATTGTTGAAGCCGGGACACAGTTGGACACTGGGATGCAACACGTCCTCCAGACATAGAGGATTGCGGGTCCTGGGTCAATCAGGCTTTAACACAAAGTTCAGAAGGTAGACAGCAGCAGTGGTCGGCCTCCTACACAACGAGTTAATTATTCATGACCATGAGGCCATCCATCTCCTTAGCTTTCTGTTCCTTGGAATGCAAGCGCATGTATGCAGTAGCGGCTAGGCCTGAGGTGGTCAGCGTTTTGGCGCATATCCTATCTCCTCCGAGGATTGCTGGATTTTTTCCTGCTACTATCCCAGTTCTATGAATCCCGTTAAAACAAAGCTTCAGGTGATGAATGGTGGATGAGGTGGTGGCAAAGGAGAAAGAGCAGGAGGAACAGGGACCATTCACATCAATATCTGGCCAGTCAACCACTCATGTCTTGTAGGATATGTTTCTGTACCAAAAGGAGCGGTTCGGCTACACATTTATAGGGCATACAGTGAGTGCAATGCCTACCAAAAATTTTGAGGCACTCCAATGCCCCTTGGAAGTGACATGGAGGTCAGAGGGCCTTAACTAAACCATTTTTTCTATTTATAGCAACTGGGTCTCCTGTACACTGTTGGCCTAAGCAGTGAATGGAAGGCTTTCCAAAAATTACGAGGAACTGCAATGCCCCTTGAAACAGACGTGGATTACAGAGTACTAAAAACCTTCTACCCATTATTGGGGAGTGGGTCTCCCTTAGTGTTCACCTATGCATTGAAAAGCAAAAGCTGACTAAAATTAGGCGGAAATACAATGCCCGTTGGAAGAGTCGTGGAGGTTAGAGGTAATTAAAAACAACATTTCAATGCCCCTTGGAAGACCTGTGGAGTTCAGAGTGGTTTAACAAGACGGTTTTAATGCCCCTTGGAAGAGACGTGGAGGTCACAGTAGCTTAACAAGATGGTTTTAATGTCCCTTGGAAGAGACTTGGAGTTCAGAGTGGTTTAATAACACGGTTTTAATGCGCCTTGGAAGAGACGTGGAGGTCCCAGTGGAATAAGAAGACAATATCAATGCCTTTGGAAGAGTGGTGGAGGTCCCAGTGGAATAAAAATACAATATCAATGCCCCTTGGAAGAGTGGTGGAGGTTACAGTGGAATAAAAATACAATATCAATGTCTCTTGGAAGAGTGGTGGAGGTCACAGTGGAATAAAAAGACAATATCAATGCCCCTTGGAAGAGTGGTGGAGGTCCCAGTGGAATAAAAAGACAATATCAATGACCCTTGGAAGAGACGTGGAGGTCACAGTAGCTTAACAAGACGATTTTAATGCCCCTTGGAAGAGACGTGGAGTTCAGAGAGGTTTAACAAGATGGTTTTAGTGCCCCTTGGAAGAGACGTGGAGGTCACAGTAGCTTAACAAGACGGTTTTAATGCCCCTTGGAAGAGACGTGGAGGTCAAAGTGGAATAAAAAGACAATATCAATGCCCCTTGGAAGAGATGTGGAGGTTCCAGTGGAATAAAAAGACAATATCAATGACCGTTGGAAGAGACGTGGAGGTCACAGTAGCTTAACAAGATGATTTTAATGCCCCTTACAAGAGCCATGCAGTACAGCATACTAAAAACATTATTCCCATTATTGGGGAGTGGGTCTCCCATAGTCTTTGCCTATGCCTTCCAAGCAAAAGCTGCCAAAAATTAGGATGGAGGAACTTGCAATGCCCCTTACAAGAGCCATGCAGTACAGCATATTAAAAACATTATTCCCATTATTGGGGAGTTGGTCTCCCATAGTATTTGCCTATGCTTTCCAAGCAAAAGCTGCCAAAAATTAGGATGGAGGAACTTGCAATGCCCCTTACAAGAGCCATGCAGTACAGCATATTAAAAACATTATTCCCATTATTGGGGAGTGGGTCTCCCATAGTCTTTGCCTATGCCTTCCAAGCAAAAGCTGCCAAAAATTAGGATGGAGGAACTTGCAATGCCCCTTACAAGAGCCATGCAGTACAGCATATTAAAAACATTATTCCCATTATTGGGGAGTGGGTCTCCTATAGTCTTTGCCTATGCCTTCCAAGCAAAAGCTGCCGAAAATTAGGACGGAGGAACTTGCAATGCTGGCAACATGGACCACGGTCACCCTGTGGTATAGTGGTGGTGGAAGCTGAGGATAAGGAGAAGAGCAAAAAACAGCCAAAATGAGGAAGCGTATACCCATGTGTGGGTGTGAAGCGGTGTTTGGGAATACACCTCCCGAAATAACACAGTGGATTTGACTTTATGTTATTCTGCTGTCATTTGGTGGTGATGAGAAGTCTGGCCCAATCCAGCCCTTGTTCATTTTGATAAGGGTCAGCTTGTCAGCATTGTCAGTTGACAGGCGAGTGCAATTATCAGTTATAATTCCTGCAGCGGCACTAAAAACACGCTCCGATAACACGCTAGCGGCAGGGCAAGCCAGGACCTCCAAGGCATGCAGAGCGAGTTCCTTCCAAGTGTCCAGCTTGGATACCCAATAAATAAACGGCACAGAGGAATCACGGAGGATGCTGGTACGGTCAGTATGGTACTCCCTCGCCATCTTTTGAAACTTTCCACTCCTTGTGAGAGTACCCCGCGCCTCAGGGCCTGTAAGCAGGGCGGGTCTCATAAAACTGTCCCAGAACATTGACAGTGTTCCCCTGCCTCTGATGGATTGGAGTTGCGTCCCTCTCGCCTGTACGCCTTGGTTGGGCAACGAACTGTGACCTCTGCCGCTAGCGTGTTCAGATGGGAGTCTTTTTAATAGTTCTGCAGCAAGGGCCTTCTGGTACTGCCCCATTTTTGTAGACTTCTCCACCTCAGGAATAAGAGAGTGAAAGTTCTCCTTGTAACAGGTGTCTAAAAGTGTCACAACCAGTAATGACTGTCACCCAACATTTTGACAACGCGAGGGTCACGGTTAAAGCAGCGTAACATAAAGTCAGCCATGCGTGCCAGACTGGTAACGGACAAGACTTCCATGTCCTCAGCAAGATGACTGACCATGCTCTCCTCCTCCTCCTCCCCCCTGTCCTCAGGCCACCCACGCTGAACCGACGGTATGACAGTTGTAGAGGTACTACCGTCTACAGCGCATGATACAAGCTGCTGTTTTTCCTCTTCCTCCTCCTCCTCTCTCTCATTGTCCCCAATGCATGTTGGGATGAGATGAGGCTGGGCTGTGTGTAATCGCGCGCTACGGCTTCTTGATCCATCTCTTCATACTCTGGCTGCAATGCCTTCTCTTTAATTCTCTGCAGAGAGCGTTGCAAAAAACAGACAAGTGGGATGCTGACGCTAATGATGGCGTCATCGCCATTCACCATCTTGGTGGACTCCTCAAAGTTTGTCATGATGGTACATATGTCAGACATCCAGGTCCACTCTTGAGGTCTTATGTGTGGAGTCTAATAGAGGAATGTATCACCGCACTACCGCCAGAAGGAGGTGCTCGAGTAGGGGCCTAACCCGAAATATAGTAAATAACCTCGGCACTCAAAATATATGAATAAATGTGAAAATTTATTACAATCATAGTCCAATCCCAAAAAGTAGTAGACGAATAAGCAAGTGTCTCTGGAAGTAGAGGTCAGTCCTATAGAGGAATGTGAGACAAAAAGTGAGTAACAAGGATCACAGTAATGGTTAGGGGTGCCGCATATGGTCCTGTTGGGATCTACCTGTGCGTCCTGGAAATGGTCCTATGGTTCCAACGCGGAGTCCACCGCTAGTTGTGGAAGGAGTGACCTCATGGGTTCATATATGTCGCTATTTATATGACCTTATGGGGTTGGGGGGCGTGATCTACGTCGCTAGTACGGTAATAAGTGTAAGTGGAACGCACCCAGCAGCGTTGCCGTATGTGTGTGCGTTCCACGAAGCACCGGAAGTGACGTTTCCGCAAGTGACGTCACCGGATACGCGCAAAACCGGAAGTCGAGTGCGTTCCACATATAGAAAGGCTTGCGTTCCACCAGGGAAAAGAACGGAGGAGCGTTCGGGAAGCCGTTTTTTTTTAAGAAGGAAGGCAGATCACATAGACAGGGTGCATCGTGCTTGTACAGTCCTATGTCCAGGTGGCAGATCATATAGACAGAGTGCGTCGTGCTTGTACAGTCCTATGTCCAGGTGTCAAGATGAGTCATGTAGAGGTGACACCAATGGAGATACAGTAGAAAAACTTATCTGAAATAAAATATCATTACAAAGTTGTTAGAAAGACATCAATAGTATATAGCATAGGATAAATGATATATTCAATTACCAAATTTCAAATAAAGGACAATAAATCATAGTCTCTATTGAGACCTCTGGGGGTAAGGGACTGTAACTCATGTATCCAGAATGCCTCCCTCTGCTTGAGGAGGCGTATACGATCTCCACCTCTACGTGGTGTCAAAACCTGCTCTAATATCTGGAATTTAAGTTGTGCGATGCGATGACCTGCTGAATGAAAGTGGAATGGAATAGGTAATAAGTTCTTACAGCGAATGGTGGATTTATGTTTAGAGATACGATCTTTAATGGGTTGTGTGGTTTCCCCAACGTAAACGAGACCGCAAGGACACTTAATTAGGTAGACCACGAAAGACGTGTCGCATGTAAAGTAATCTTTGATCTTATACCTCTTTCCAGAAAGTGGGTGATGAATAGTGTCGTCTTGTAACACATTGTTGCACTGTCTACATTGTAGGCAGGGAAAGGTGCCAGTTCTGGGGTTTTGGAGGAACCTTTGCCTCGGACCTAAATTTTGGCTCCCTATGTCCGCCTGTATCAGACCGTCTCTCAAGTTTGGGGGTCGTTTGAAGCATGGTAAAAATGGTGTCTGGAAAGAGGGGATATCTGGATAGCCTGTACTCAAAATGCCCCAATATCTTCTGATAGCCTTATGGATCATATATGCATATGGATGATAAGTGTGTACGAAAGGGATGCGGTCTCTCGTAGGTGGATTAGGACGCCTAGATCCTTGGTGGTTAGAATCCCAAATGGATGTAGGATACCCCCTTTGGGTGAACTTATCCTTCATCTCCTGTAATCTTGTCTGTCTGAGATGTTCGTCAGTGACGATTCTTTCCACCCTTCTGAATTGAGACTGAGGAATAGAGCGTTTCATAGCCATGGGGTGATTGCTAGTGAAATGCAATAGACTGTTACGGTCGGTAGATTTAGAAAACAGATCTGTAGTGAGGTTGCTGTGTTGATCTTTCATGATTTTGGTGTCCAGAAAACTTACATGGTCCGGGTCATTGGTCCATGTGAAGTGGAGGTTAGGCCAGGCTGCATTAATGTCTGAAAAAAATGTCATTAGGGAGTCTTGTGGGCCCACCCATATGCAAAAGATGTCGTCTATATACCTTTTGCAAAAGGTGGAAAATTGTTGAAATAATGCATGGGGATAGACGACATCTCGTTCAAAGGCGGACATGTAGCAATTTGCATATGGGGGGGCCACATTGGACCCCATCGCGGTCCCCCTAACTTGGAGGTAATGGGTATCTTGGAATAAAAAGAAGTTCTCCGTGAGAACTATACGTAGAAGATCAATGCAGAGACTGGAGACCCTGGAGTCGATGTGAGAGGACTCTAACAGGTGTTGGACCATGGTGATTCCTTGTTGATGTGGTATAGAGGTATAAAGATCTTTAACGTCAAGAGAAACCAGTATGGCATTAGGTGGAACCTGTCCTGTATTACGTAGGCTCTGTAGAAAAGCCCCTGTGTCAAGGAGGTAAGATGGACTGCATTGGGTTAATGGTGTAAGAACCTCCTCTAAAAATATAGAAAGGGGGGAGAGTAATGGGTCCGTTGAAGCTACTATAGGCCTGCCCGGGGGATATTGAAGATTTTTGTGTATTTTGGGCAGGATATAAAATACTGGGATAATAGAAAATTGTTTAATCAAAAATGTGCTAGTCTTGGAATCAATCACTCCCGCCTTCTGATAATTTTCTACGGTTGTCCGGATTAGTGTGGTGAAACGTGGTGTTGGGTCACATGGTAGGGGGCGGTAGGTAGTGGTGTCACACAATTGGCGTTCCACCTCACTAACATAGTCGGATTTGTTCATAATTACAATTGCGCCGCCCTTGTCGGCGGGCTTGATTATTAGGGATTTGTTGTCCTGGAGATCCCTAAGGGCTTGCTGATCGAGTGGTGAAAGATTATGTTGGAAATGGAGTCTACCCCTATCACAATCAGTGCGGAGTTGTTTAAAAGACCTATCGATGAAACCAATAAAGGTTTCAAGAGCATGAGTGCCCTGTGGTGCTCTATAGCTACTTTTATTACGTAAGCCAAGTTCCTTGGCCGTAATAAGGACCCTATTATCGGCTGCAGTATGGTCTGGCGTTGATGTGGACTTGGAGAAGTGGGTTTTTAGTCGTAGTGAACGGTAAAAGCGTTGCAATTCCATGTCCAATTTAAATGTGTTATATTTACCAGTTGGACAGAATGACAGACCTTTTTGTAATATAGACAGTTGTGGTGCACTCAGGGTATATGATGATATATTTACCACCAACGGTTGGCTCTGGATCTCGTGATTCGGGTGTAGTCTATATTTCTGGCGTCGTCCGCCCCGCCGCGTCTTCTTCTGTGTGTTTGACGAGGTTGGCCTAAAAAAGGAGCAGAGGGAGAATGGTGATCCAGTCTGTCCATCTCGGAGCCTGACGTAGAGGCATCTGAGAGGGTTCTGTCGTAGTAAGAAGAATTTCTGGTTGAGGAGGAGTAATTTCGCCATTTGTAGACTCTATTCTGAGCGTAGTCTTCGGCGTCGCGGGAGAATTTAGACCTCTTCCTCGCTTCCGTGTCGCGTTGATGGTTTTCTATGTTGACTTTGATTTTATTCTGTAGGTCGGTATACTCTTCTGGAGCAATGGAAGATTGGAGCTGGCTTTCTATATTCCTGATGTCCTATTTAGTTGTAACAATCGCCTTATTCAAAAAATCAACAGTTAGTACCATCAAGTCAAATGAGCACTTATTCAAGATTTGTTCAAACTTAGCAGTATATTCAGTACTATCTGCAAATAGGGTGGGTCGTAATTGTACCCTAAGTCCCCTAGGGATACGCTGGGTTTTCAAATATTCAACAAGGGTAGCGCAGTGTATTTCCTGATTGATGAGATGGCGGCGTTCATTTTCAAGGTCCCTTCCTCTGGTTTCTTTGGGTGCAGTCTTCAGGAAGTCACTCGAGAGGTGAGATTGTGCCAGGATGGATGAGGTTTCCTCAGCGTTATATGAAAAAGTAGGAGGAGCCGACATGGCCCAGCGATGTGCAGGTGAAGAGGTATAAGTATTAATAGAGGAATGTATCACCGCACTACCGCCAGAAGGAGGTGCTCAAGTAGGGGCCTAACCCGAAATATAGTAAATAACCTCGGCACTCAAAATATATGAATAAATGTGAAAATTTATTACAATCATAGTCCAATCCCAAAAAGTAGTAGACGTTTCGGCCAATCTATGGCCTTCATCAATACAATCTATAATTATAAATGGACACATTAGATTATAATATGCAAGTACAAAATGGAACAAAAGATAAAATTACATAACGATCTAGAGATGGCATTGCAAATATATATCACATAGCATAATAACAAAGAGGAAAAACCTCAAAGGTGACACATACCAAGTGCGGATTGGAATAAGTCCAGGAGAATAAGCAAGTGTCTCTGGAAGTAGAGGTCAGTCCTATAGAGGAATGTGAGTCAGAAAGTGAGTAATAAGGATCATAGTAATGGTTAGGGGTGCCGCATATGGTCCTGTTGGGATGTACCTGTGCGTCCTGGAAATGATCCTATGGTTCCAACGTGGAGTCCACCGCTAGTTGTGGAAGGAGTGACCTCATGGGTTCATAAATGTCGCTATTTATATGACCTTATGGGGTTGGGGGGCGTGATCTATGTCGCTAGTACGGTAATAAGTGTAAGTGGAACGCACCCAGCAGCGTTGCCGTATGTGTGTGCGTTCCACGAAGCACCGGAAGTGACGTTTCCGGAAGTGACGTCACCGGATACGCGCAAAACCGGAAGTCGAGTGCGTTCCACATATAGAAAAATTACTATTTGTCTCATTCTCAATACTTTTGGCCATGACTGTAGAAAGGCTTGCGTTCCACCAGGGAAAAGAACGGAGGAGCGTTCGGGAAGCCGGTTTTTTTGAAGAAGGAAGGCAGATCACATAGACAGGGTGCATCGTGCTTGTACAGTCCTATGTCCAGGTGGCAGATCATATAGACAGGGTGCGTCGTGCTTGTACAGTCCTATGTCCAGGTGTCAAGATGAGTCATGTGGAGGTGACACCAATGGAGATACAGTAGAAAAACTTATCTGAAATAAAATATCATTACAAAGTTGTTAGAAAGACATCAATAGTATATAGCATAGGATAAATGATATATTCAATTACCAAATTTCAAATAAAGGACAATAAATCATAGTCTCTATTGAGACGTCTTGGGGTAAGGGGCTGTAACTCATGTATCCAGAATGCCTCCCTCTGCTTGAGGAGGCGTACACGATCTCCACCCCTACGTAGTGTCAAAACCTGCTCTAATATCTGGAATTTAAGTTGTGCGATGCGATGACCTGCTGAATGAAAGTGGAATGGAATAGGTAATAAGTTCTTACAGCGAATGGTGGATTTATGTTTAGAGATACGATCTCTAATGGGTTGTGTGGTTTCCCCAACGTAAACGAGACCGCAAGGACACTTAATTAGGTAGACCACGAAAGACGTGTCGCATGTAAAGTAATCTTTGATCTTATACCTCTTTCCAGAAAGTGGGTGATGAATAGTGTCGCCTCGTAACACATTGTTGCACTGTCTACATTGTAGGCAGGGAAAGATGCCAGTTCTGGGGTTTTGGAGGAACCTTTGCCTCGGACCTAAATTTTGGCTCCCTATGTCCGCCCGTATCAGACCGTCTCTCAAGTTTGGGGGTCGTTTGAAGCATGGTAAAAATGGTGTCTGGAAAGGGGATATCTGGATAGCCTGTACTCAAAATGCCCCAATATCTTCTGATAGCCTTATGGATCATATATGCATATGGATGATAAGTGTGTACGAAAGGGATGCGGTCTCTCGTAGGTGGATTAGGACGCCTAGATCCTTGGTGGTTAGAATCCCAAATGGATGTAGGATACCCCCTTTGGGTGAACTTATCCTTCATCTCCTGTAATCTTGTCTGTCTGAGATGTTCGTCAGTGACGATTCTTTCGACCCTTCTGAATTGAGACTGAGGAATAGAGCGTTTCATAGCCATGGGGTAATTGCTAGTGAAATGCAATAGACTGTTACGGTCGGTAGATTTAGAAAACAGATCTGTAGTGAGGTTGCCGTGTTGATCTTTCATGATTTTGGTGTCCAGAAAACTTACATGGTCCGGGTCATTGGTCCATGTGAAGTGGAGGTTAGGCCAGGCTGCATTAATGTCTGAAAAAAATGTCATTAGGGAGTCTTGTGGGCCCACCCATATGCAAAAGATATCGTCTATATACCTTTTGCAAAAGATGGAAAATTGTTGAAATATTGCATGGGGATAGACGACATCTCGTTCAAAGGCGGCCATGTAGCAATTTGCATATGGGGGGGCCACATTGGACCCCATCGCAGTCCCCCTAACTTGGAGGTAATGGGTATCTTAGAATAAAAGAAGTTCTCCATGAGAACTATACGTAGAAGATCAATGCTGAGACTGGAGACCCTGAAGTCGATGTGAGAGGACTCTAACAGGTGTTGGACCATGGTGATTCCTTGTTCATGTGGTATAGAGGTATAAAGATCTTTAACGTCAAGAGAAACCAGTATGGCATTAGGTGGAACCTGTCCTGTATTACGTAGGCTCTGTAGAAAAGCCCCTGTGTCAAGGAGGTAAGATGGACTGCATTGGGTTAATGGTGTAAGAACCTTCTCTAAAAAGATAGAAAGGGGGGAGAGTAATGAGTCCATTGAAGCTACTATAGGCCTGCCCGGGGGATGTTGAAGATTTTTGTGTATTTTGGGCAGGATATAAAATACTGGGATAATAGGAAATTGTTTAATCAAAAATGTGCTAGTCTTGGAATCAATCACTCCCGCCTTCTGATAATTTTCTACGGTTGTCCGGATTAGTGTGGTGAAACGTGGTGTTGGGTCACATGGTAGGGGGCGGTAGGTAGTGGTGTCACACAATTGGCGTTCCACCTCACTAACATAGTCGGATTTGTTCATAATTACAATTGCGCCGCCCTTGTCGGCGGGCTTGATTATTAGGGATTTGTTGTCCTGGAGATCCCTAAGGGCTTGCTGATCGAGTGGTGTAAGATTATGTTGGAAATGGAGTCTACCCCTATCACAATCAGTGCGGAGTTGTTTAAAAGACCTATCGATGAAACCAATAAAGGTTTCAAGAGCATGAGTGCCCTGTGGTGCTCTATAGCTACTTTTATTACGTAAGCCAAGTTCCTCGGCCGTAATAAGGACCCTATTATCGGCTGCAGTATGGTCTGGCGTTGATGTGGACTTGGAGAAGTGGGTTTTTAGTCGTAGTGAACGGTATAAGCGTTGCAATTTCATGTCCAATTTAAATGTGTTATATTTACCAGTTGGACAGAATGACAGACCTTTTTGTAATATAGACAGTTGTGGTGCACTCAGGGTATATGATGATATATTTACCACCAACGGTTGGCTCTGGATCTCGTGATTCGGGTGTAGTCTATATTTCTGGCGTCGTCCACCCCGCCGCGTCTTCTTCTGTGTGTTTGACGAGGTTGGCCTAAAAAAGGAGCAGAGGGAGAATGGTGATCCTGTCTGTCCATCTCGGAGCCTGACGTAGAGGCATCTGAGAGGGTTCTGTCGTAGTAAGAAGAATTTCTGGTTGAGGAGGAGTAATTTCGCAATTTGTAGACTCTATTCTGAGCGTAGTCTTCGGCGTCGCGGGAAAATTTAGACCTCTTCCTCGCTTCCGTGTCGCGTTGATGGTTTTCTATGTTGACTTTGATTTTATTCTGTAGGTCGGTATACTCTTCTGCAGAAATGGAAGATTGGAGCTGGCTTTCTATATTCCTGATGTCCTCTTTAGTTGTAACAATCGCCTTATTCAAAAAATCAACAGTTAGTACCATCAAGTCAAATGAGCACTTATTCAAGATGTGTTCAAACTTAGCAGTATATTCAGTACTATCTGCAAATAGGGTGCGTCACAATTGTACCCTAAGTCCCCTAGGGATACGCTGGGTTTTCAAATATTCAACAAGGGTAGCGCAGTGTAGTTCCTGATTGATGAGATGGTGGCGTTCATTTTCAAGGTCCCTTCCTCTGGTTTCTTTGGGTGCAGTCTTCAGGAAGTCACTCGAGAGGTGAGATTGTGCCAGGATGGATGAGGTTTCCTCAGCGTTATATGAAAAAGTAAGAGGAGCCGACATGGCCCAGCGATGTGCAGGTGAAGAGGTATAAGTATTAATAGAGGAATGTATCACCGCACTACCGCCAGAAGGAGGTGCTCGAGTAGGGGCCTAACCCGAAATATAGTAAATAACCTCGGCACTCAAAATATATGAATAAATGTGAAAATGTATTACAATCATAGTCCAATCCCAAAAAGTAGTAGACGTTTCGGCCAATCTATGGCCTTCATCAATACAATCTATAATTATAAATGGACATATTAGATTATAATATGCAAGTACAAAATGGAACAAAAGATAAAATTACATAACCATCTAGCGCCGGCATTGCAAATATATATCACATAGCATAATAACAAAGAGGAAAAACCTCAAAGGTGACACATACCAAGTGCGGATTGGAATAAGTCCAGGAGAATAAGCAAGTGTCTCTGGAAGTAGAGGTCAGTCCTATAGAGGAATGTGAGTCAGAAAGTGAGTAACAAGGATCACAGTAATGGTTAGGGGTGCCGCATATGGTCCTGTTGGGATGTACCTGTGCGTCCTGGAAATGGTCCTATGGTTCCAACGCGGAGTCCTCCGCTAGTTGTGGAAGGAGTGACCTCATGGGTTCATAAATGTCGCTATTTATATGACCTTATGGGGTTGGGGGGCGTGATCTACCTCGCTAGAACGGTAATAAGTGCAAGTGGAACGCACCCAGCAGCGTTGCCGTATGTGTGTGCGTTCCACGAAGCACCGAAAGTGACGTCACCGGATACGCGCAAAACCGGAAGTCGAGTGCGTTCCACATATAGAAAGGCTTGCGTTCCCCCAGGGAAAAGAACGGAGGAGCGTTCGGGAAGCCGGTTTTTTTGAAGAAGGAAGGCAGATCACATAGACAGGGTGCATCGTGCTTGTACAGTCCTACGTCCAGGTGGCAGATCATATAGACAGGGTGCGTCGTACTTGTACAGTCCTATGTCCAGGTGTCAAGATGAGTCATGTGGAGGTGACACCAATGGAGATACAGTAGAAAAACTTATCTGAAATAAAATATCATTACAAAGTTGTTAGAAAGACATCAATAGTATATAGCATAGGATAAATGATATATTCAATTACCAAATTTGAAATAAAGGACAATAAATCATAGTCTCTATTGAGACCTCTGGGGGTAAGGTATATAGATGACATCTTTTGCATATGAGTGGGCCCACAAGACTCCCTAATGACATTTTTTTCAGACATTAATGCAGCCTGGCCTAACCTCCACGTCACATGGACCCATGACCCGGACCATGTAAGTTTTCTGGACACCAAATTCATGAAAGATCAACACGGCAACCTCACTACCGATCAGTTTTCTAAATCTACCGACCGTAACAGTCTATTGCATTTCACTAGCAATCACCCCATGGCTATGAAATGCTCTGTTCCTCAGTCTCAATTCAGAAAGTTCGAAAGAATCGTCCCTGACGAACATCTCAGACAGACAAGATTACAGGACATGAAGGATAAGTTCACCCTAAGGCGGTATCCTACATCCATTTGGGATTCTAACCACCAAGGATCTAGGCGTCCTAATTCACCTACGAGAGACCGCATCCCTTTCGTACAAACTTTGAGTACAGGCAATCCAGATATCCCCTCTTTCCAGACACCATTTTTACCATGCTTCAAACGACCCCCAAACTTGAGAGACGGTCTGATACGGGCGGACATAGGGAGCCAAAATTTAGTTCCGAGGCAATGGTTCCTCCAACACCCCAGAACTGGCACCTTTCCCTGCCTACAATGTAGACAGTGCAACAATGTGTTACGAGGCGACACTATTCATCACCCACTTTCTGGAAAGAGGTATAAGATGAAAGCTTACTTTACATGCGACACGTCTTTCGTGGTCTACCTAATTAAGTGTCCTTGCGGTCTCGTTTACTTTGGGGAAACCACACAACCCATTAGAGATCGTATCTCTAAACATAAATCCACCATTCTCTGTAAGAACTTGTTATTACCTATTCCATTCCACTTTCATTCAGCAGGTCATCGCATCGCACAACTTAAATTCCAGATATTAGAGCAGGTTTTGACACCACGTAGGGGTGGAGATCGTGTACGCCTCCTCAAGCAGAGGGAGAAATTCTGGATACATGAGTTCCAGTCCCTTACCCCCAGAGGTCTCAATAGAGACTATGATTTATTGTCCTTTATTTGAAATTTGGTAATTGAATATATCATTTATCCTATGCTATATACTATTGATGTCTTTCTAACAACTTTGTAATGATATTTTATTTCAGATACGTTTTTCTACTGTATCTCCATTGGTGTCACCTCCACATGACTCATCTTGACACCTGGACATAGGACTGTACAAGCACGACGCACCCTGTCTATATGATCTGCCACCTGGACATAGGACTGTACAAGCACGATGCACCCTGTCTATGTGATCTGCCTTCCTTCTTCAAAAAAAATGGCTTCCCGGAATCTCCTCCATTCTTTTCCCTGGTGGAACGCAAGCTTTCCTATATGTGGAACACACTCGACTTCCGGTTTTGCGCGTATCCGGTGACGTCACTTGCGGAAACGTCACTTCCGGTGCTTCGTGGAACGCACACACATACAGCAACGCTGCTGGGTGCGTTCCACTTACACTTATTACCGCACTAGCGACGTAGATCACGCCCCCCAACCCCATAAGTTCATATAAATAGCGGCATTTATGAACCCATGAGGTCACTCCTTCCACAACTAGCGGTGGACTCCGCGTTGGAACCATAGGACCATTTCCAGGGCGCACAGGTACATCCCAACAGGACCATATGCAGCACCCCTAACCATTACTGTGATCCTTGTTACTCACTTTCTGACTCACATTCCTCTATAGGACTGACCTCTACTTCCAGAGACACTTGCTTATTCTCCTGGACTTATTCCAATCCGCACTTGGTATGTGTCACCTTTGAGGTTTTTCCTCTTTGTTATTATGCTATGTGATATATATTTGCAATGCCGGCGCTAGATCATTATGTAATTTTATCTTTTGTCCTGTTTTATACTTGCATATTATAATGTAATGTGTCCATTTATAATTATAGATTGTATTGATGAAGGCCATAGATTGTCCGAAACGTCTACTACTTTTTGGGATTGGACTATGATTATAATAAATTTTCACATTTATTCATATATTTTGAGTGCCGAGGATGTTTAGTTTACCTTATGTGTGGAGTCTGACCTGAATATCGATGGCCTTGTTGCAGCTGGTACTCCACAACTGCTCTCTTCTGCTCACAAATCCTTTGCAACATGTGGAGGGTAGAGTTCCAATATGTGGGTACATCACACACCAGTCGGTGAGCTGGAAGCTGCAAACGCTGCTGCAACACAGCAAGGGTGGCTTAAGCTGTAGCCGACTTCCGAAAATGAGCTGACAGGCGGCGTACTTTGACGAGCAGATCTGGCAACTCGGGCTACGATTTAAGAAACCGCTGAACCACGAGGTTAAGCACATGAGCTAGGCATGGTACGTGTGTGATCTCGCCTCACCTCAGAGCCGCCACCAGTTACGGCCATTGTCACACACGACCATGCCTGGATGTAGGTTCAGCGTTCTCAGCCACAGATCTGCCTGCTCTTTCACAGCTGTCCACAACTCACAAGCAGTGTGAGGTTTATCACCTAAGCCTATGAGTTTCAGCACAGCCTGTTGCCGCTTGGCTGAGGCAATACTGCAGTGCTTCCAGCTTGTAATTGATGTGGTGATATCTGAGATGGAGGCTGAACATGAGGAGGAGGATGATGCGCAGGAGCTGTACACTGTGGGGGCAACTCTGACTGACATAGGGCCCTCAATCCTCGGTGTGGGGAGGATGTGTTTCGTCCCAAGGTGTGACTGGGTCCCGGCTTCCACTATGATTACCCAGTGTGCCGTCAGGGAGATGTACCGTCCCTGGCCACAAGCACTTGTCCACGTGTCCATTGTCAGGTGGACTCTCCCAGTAACTGCGTTGTTGAGGGCACGGCAGATGTTTTGGGACACGTGCTTGTGTAGTGCGGGGATGGCACACCGGGCAAAATAGTGTCGGCTGGGGACCGAGTACCGAGGGACGGCCACCGCCATAAGGTTGCGGAAGGATTCCGTCTCCACCAGCCTAAAAGGCAGCATTTCCAACGCAAGCAGTCGTGAAATGTGCAAATTTAGGACTGTGGCCTGTGGGTCAATGGCTGTGTGGTGCCCCTGAGGGTACGACCGCCACAGGGATGCTGCACTTCTTTAATGGAGTGTGGTGTTCCTCCTCTGAGGTAAGAACAGTGTGATAGTCGTGACCCAACCTTTGCATCCAACACCACATTTCTCCACCAGAGGGGGCTAGTATGCACTAGGTGCTGCTCCTCTGGTTACAGGGAGACTGGGAAACCAAGAGTTAGGGGAACCAGTTAGTGGGTGAGGGTGGAGGACTTACAAGTTAGTTACACTTTAAATTTCATATTTAATACAAAGCCATCTTAGTTTTTGGTCCTTGTAGTTTAGTCTTGGTTAGTATCTCCTACCCTGAAAGTGGATCCTGTGTGGACCTGCAGGGGAGGGAGACACGGCCCTCGTACCTTAGCCTTGGGGTCAAGGGGTAGGTTGCAGATAAAGAATGTCTCAACCCGGTCAAGGACCATAATCAAGAAGGCAGGGAGCTCAAGAGTGTGGCTCTACAGCAAATGGATCCCAGGCAGGATGCAGACGGAGCGGTGTATGCCACCTGTCCTCGCCAACCTGATATATTCAGAGGGAGTCCGGCTGCAAGAGGGGTACCGGCCCCCGACACCCGACCTTGCTACTCCATGTCCTGGTCGGAAAAGCCCGGTAGGCCCTGAGGATCCCACGGGGTATCGGACGGAGCGGAGCTGCCACCCGTGTCCTTGTACTGAGAGGAGCTCAGAGGGAGACCCGGCCTATTCGCACACACATGGGCAGCAAAGGATTCAGTCTGTAGTTCAGGAAGACTCTGGTGTAGGGTCCCGACTGAATGCTGGACTTACTCGGAGGTTGTCGGATCCCCGTCCCTGGTGACCGCAGGACTCCGTGGGGAGCAGGGAGTCGCCTTCCTTCTGCCATCTCTAAAGTGAGTAAAGCCTTGGAAGTTCACCCCTATGGCCTCCAGACTGTTTATTCTGCGCCACACCGTGCGACGCGGAGCCTGTACTCCTCTACTACTACCCCCTCCATCCTGTCCCTCTGCCCTGAGGCCAAGCTCCGCCTGTGGGGAGTAGTAATAACTTTGGCCGCCATAACACCATGCCTCAGCGGACTGCAGCGGCGCTGGTGGCCTTCACCAGGTGCAACAGGTGGCGTAGTCGTTAATCAGCCACTCAACCCGGATAGGCCCACACCATTTCCTTTTAATGTGACAGCCCTGAGCACGGGTCGGGTCCGGGCCACGGCTGCATCCCATCTCTCCATCACAGGACCCGACTCCGAGTCCCCCATCACCCAGGGTAAACTAAAGGGCTTCCACGAGAGAGGACGTCACAACCTGGCGTAGTCGGCAGGATCTCGTGCCCGCAGCAACGGAGAAGAGTGCCTATTGCTACCGGGTAATGCGCGCCTTTCTAAACAGACTGTTGCCTTTTCACCTAAAATGGCGCCCGCCCAAGAAGAACGGATGCTATAATGTGAGGAAAGGACAGCGTCTCAGCACCTTCCATCGTGGGCCTGGCTCCCCACTGGCGCCAAAAGAGCAGACCGCCCCTTCCATTAGAGACTGTCCGCGGGGTAGTGTCCATCACCCCGGATAGGACGTCTGAGGGAGTGCCAGTTGGCCTGCAGCCTTAAAAAGAGGTGGAGACGAAGAGGTGCAGCATCGTCACCACTAGCAGCGACTATGGATGCCGGTGGAGACAGAGCCAGATTCCACCCACACCAGGGAGCCCCTGCGGTCCCCAGCTACGGACCGGGCAACCTGGCCCGGGAGTTCATAGAGGTGGCTGTGCGGCAGCAGGAGGAGCAGCGGCGGAGGAGTGAGGCCCTTACCCAAGGAGCGGCGGCCCAAGGAGAAGAGTCCCTGGAGGGCGCCTGCGGCCTAGGACCGGGTGAGTCTGAAGCCCTTACCCCAGCCGCGGAGCGAGCCGAGCTCCTCCTGGACCTGTGGTCCGAGTGCCAGCTCCCAGGCGCGGTATCCTGGGAGGAAGCCTTCTCCACAGAGCTCCAACCCGCCGCCAAGTCCGGAGACCTCCGTGGTCTCTCACCTCCCGTTCCAGAGGAACCAGGATCTGCATGGGAATCCACGGGCCCCAACCCGGAATGGTCCGTGCACTCGGGCCTGCTGCAGCACCCCCTAACGCCGCTTCCGGCCCCCACAGTTACCTGCCCGGCGGCAGAAGAGTGGGCCAGGGACAACCAGGGGGGCAACCTAATGGGCTTCCCCCGGGAGACCCAAGCTGAAGCTCAGAGGCGGAGCGAATACTGCCTCCAACAAATTCTGCAGCTGGGTCGGGAGCAGCGGGAATGGGAGATCCGCTGCGAGCAGCTTCAAGTTCGGGCCAAAGCTGCAAAGTCCAAGGCCCACCAGAGGGAGGCATCCCACCCAAGCCCCCCTGAAGAAGGGCAGGTGGTCCACTTCCACCGTGAGGCGGTATGGGGCTTCATAAGGAGTCCCGGGCTGGAGCAGGACGTCTTCTTCAACCGTCGTGACTTCGAGCCCCAGCTCAAAGAGGGACACCCTGGCCGGCACCTCGCCCTGGACGACATGGTTACGTACACCTGCCACAATGGAGTGCGAGGCTGGTACGCCCTGGATATCCATTAAGTGTCCAGGAGCGATGCCCCCGCGCACTCATCTGTGGAGGAACGGCTAGCCTCTGTTGGGAGGAATGAGCCCTTTCCCCGGCGGGAACACATGGACTGAGCAGCCCCCGGCTGCTGTTACAGTTTAAAAAAGTTGATTTGGTTGTTTTACTTTATTATGTTTATCCCCAATTTCTAGAGCTATGTGTCCCTGCGGACTGGCAGCAGACAGACTCTTTCTATTGTATATAGTTTGCATCTTTTTAGGTGCTCCATATTGGTTTTACGTAAAACCATGCCTCTTCTTCTACCTCAGACCTCAGAAGCAAAACCTGTCTGGAGTGGCTCTTTTGGAGGTCCAATGCCGGATCTCCATGCCCTGCAGTCACCCCAGGGCCCACGTTGAGGGTTTAGGGCAGGTCCCTCGCACTTCTGAACTGACTCTGCGTCGTGCACTTTTACCTGTCTGTTTGCACCAAAATGTCTCTAGAAAAATGCTAGCACTTTTATAATTGTATACTTTTGTAATTTTATATGTAACCTGTTATGCAACGTTTAAGAAAATGTGCCTCCCATAAAGGGAAGATAGTTCATGCTTATATAAAAAGAAAATTTCCTGGGGGTTACTTCTTTGGCAGCCCGCGGATGAGCTGTGTTTTACCAGGGGGGAATGTGGCGCCCCTGAAGGTTCGACCACCACAGGGATGCTGCACTTCTTTAATGGAATGTGGTGTTCCTTCTCTGAGGTAAGAACAGTGTGTTAGTCATGACCCAACCTTTGCATCCAACACCACATTTCTCCACCAGAGGGGGCTAGTATGCACTAGGTGCTGCTCCCCTGGTTACAGGGAGACTGGGAAACCAAGAGTTAGGGGAACCAGTTAGTGGGTGAGGGTGGAGGACTTACAAGTTAGTTACACTTTAAATTTCATATTTAATACAAAGCCATCTTGGTTTTTGGTCCTTGTAGTTTAGTCTTGGTTAGTATCTCCTACCCTGAAAGTGAATCCTGTGTGGACCTGCAGGGGAGGGAGACACGGCCCTCGTACCTTAGCCTTGGGGTCGAGGGGTAGGTTGCAGATAAAGAATGTCTCAACCCGGTCAAGGACCATAATCAAGAAGGCCCGGAGCTCAAGAGTGTGGCTCCACAGCAAATGGATCCCAGGCAGGATGCAGACGGAGCGGTGTACGCCACCTGTCCTCGCCAACCTGATATATTCAGAGGGAGTCCGGCTGCAAGAGGGGTACCGGCCCCCGACACCCGACCTTGCTACTCCATGTCCTGGTCGGAAAAGCCCGGTAGGCCCTGAGGATCCCACGGGGTATCGGACGGAGCGGAGCTGCCACCCGTGCCCTTGTACTGAGAGGAGCTCAGAGGGAGATCCGGCCTATTCGCACACACACGGTCAGGAAAGGATTCGGTCTGTAGTTCAGGAACACTCTGGTGTAGGGTCCCGACTGAATGCTGGACTTACTCGGAGGTTGTCGGACCCCCGTCCCTGGTGACTGCAGGACTCCGCGGGGAGCAGGGAGTCGCCTTCCTTCTGCCATCTTTAAAGTGAGTAAAGCCTTGGAAGTTCACCCCTATGGCCTCCGGACTGTTTATTCTGCACCACACCGTGCGACGCGGAGCCTCTACTCCTCTACTACTACCCCCTCCATCCTGTCCCTCTGCCCTGAGGCCACGCTCTGCCTTTGGGGAGTAGTAATAACTTTGGCCGCCATAACACCATGCCTCAGCGGACTGCAGCGGCGCTGGTGGCCTTCACCAGGTGCCACAGGTGGCGTAGTCGTTAATCAGCCACTCAACCCGGATAAGCCCACACCATCTCCTTTTAATGTGACGGCCCTGAGCACGGGTCGGGTCCGGGCCACGGCTGCATCCCATCTCTCCATAACAGGACCCGACTCTGAGTCCCCCATCACCCAGGGTAAACTAAAGGGCTTCCACGAGAGAGGACGTCACAACCGCGAATTTACGCTTTCGTTCAAAGGTCTGGGATATGGACAATTCAACGCTGCGGTGGGACGTGGACGTGGACGTTGATGCTGTTTCTTGAGAAACTGCCATAACAAGTGAAGACTAAGAGGAGGGGGCATCTTTGCATGCAGTATGGACAGGGGATTGCCTTGCACGCACAGCAGGGGGTTCTCTTACATGCACAACAGCAGAAGAAGCAGTGGTGACACCCACTGACACTGGTCGTGGACCCTGGGGTTTGCCCCACAAAGTCGGGTGCTTTGCTGACATGTGCCTGATCATGCTGGTGGTGGTCAGGCTGGTAGTTTTGTCACCCCTGGCGATGCTGGCCTGGCAGGTGGTACATATGGCTGTTTTGGGGTTATCAGCAGAGTCTTTAAAAAAATTTAAGACTCTGGAAGACCTACCGATTGTACTGGCAATGTCCCTCGTGTAACGGGGGAACGGTTGCCCGCCTTCTGTCTGCGGTGACCACACTGCTTCTTCCTGCCTGTTGGGGTACTCTGCCTCCCTCCCCCTGTGTGCTACTGGCCTCACTCTGCGTGTCCTCCTGCCACGTTGGGTCAGTTACTAGATCATCCACCACCTTCTCCTCTTCCACTTCCGCACCACGGTCCTCCTCCTCACTTTGCGGCAATTGTGTCTCATCATCGTCCACCTCTTGTGTCAAATTGCCAGCGTCGCCTTCCTGTGGCCGTGGCTGTTCAAATATCTGGCCATCGCTACATGGGATCTCCTCTTCCACCACTTCAAGCGGAGCAGGCGAGGGGCCCAAATATGGAAATGGACCAGTGAAGAGCTCTTCAGAGTGTCCAACTGTGGGATCAGTTTTTGTCTGACGACACTCGGCATGGTGGGAGGAAGGAGCATCAGGGTGAGGAGGAGTATGCGGTCGAGACTCACGGCTACTAAGACTTGACCGTGTGTAAGACAGACCGGAGGTGGTGGTGCCCAGGTAACTGGAAGTATTATCTGCTATACAATTAATAACCAGTTCACACTGATCAGTTCGCAATAGTGGTGTTGTTGTATGCTTCCCTAGTAATTCAGTCAAGAAGTGGGAGCGAGAAGATGTAGCTGTTGGTTGTGGCACATTTTCACCTTGGCCACTGCCCTGTCCTCTACACGCACCATCACCAGAACGTCCAGTTCTACGTCCCTTGCCACGCGCCTTGCCCATTGTAAGTAAAGTAAAATAGCTTACACTTGCACTATCAATGGAAAAAGGGTAATAAAAAGTAGATTAGAACCGTGGAAGAGGAAAACCACAGTTCTATTTCTCTGGCCTACACCAGAATCTTTTAAACAGATATATTTGTATCTGAACAGTCAGCGAGACACTGAAACTGTTTTTTTTATGTAAAAAAGGCAAAAAGGTGGATTACACCCAGATTTGAACCGTGGAAGAGGAAAACCACAGTTCTATTTCTCTGGCCTACACCAGAATCTTTTAAACAGATATATTTGTGTCTGAGCAGTCAGTGAGACACTGAAATTGTTTTTTTTTATGCAAAAAAGGCAAAAAGGTGGATTACACTCAGATTTGAACCGTGGAAGAGGAAAACCACAGTTCTAGTTCTCTGGCCTACACCAGAATCTTTTAAACAGATATATTTGTGTCTGAACAGTCAGCGAGACACTCAAACTGTTTTTTTTATGTGAAAAAGGCATAAAGGTGGATTACACCCAGATTTGAACCGTGGAAGAGGAAAACCACAGTTCTAGCTCTCTGGCCGACACCAGAATCTTTTAAACAGATATATTTGTGTCTGAACAGTCAGCAAGACACTCAAACTGTTTTTTTTATGTAAAAAAGGCAAAAAGGTGGATTACACCCAGATTTCAACCGTGGAAGAGGAAAACCACAGTTCTACTTCTCTAGCCTACACCAGAATCTTTTAAACAGATATATTTGTGTCTGAACGGTCAGCGAGACACTCAAACTGTTTTTTTTATGGAAAAAAGGCAAAAAGGTGGATTACACCCAAATTTGAATCGTGGAAGAGGAAAACCACAGTTCTATTTCTCTAGCCTACACCAGAATCTTTTAAACAGATATATTTGTGTCTGAACAGTCAGTGAGACACTGAAACTGTTTTTTTTTATGTAAAAAAGGCAAAAAGGTGGATTACACCCAGATTTGAACCATGGAAGAAGAAAACCACAGTTCTAGTTCTCTGGCCGACACCTGAATCTTTTAAACAGATATATTTGTGTCTGAACAGTCATCGAGACACTCAAACTGTTTTTTTATGGAAAAAAGGCAAAAAGGTGGATTACACACAAATTTGAACCGTGGAAGAGGAAAACCACAGTTCTATTTCTCTGGCCTACACCAGAATCTTTTAAACAGATATATTTGTGTCTGAACGGTCAGCGAGACACTCAAACTGTTTTTTTTATGGAAAAAAGGCAAAAAGGTGGATTACACCCAGACTTGAATCGTGGAAGAGGAAAACCACAGTTCTATTTCTCTGGCCTACACCAGAATCTTTTAAACAGATATATTTGTGTCTGAACAGTCAGCGAGAAACTCAAACTGTTTTTTTTATGGAAAAAAGGCAAAAAGGTGGATTACACCCAGACTTGAATCGTGGAAGAGGAAAACCACAGTTCTATTTCTCTGGCCTACACCAGAATCTTTTAAACAGATATATTTGTGTCTGAACGGTCAGCGAGACACTCAAACTGTTTTTTTTATGGAAAAAAGGCAAAAAGGTGGATTACACCCAGACTTGAATCGTGGAAGAGGAAAACCACAGTTCTATTTCTCTGGCCTACACCAGAATCTTTTAAACAGATATATTTGTGTCTGAACAGTCAGCGAGAAACTCAAACTGTTTTTTTTATGGAAAAAAGGCAAAAAGGTGGATTACACCCAGACTTGAATCGTGGAAGAGGAAAACCACAGTTCTATTTCTCTGGCCTACACCAGAATCTTTTAAACAGATATATTTGTGTCTGAACAGTCAGCGAGAAACTCAAACTGTTTTTTTATGGAAAAAAGGCAAAATGGTGGATTACACCCAGATTTGAACCGTGGAAAAGGAAAACCACAGTTCTATTTCTCTGGCCTACACCAGAATCTTTTAAACAGATATATTTGTGTCTGAACGGTCAGCGAGACACTCAAACTGTTTTTTTTATGGAAAAAAGGCAAAAAGGTGGATTACACCCAGACTTGAATCGTGGAAGAGGAAAATCACAGTTCTATTTCTCTGGCCTACACCAGAATCTTTTAAACAGATATATTTGTGTCTGAACAGTCAGCGAGAAACTCAAACTGTTTTTTTATGGAAAAAAGGCAAAATGGTGGATTACACCCAGATTTGAACCGTGGAAAAGGAAAACCACAGTTCTATTTCTCTGGCCTACACCAGAATCTTTTAAACAGATATATTTGTGTCTGAACGGTCAGCGAGACACTCAAACTGTTTTTTTTATGGAAAAAAGGCAAAAAGGTGGATTACACCCAGACTTGAATCGTGGAAGAGGAAAATCACAGTTCTATTTCTCTGGCCTACACCAGAATCTTTTAAACAGATATATTTGTGTCTGAACAGTCAGCGAGAAACTCAAACTGTTTTTTTATGGAAAAAAGGCAAAATGGTGGATTACACCCAGATTTGAACCGTGGAAAAGGAAAACCACAGTTCTATTTCTCTGGCCTACACCAGAATCTTTTAAACAGATATATTTGTGTCTGAACGGTCAGCGAGACACTCAAACTGTTTTTTTATGGAAAAAAGGCAAAAAGGTGGATTACACCCAGACTTGAATCGTGGAAGAGGAAAACCACAGTTCTATTTCTCTGGCCTACACCAGATTCTTTTAAACAGATATATTTGTGTCTGAACGGTCAGCGAGACACTCAAACAGTTTTTTTTTATGTAAAAAAGGCAAAAAGGTGGATTACACCCAGATTTGTATCGTGGAAGAGGAAAACCACAGTTCTAATTTCCTGGCGTATACCAGACTTTTTTAAATAGATATATTTGTGTCTGAACCGTCAGCGAGACACTCAAACTGTTTTTTTTTATGGAAAAAAGGCAAAAAAGTGGATAATACAGAGATTTGAACCGTGGAACTGCAAAACCACAGTTGTACTTATCTGGCCGAAACCAGACTCTTTTAAACATATATATTTGTGTCTGAACACTCACAGACACACTCAATTTTTTTTTGGGGGGGGGGATACCAAAAGGTTAATAAGATGGGTATTTGTACAGTCTGACTGAGGGGAAAAAAAAAAGAGGATTTAGATGGAAAAAAAAGGATTTTTCCTGGCCCCTGAGACCTGGGGCTAACTCTAGCAATTTGACCAACAGGAGCACACAGGACTGTAATGCAGCACTTGCTGGTATAACCACTGGGTCTCCTATACAGCCTGCCTGCCTGCCTGATATCTGGGATGGATATTAGTCCTCAGATGGACTGTTGGTTTGATTTTGCAGGCTTTAGAGACCCTACACTATCTATTTCACAGTATAAATCTCTCCCTTGCTCAGCAGCACTCTCCCTACACTGTCTGATCCGGAGCGACTGTGTCTAAGATGTCGGTGCCTGGTTTTAAATACTCAAGGTGACGCTGTGCGTCCAGCCGATCACTGTAATGCCCACAACCAACATGGCTGCGGCATTACAGTGACTGGCTGGCAATCCCTGCATGTCCATTGGCTCTGTAAAGAGCGCCAAACATGCAGGGTGGAGACCCTAGCTCCCGCCCGAATAACCCGAAAATGCTCGGTGCTCGCCGAACATCCCAAGTAGTGAGATGCTCGGGCGAGTACCGAGCAGTGTGGAGCATACTCGCTCAACACTAGTGGTGATTAGTAATGAGTGAGCACTAAAATGCTTGGGTGCTCGAAGCTCGGGTCGAGCACATTGGAATTCTTGGGTGCTCGACTCGAGCAACGAGCCCAATGTAAGTCTATGGGAAACTCGAGCATTTTTCTGGCGGTCCCCCCCCCCAGCGGTCTGCAAAAGGTCAAAAATTGCCCAAATCGATGAGAACAGTGCTCAATTAAATGTCAGGCAGGCAGAATATATAGGCAGACAGGCAGGCAGGGTATATAGGAGGGTGCATGAAAAACATAGCAGGGCACTTGGAACACACTAGTGCCCTCCGATTTTCATGCACACATCTCTTTAAAAAAGCCGGCCAGCAATTCATCAGTGGCATACACCGGTACCCGACAATTTAGAACAGAAATAATAGAGCATCACACATAGATTAGATAGATAGAAACATGTCAGTCACATATATAATAAGTACAGTGACAGTGTTGGTTACTGTACTTGTCATTTAGTGTTAAAATAAAGGATTTATTAAAAAAAAATAATAGTGTTTTTGTCTCTTTTAAAAAGCCGGCCGGCAATTCATCAGCGGCATACATCGGTACCCTACAATTCAGAACAGAAAGAATAGAACATCAAACATAGATTAGATAGATAGAAACATGTCAGTCACATATATAATAAGTACAGTGACAGTGTTGGTTACTGTACTTGTCATTTAGTGTTAAAATAAAAGATTTATTTAAAAAAAAATTGGCGTGGGGTTTCCCGTAATTTTAGTCTCTAGCGGAGGTTAAACAGACGGCTGGGGCAGATGTTTGAAGCCTGGGAAGGGGGTAATACCCACGGAGCTTCCCAGGCTACTAATATCAGCCCCCAACTGAATACCTAGCCTTTACTAGCTATTAAAATGGGGTACCCCCAAAAAAATAACGTGGGGTCCCCCCTATTTTAATAGCTAGCAAAGGCTAGGCAGACAGCTGGGGGCTGATATTAATAGCCCAAGAAGGGTGCCATGAATATTGGCCCCCTCCCAGGCTAGAAACACCAGCCGTCAGCCGCCCCAGAAATGGCGCACCCCATAGTGAAAGTTTAAAAAAAATACAAACACCCAGAATAAAGTCCTTTAATTGAAATAAACACACAATTCTTTAATGTTCTAAATTAAACTCTACTTACCGTCACATCCATTCCAGCTGAAGCCAACGATCTCCTGCAATAAAAGTAAAATAATAAGCCAACATCATCCTTACCTTTCCATGGTTCCCAGGACGGCTTCAGCTCTGCTACATTGACATGACAGGCTGGATCGTAGCAGAACGCTGCCATCCAGCTTGCCATGCCGCAGACACTGAGAAGCTCCTCAGTGAAGCCCCTCAGTGTCTGGCTGCATCCAGATGAGCCAAGTTCATGTCCAATAAACTCAGCTCACCTCATGCACGTCACTGACAGCGTGGGAGACTTCTCCTGCGCATGCGGTGCCGGAAAATGACGTCACCGCTTGAGCAGGAGAATTCTCCCATGCTGGGACGGCATTGAGATGGCAGGCTGGATGGTAGCAGCACGCTGCCATCCAGCATGCCAACCTTCAGAGACACTGCGGGGCGCAGGCATGGTGCTGATGAATTTCCGGCCGGCTTTTTTAAAAAGACAAAAACACTATTATTTTTTTTTAATAAATCCTTTATTTTAACACTAAATAACAAGTAAAGTAACCAACACTGTCACTGTACTTATTATATATGTGACTGACATGTTTCTATCTATCTAATCTATGTGTGATGCTCTATCCTTTCTGTTCTAAATTGTCGGGTACCGATGTATGCCGCTGATGAATTGCCGGCTTTTCATGTTTCACTCTGAGAACTGTTCCCATCGATTTGGGCAATCACTGTTATGCCACAACTAGTGTTGAGCATTCCGATACTGTAATATCGGGTATCGGCCGATATTCGCGGTATCGGAATTCCGATACTTAATTCCGATACTTTTACAATATCGGATACCGGAATCGGAAGTTCCCATAATGCCTGCGCTCTGCAGTGTCTGTGAAGGATGACAAGTTGGATGGCAGCGCGATCCAGCCTGTCATCAGAATGCCATCCCAGCGGGGGAGAATTCTCCTGATTGTTTAAAAGCCGGCGGGCGGTATAAAGCCGCCGGCTTTTAAACAATCACACAGCCCCATACTGCTTCCCCGCAGCCTCCCACCCCGATCCTCCGCTCCCCTCGCCACCTCCCATCCCGATCGTAAGTTAGGACCGGGCGGGGAGCGCAGCTCCAAGGAGCGGGGAGTGAAGGACCCGGGCGGGGAAGCAGGCAGTGAAAAGACTTCACCGCCGGCTTTCCCGTTCTGTGCTGCGCTTTCCCACCGGTTATTTCAAATGAACAGCTGAGGTATCAGCTGATGCCGATCAGCTGTTCATTTGAATTAGCCGCGGTGCCCTCAGAGGGTTCATGTGAGTTCATGCTTGACTGCATGAACTCACATGAACTTTCCCACGGCCGCACAGGTCAGCCTCACCTCCCAGACGATCAGACCGTCATGATTAGTGTGTGTGCGGGGGGGTGTGTGCGGGGTGTGTGCGCGATGTTTGTGCGGGTGTGCGCGGTGTCTGTGCGATGTGTGCGGGTGTGTGCGGTGTGTGTGCGGGTGTGTGCGTGCAGGCAGACATAGGCCGATGTGACACTACTACTCCCATCGGCCTATGTCTGTCCCCCGTCCACTCCTGCCAGCAGGATCAGCTCGATGGGAGCAGTAGTTCCCATCAGCCTGATCCTGCTATTTAAATTGCCCTACTGTGTCCCCAATAAATGTTAAATACATGTCATTGGTGGCCAGTGGTTACCTAAAAGAAATTAGTTCATACATTACCTGTCCCCTCCGATCGCCACCTAAAATAAAGTAAAAAATAAAAAACTACACCTATACTCACCAAGACACCTAATTCCCCGAAGCCATCGATCTCCTGTAATAAAATATAAAATAATAAACCACAACCTTATCCTTACCCCTCCGTAGCAGTCCACGAGTGTCCCACGAAGATCTCCAGTTCAGAGCAGCCACATAGAATGTGACCGCTCTGAACCGCTGCCGCCGCTAGAATGATGGGGCCGTAAGGGTTCACCGGAGTTCAGGCAGCGCTGCTCCGGTTAGCTCCTTTACGGCCCTGCTGTATCGTGAAAAATTCCCACGGTACAGCAGTGCCGTAAAGGAGGTCTCCGGAGCTGCGCTGCCTGAATGCACTCCGGTGACCTCAGTCAGTGGCTCCCGCTGCCTGGAGCGGACGTGTTCCCGGCAGCGTGAGCTTACAGCAGCCATGCACAGCTGTCACCATCTCCAGATGTGACAGCTGTGCATGGGAGATCAGCGCAGGAACGTGGAGAGGTAACTATTATTTTTAGTAAACTAAGAATTAAATAAAATTGTGTGTTTTATTTCAAATAAATTATTTTTTTCTGGGTGTAGTGTATTTTTTCTTTTTAACACTTTGTAGGTTAGTAATGGGGGTGTCTTATAGACGCCCATCATTACTAACCTGGGCTTCATGGCAGCTGGCGCTGACATGAACCCCACCACTATTACCCCCTGCCACCGCACCAGGGCAGCGTGGAAGAGCGAGGCTAAGTGCCAGAGTTGGCGCATCCTATGGATGCGCCATTTCTGGGGCGGCTGACAACTGGTGTTTCTAGCCTGGGAGGGGGCCAATATTCATGGCACCCTTCCTGGGCTATTAATATCAGCCCCCAGCTGTCTGCCTAGCCTTTGCTAGCTATTAAAATAGGGGGGACCCCACGTCATTTTTGGGGGGGGGGTCCCCCATTTTAATAGCTAGTAAAGGCTAGGTATTCAGCTGGGGGCTGATATTAGTAGCCTGGGAAGCTCCGTGGGTTTTACCCCCTTCCCAGGCTTCAAACATCTGCCCCAGCCGTCTGCTTAACCTCCGCTAGAGACTAAAATTATGGGGGATCCCACGCCATTTTTTTTAAAATAAATCCATTATTTTAACACTAAATGACATTTGAGGAGTTAATAAAGATGCAGTCCCTAAATTATTATTTATTTTTTAATTAATTTTTCCCAAAACTTTTGACGTGGGCTTCGCCATATTTTTGTATGCCAGCCAGGTACAGCATCCAGCTTCTATGAACGCGCCATTTTCCGGGGCGGCTGCGGACTGCAATTTTCAGCGGGGGGCAGAAAGCTTGGGCCTCCCTGCGCTGCAGATTCCATCCCCCAGCTGCCTAGTTGTACCTGGCTGGACACAAAAATAGGGAGAAGCTCCATGTTTTTTTTTTTTTAATTATTTCATGAAATTCATGGAATAATTAAGAAAAAAAGGGCTTCCCTATATTGTTGTGTCCAACCAGGTACAAATAGGCAGCTGGTGGTTGGGGGCAGCCCGTTCCTGCCTGCTGTACCTGGCTGGACCCAAATATAGTGCAAAGCCCCACGTCAATTTTTTTTTAATTATTTCAGGAAATTCATGAAATAATTAAAAAAAAATTATGTGGGGGCTGGAATCCGCAGCGCAGGGAGGCCCAAGCTTTCTGGGCCCCACCCGCTGCAAATTGCAGTCCGCAGCCGCCCCGGAAAATGGCGCGTTCATAGAAGCGCTGTACCCAACTCATCCAGGGCCCTGGTGCGGTGGCTTACTGGGTAATAAAGGGGTTAAGGCCAGCTTGGCATTATCAGCTGGCCCTAAGCCCGAAATTCATGGGGTCACGCCAATATTAGACATGACCACCATGAATTTCTAGTAAAGTATTTAAAAAAACACAACACCCAGAAAAAAGTCCTTAAATTGAAATAAACACACAATTCTTTATTGTTCTAAATTAAACCATACTTACCATCACGCCCATTCCAGCTGAAGCCAACGATCTCCTGCAATAAAAGTAAAATAATAAAGCAACATCATCCTTACCTTTCCATGGCTCCCACGACAGCTTCAGCTCTGCTACATCGAGATGACAGGCTGGACCGCAGCAGAACGCTGCCATCCATCCTGTCATCCCGCAGACACTGAGAAGCGCAGGCATACTTCCACTCCTCAGTGTCTGGCTGTGACGGCATCCAGATGAGCCGAGGTCATGTCCAATGAACTCAGCTCACCTCATGTACGTCACTGACAGCGTGGGAAAATTCTCCTGCACTCAGCACTTCAGCGTGAGAATTTTCCCACGCTGTCAGTGACGTGCATGAGGTGAGCTGAGTTCATTGGACATGACCTCACCTCATGTATGTCACTGACAGCGTGGGAGAATTCTCACGCTGAAGCGCTGAGTGCAGGAGAATTTTCCCACGCTGTCAGTGACGTGCATGAGGTGAGCTGAGTTCATTGGACATGAACTCGGCTCATCTGGATGACGTCACAGAGAGACACTGAGGAGCGCAAGCATGCCTGCGCTTCTCAGTGTCTGCGGGATGACAGGCTGGATGGCAGCGTTCTGCTGCGGTCCAGCCTGTCATCTCGATGTAGCAGAGCTGAAGCTGTCGTGGGAGCCATGGAAAGGTAAGGATGAGGTTGCTTTATTATTTTACTTTTATTGCAGGAGATCGTTGGCTTCAGCTGGAATGGGCGTGATGGTAAGTATGGTTTAATTTAGAACAATAAAGAATTGTGTCTTTATTTCAATTAAAGGACTTTATTCTGGGTGTTTGTGTTTTCTTTTAACTTTGACTATGGGGTTAGTAATGGGGGTGTCTTATAGACGCCTCTCCATTACTAACCTGGGCTTGATGTCAGCTGGCATTATAAGCTGACATCAACCCCAACCCTATTACCCCCTGCCACCGCACCAGGGCAGCGTGGAAGAGCGAGGCTAAGTGCCAGAATTGGCGCATCCTATGGATGCGCCATTTCTGGGGCGGCTGACGGCTGGTGTTTCTAGCCTGGGATGGGGCCAATATTCATGGCACCCTTCCTGGGCTATTAATATCAGCCCCCAGCTGTCTGCCTAGCCTGTGCTAGCTATTAAATTAGGGGGGACCCCACGTTATTTTTTTGGGGGGGTTCCCCCATTTTAATAGCTAGTAAAGGCTAGGTATTCAGCTGGGGGCTGATATTAGTAGCCTTGGAAGCTCCGTGGGTATTACCCCCTTCCCAGGCTTCAAACATTTGCCCCAGCTGTCTGCTTAACCTCCGCTAGAGCCTAAAATTAAGGGGAACCCCACGCCAATTTTTTTTTAAATAAATCCTTTATTTTAACACTAAATGACAAGTACAGTAATCAACACTGTCACTTTACTTCATATATATGTGACTGACATGTTTCTATCTATCTAATCTATGTGTGATTCTCTATTCTTTCTATTCTAAATTGTCGGGTACAGATGCTGAATTGCCGGCCGGCTTTCTTAAAGAGACGGTGCATGAAAACACTATTATTTTTTTAAATAAACCCTTTACACTAAATGACAAGTACAGTAAGCAACACTGTCACTGTACTTCATATATATGTGACTGACATGTTTCTATCTATCTAATCTATGTGTGAAGCTCTATTCTGTCTGTTATAAATTGTCGGGTACCGCTGCTGAATTGCCGGCCGGCTTTTTTAAAGAGACGGTGCACGAAAACACTAATATTTTTTTTAATAAATCCTTTACACTAAATGACAAGTACAGTAAGCAACACTGTCACTGTACTTCATATATATGTGACTGACATGTTTCTATCTATCTAATCTATGTGTGAAGCTCTATTCTTTCTGTTCTACATTGTCGGGTACCGGTGAATGCCGCTGATGAATTGCCGGCTTTTCATGTCATTCTACATTATTCTTAGTTGTTTTCCTTCATGTAGAATTAACCTACAAGGAAAGAAAGGGTTTATTTTCATTCCGATATTTGTGTCCCATTGACTTGCATTGGTTTCCGGTACTTTTTGGGTATCGGCCCGATCCAATCCGATACGATATTTCCTGATATCGGAAGGTATCGCTCATCACTAGCCACAACCACCATGACTGTGTCATTACAGTGAGTGTCAAACAATCCCTGCATGATTGGTGCTCAAAATAGCGCCAAACATGCAGGACAGGGACCCGAGCTCCCGCCCGAGCATCACGCAAGTACTCGGCGAGCTCCGAGCATCTCGAGTACTGACATGCTTAGGCGAGTACCGAGCAATGGCAAGCATGCTCGCTCATCACTAGTGGTGATCATACACCAGCCGATCTGATCTTATCACAAAAAGAAGAGAAAAGGGAAGCATTAGGTGGGTAGAAGTGTAAAATGAGCAATTGTAAGTGCACAGTGCTGTATAATATGATGCTTGCAATATACTAAGAGGATAAAACTTTGATGAGAGTGCTTCTTTAACTCAATCTACTTATGGCACAGAGAGACAGTTTATTTTCTACATTGAATTACACTATAGTCCCTGGTATGAAAACTATATTTTTATCATGTAATGAGGTGAAGAAGGATTTCAGCTTTGAAGCCCTTAGAATTGTGAATGCAGTTGTGAAGCATAGCACAGGTTGTACCAAGGAATATTGCAAGGTAAGGTGAGAAATGTAATCTACAGTACGTACAAAGCTACTTAACTTTTTATATAGAACATAGTTTCAATGCAAATTTGATTGTGAATGGATTCATTTTTAAAATAAAGTTTTACTTTGTGAATATGGAATTAGCACTTGGTTGGAGTTCTGAGCTAGCAATGTTTTTCTGGCATCGCACAATGACTTTAGCTTACTTTGAACATCAGCCACCGATGATCAATGTACAGAAGCTTGTGAGAAAAGCTGGGATTTATGAAGAGTGGTCTTGCTCACTCTAGATAAGATTGTTGGATGCCGATTATATGATGGTCATAATCTCTTCCCTCTCTTACTGAATACAATATTATCTATAGTTCTGGATTATCTGACTGATGCAAAATCTTTTCTCGGTAATCCTATAGACAAAGTAAGAAATTCACTTAATCCTTAGAATACGTGCCTTGCAAAAGTTGGAAGCTTTATGAGAAAATTCGCTAAAATGTCGTAAACCATGATTTTCTGCCATTAAACAATTTATCTCAATCCAAAGGCAAAATTAAAGACCATGTATGGACTTTTTCTGTTTCTGCTCTGTAAAGATGATCAGTAGTGAAGATCACATGACATAAGCACCCACCTAAATATGATGAAGGTCACATGACATTCCCACTAGACCATTTCATCACCTCACTAAGGTGCTGAAATATAGGTTATTGTCTCTAGGCATGTTCAAATACAGGCACTGACTGCCACCAAAGTCTATCCTATAGACATATTACTCTCTGACTCAATGTATGTGTGTTCATATAAGCAGCAGTAGGTCTCCTAATTACAACTAGCATCAGATAGAAAACCAAAATGGCAGAATTATGATTCCTGTAATAGATAGCTGTCTGTCTGGGGGACACAGAGAGAAAAGGGCCTCTGCGAAAGAACAGTACATGGCCCTTTGCTGTATAATAAGTTCATCATAATGCAAAAGTTCACCTGCTTTGGAAGTGGAAATGCTTTTTGGGCTACTGTACAACTGTACAGGTTGCACCAATGATATGTCCACCCCTGTATCTCCCTACTCCTATATACACTTGTGCCAAACGTTCCTTTGTTCTCTACAAAAGAGCTGCTGAAAAAAGGCTTGGCATTTCGAAACTGGGCGTGCTGGATCCTTATGATGATGTCGAAGGGGAGAGTCAGGAGGCCCTAGTACACTTCGAACTTTCGGCCAAGCATGCCAATTTCGGCAGGTTTAGCCAACATTAGTCTCATGGATATGGGGGACTTTACCCATATTTGCACATGCTCTGGAGATGTAGAGCTAAAGATCAATGCCAAGAACAGGTAATGGAAGCAATGCAAGTGGTCATATGGCTATGATATGACTGCCACCTTATTCCATCTTCTGTACTTGGAGACCACCTGTTTTCAAAGTTCACACAGTGTTAATATTGGCAGCAGGCAGACCTTAATGACAATGCTGACCTAAAACTTGTAGTTGGTGTAAACATTATTGGTACCATTGATTTATTTAAAAAAAATCAATATCTCTATTGACATGGGCAGGATTAAATTCACCTTTCCGTAATATCTGGTTGCGTAACCTTTCCAGTATCTTGCACTTGTCTGCTGGGAGTTTCTTCCCCCACTTTTCTCTGAATGTATGCAGGTTCTTTTTCCCTATAGCAGATTTAAACTCTCTCCAAGGATTTTCAATTGGATTAAGATTAGGACTGTGTATCCAGTAATTGTACATTTATCCTTCTTAACCATTCCTGGGTACTTTTGGATTTTTGCTTTGTTTTTTTTTCCTTATATAGGACCCATTTTGTTTGACTCAAAGCTATTTTCTGACACTTGAGCGCAATTGCTTTATAATGATGTGATAATTCTCTGATTTAATTCTTCCTGTAGGAAGTTCAAGGCCTCCAATTTTAGAGACAACAAATCAGCCTCACACCATTATGGATTCTCCATGTTGGGAGGGTACAGTTTTCTTTATAGGTTTTATTTCACCATCCCACTCAATTGCATTACCAAGAGCTCTAGTTTACTTTTATTTTTCCATAGAACATGTTCCCAGATAGATTTTAGCATGTAACTTTTAGCAAAGTTCAGTTATTTGTTTTAACCCCTTCCCAGCATGATCAATTTCCATTTTTGCACTTTATTTTTTCCCTCCCCTTCTTCCAAGAGCTACAACATACTGAAAATCATGGTCTCTTTTGCAGACCAGTCACAGGCTGGATATCATCAGAGTTCCATGATGGCAAGCACGGAGGTATTCAACAGACATCCAGTTGCTATAGCAACCTATTGGGGCCCCACGACTATGTCGCAGGGTGACTGATGGGTGATTAGAAGTACTCAGTTCCCCATGCAGGTGTGCTGTTAATGAATGCCTCTGTCATAAATTTACAGTGGCATTTAACAGGCTAAAATTAATAGATGGAGCTCGGTAATACCCGTGGCTGTTAGAGGTAGATTCTGGCTGTGACACGCAACCATTATCTGCTTGGTATGGGCAGGCTCTGCCTGTGAAGTCCAATCAATACAATTTCAACTTGAGCCAAACATGTAAAGCACATGTTTGGAAGAAGTTATGCTGTGAGGTCATCTTTGGTCTTACTTGTGGAACCGTTTTGTTCAGGATACACCATATGGTTGACTAGTTGAAGCCATCACTCCAGATGCCTTCAATTCAACTTCTAAAGTTCTTAAGATGCTTTAAATAGTTTCTTTACCACGTTTTGAATCAACTTTCTTCGGGATCTCTCACCAATTTTTCTTTTTTTATAATAAGTACTTGACGGTTCTTGGCTTTTCCATGAGTAGCAAGACTTCTTGGTAAAAATTCAAACTGTTGAACTTGGGATGCTAAGGTTTTTTGTAAGTCATTTTGGTACATTTTACACTTGTGCTTAGTGTACAAACCTTTAGCATTTATGGTCTGCTCACACAGATCTTTGGTCTTTGCCATTCTGAACAAGCAAAGTGGAATAAAACTGGTATTTTTAGAAGCAGCAAAACCAACATTCATAAGCTAATAAAGTCATGTGAGTACCATCAAACTGGGGACAGGTGAATCTAATTTCATATTAATCACACATTAGTTTGATTTTGATGCAGCGACGACACCAGACGTCAATAGGAGAATAGCAATGAACAAATCAACAATGAAGTCACTGGACAAGGTATTCAAACTAAGGAATATTTCACTGCCAGCAAAGACATGGCTCTCACATAGTTTGGTCTTTTCTGTGGCAACATATGGATCTGAAACCTGGACAATAAAGAAAAAGGACAGAAGAAGAATCGACACTTTCAAAATGTGGTGCTGGAAAAGGATGTTTTCAATACCATGGATGGCAAGAAGAACAAATAAATAAGTTTTGGAATTTCCCAATTTGGACACATCATACGAAAACTGCAGTTACTGGAGAAGGACATCATGGTTGGAAGAATAGAAGGAACAAGGCCGATGGCTTGATACTATCGAGATAATGACGGCGAAGACCCTGGTGGACCTATCTAGGCTTGCACAAGATCGTTCATCCATCAAGTCGCCATGATGCAAGATCGGACCAAAGGCCATTAAAATACAGTACAGACCAAAAGTTTGGACACACCTTCTCATTTAAAGATTTTTCTGTATTTTCATGACTTTGAAAATTGTACATTCACACTGAAGGCATCAAAACTATGAATTAACACATGTGGAATTATATACTTAACAAAAAAGTGTGAAACAACTGAAAATATGTCTTATATTCTAGGTTCTTCAAAGTAGCCACCTTTTGCTTTGATGACTGCTTTGCACACTCTTGGCATTCTCTTGATGAGCTTCAAGAGGTAGTCACCGGAAATGGTTTTCACTTCACAGGTGTGCCCTGTCAAGTTTAATAAGTGGGATTTCTTGTCTTATAAATGGGGTTGGGACCATCAGTTGTGTTGTGCAGAAGTCAGGTGGATACACAGCTGATAGTCCTACTGAATAGACCGCTAGAATTTGTATTATGGCAAGAAAAAAGCAGCTAAGTAAAGAAAAACGAGTGGCCATCATTACTTAAAGAAATGAAGGTCAGTTAGTCCGGAAAATTGGGCAAACTTTGAATGTGTCTTCAAGTGCAGTTGCAAAAACCATCAAGTGCTACAAAGAAACTGGCTCACATGAGGACTGCCCCAGGAAAGGAAGACCAAGAGTCACCTCTGCTTCTGAGGATAAGTTTATCCGAGTCACCAGCCTCAGAAATTTCAGGTTAACAGCAGCTCAGATTAGACACCAGGTCAATGCCACACAGAGTTCTAGCACCAGACACATCTCTACAACAACTGTTAAGAGGAGACTTTGTGCAGCAGGCCTTCATGATAAAATAGCTGCTAGGAATCCACTGCTAAGGACAGGCAATAAGCAGAAGAGACTTGTTTGGGCTAAAGAACACAAGGAATGGACATTAGACCAGTGGAAATCTGTGCTTTGGTCTGAAGAGTCCAAATTTGAGATCTTTGGTTCCAACCACCATGTCTTTGTGCGACGCAGAAAAGGTGAACAGATGGACTCTACATGCCTGGTTCCCACCGTGAAGCATGGAGGAGGAGGTGTGATGGTGTGGGTGTGCTTTGCTGGTGACACTGTGGGGGATTTATTCAAAATTGAAGGCATACTGAACCAGCATGGCTACCACAGCATCTTGCAGCGGCATGCTATTCCATCCGGTTTGCGTTTAGTTGGACCATCATTTATTTTTCAACAGGACAATGACCCCAAACACACCTCCAGGCTGTGTAAGGGCTATTTGACCAAGAAGGAGAGTGATGGGGTGCTACGCCAGATGACCTGGCCTCCACAGTCACCAGACCTGAACCCAATTGAGATGGTTTGGGGTGAGCTGGACCGCAGAGTGAAGGCAAAAGGGCCAACAAGTGCTAAGCATCTCTGGAAACTCTTTCAAGATTGTTGGAAGACCATTTCCGGTGACTACCTCTTGAAGCTCATCAAGAGAATGCCAAGAGTGTGCAAAGCAGTCATCAAAGCAAAAGGTGGCTACTTTGAAGAACCTAGAATATAAGACATATTTTCAGTTGTTTCACACTTTTTTGTTAAGTATATAATTCCACATGTGTTAATTCATAGTTTTGATGCCTTCACTGTGAATGTACAATTTTCAAAGTCATGAAAATACAGAAAAATCTTTAAATGAGAAGGTGTGTCCAAACTTTTGGTCTGTACTGTATATAATGTAGGGATAGGGGGTAGGAGAGTCAGCTCACCAGTCTTCAATGCGCCTTGCTTCTGCAGACATCATGGCATAGGGCCGCCCTGGTTCGGGTCGTTTCAAGGCACTTGGAAGAAGAAATCTCCAGTGATGAAGGTAAGTTAAAATACAAATTCTTTATTGAAATTGTTTAAGAGAGTAACTCCAAGAAACAGCAACCACCATATAAATCTGGTTAGGATCGACGCATTTTGACTATAGCAGCCTTAGATCATGAGTTACTCTTTTAAACTTACCTGTATCGCTGGAGATCTCCTCTTCTTCCAAAGGCCATTAAAAGTCCTATTTTATTTATTTATTTAAAGTCTGATTTTATCTCAACCCAAACATCAGGAGCCATTATTCCTGGCATTGTTTTAAATTTTGCATCGAATTTTATTTTCTTATTTTTGCGACTTTTACTTTTCTGTATCAAACACTTGAATATGCCTTGACTTACGAGTATAATTTGTTCTGTTCTCTTAACTCAATTTGCTCTTATATCAAACTAAATTTCCCCATTAAAATGGTTTGAAATGCTATTAATCCATTCCAGCCCCCCAAAAAATACACCAATTGTTTTGTTAGGTGTTTTTAAATAAGAAAATTTAGCTTTATTAAAAAGAAATACTGTAATATACAGTATGAAAAACTGTTAAACATGTAATAAATTATTGTACTATACTTTTTGTTTTCTAATTTTTTTTAATAGCTTCACTTAATCATCTTCACATATAAATGTAGCAAATATTGAACCCTAAAGACAACACTCCAAAGAGTCAGAGAGTGCACATAATAATGCAGTATACTGTACCTTGCTGCACATGTAAAATAACATACAGTACTGCCGCAGAAAAAAAATAGCAGAAGCATAAAGCAAAAAATAACAATTATCCTATTGACAGCCCATGTCAAATGCATGCATCATGCGGTGCTAAAAATATAGTCCACCCCAGGAGTCCACCCAAGGAAAATGATTCACATGAATAGGTCAAAAGTACAACAGCAATGACAGAGGTGCTTGCACAGCAGGATAACCACATCGCTCAAACCTCAGATCTCGGCTCGCATCATAAAACAATAAATCAACTGAGCGACAGCTCGTATATCAGAAAATTCTTTAGTAGATGCACTAGTTAGTCAAGGTATCACTGTATATCCAAGAAGTTTACAAAACACTTTATTTTATCAAATATTTTACATGATGTACTTAATATTCAAGGGGTTACTGGCCACAATTGTAGGTAAAGGTATACTTACAAGTGAACAAAATTGAGGGGTTTTATTACCATGCAACTTGAATCTGTGCAGGTGTCAGACACAGACTGGTAGAGGTTACCAGTAGTGTTGAGCGAATTTGTTCGGCATTTCAAATTCGGGTTCGTGCTCGAGGTTCTGGCTTGTTCGCGCTTCCCTGATTTGCCACGCTGTCACACAGATAGCATGGCAAATCAGGGAAGTTCATGGGCGGAGCCGATTTTTTTGCTCGATCAAGCCGGAACCCCGAACACGAACCCGAATTTGAAATGCCGAACAACTTCGATCAACACTAGTTACCAGTTTCTTAAATGGCACATTGTTGGTGGGTGCCCCAGTCATGTGACCACCACCATATTTTTTTTCTATGGGTATAAAGACTGTTAGTCTCCCTCCAATGTATGCAACAACAGTAACACAGGCAGCACATTCAATGACAAAGCTGGCATCAAATAAACAGAAAAGAACAATGGTAAGGCTGCGTGCCCACTATGTGTTTTTCAAGCATTTTTTCAGCGGAATTTCTGCAGCGAAAACGCTTAAAAAACGCTTGGTAATACGAGCCCCATGGTCCACAATGATATTCCGCATGTGCTGTATACATGCTGCGGAAATTTCCGCAGCGGATTATCATTGCTGAAAAATACGCAGCTTGTCCATTAATTTTGCGGACACGCAGCGTAATTGCCGCCATTGACTTGCATTGAATCGTATAATATCCGCATGAGCACAAGCGGATATTATGCAATCTAATGTGCGGATGGTACCTGGGTCTAAAGAAGAGGAGACTCTCATCCAGACCCGGGTACCATAGAAACTGTTAAAAAAAGAATTTAAAATAAAAAATAAAGATTATACTTATCTTCCAATGGCCCCCGGTGTTTTCTCTGTTGTGTCTGACGCGCCCAGGGGATGGGGACGACTCGGCACCCGGGTTTTGTTGTTGCCTGATCTTGGGGGATGTCGCGGTGGTCGGCTCCCGGGCCTGTACCCTGGGGTTACTCTTAAAAGAAGGGGGAAAGTTATATGGGATAGGGGAATGTTCGTGACGCCACCTGTGGTGTCTGGTGAGGATCACCAGTGCTGCGACAGTACTCTGAGGCCGGTGTTCAGGCAGCTTAGTTGGTGCAGCTCCCCGCAGGTGGAGCGGGGCCTCAGGGCAGCGAAAGTGTAGGGATGCAGGACAGAGGGGACCCAGCCGGGTCAGAGGAAGGATAGAAGAATAGGCACGCACACCGGAGTTCACTTCAGTACCTTTACTGGTGGTGTTTCTGCCACAGTCCAGGGCACTTCAGGGTGAAGGGTGCATATCAGGACTCTCCCCAGTGAGCGGATGTGGGGCCTCCTGTTCCTTGCCTTTCCTTGATAAGTTTCTGACCTGCCTGGAGCTAGGCCTAACTTGGTCTCTGTCTTGCACCTGCTGACCTGGTGGTAGGGCCTTCTGTTGGAGATCACACTTCCTGGTCTCTTGGGCCTCCGTGACTCCTGACCCTGGTACGTAATCAGCTTTTGGGGTTCCTGGGACATATAGTTCGCCAGGGGTTCCGGTTGTTTCTGGTGGATGTAAGGAATCCCTGCAGAAGTGGACCCGGTGTCCGGTAAATGGTTTTGTGGTGAGCTGGGGAAGCTACTCTGCCCCCTACGTTGCTTGCTTACTCCACTCGCCTTCGGCCACACTCGGGGCCCTCTCTAGGCTTCACACGGGCAGTAGGCCTCGCTACTCTTCACCGCTCTTTTGGCATCGGCACGCCCTAGGCTCACTAACTCGAGCTCTCTGAATCTGGACTGAACTGACTGAGCTCCACTGCAGGCTAGCTTCTGCAGGAGCTCCTCTCAACAGACTCTGACTGAAACTAACTCTCAGACTTCACTCAACTGCCTGGCTCCACCATCCCTTTATATATCCCTATCCGGGCTCCCTCTGGTGGTCTGAGGTGGTAGGATGGTGGTGTGTGAATGCTATGAGGGCCTCTTGTGGAGAAGTCCGTCCATGTACCCCTCTGGGATCTGTGGCACCAATGCGCAGCAGGGCGCCACACGTCCGGTCTGTTGTATGGGTCGCGGTGGTGTGAAAGGACCTGCCATGATGTAATTTAGTCATGTGACAGGTCGTGTGACCTGTCACTTGACTAAATGAGGTCATGGCAGGTCCTTTCAGACCACCGCGAGCAGTGCAAGAGACCGGACGCAGGGGAGAAAGGACCGGCGGCCATCGGAAGGTAGGTATAATCTTTATTTTGTATTTTTTACCATTCTTATTCTTTTTTTTTAACTATTACTTGTTCACACTATATAAATCCATGCCGGTTGCATGGATTTATATAGTGTGACCAAGTTGTCAAGCACTTTTCCAAGTGATACTAAAATCGCTTGGAAAAGCACTTGATAACCCCCATGCAGAAATGCATGCAAAAACGCTTGACAAACGCTTCTGCCTGACTGGAAAAACACATGTAAAATCCACATGCGTTTTTCCTGCCAGGGAGAAGTGGAAAAAATATGCAGCATTTCTGCATCGTGGGTACATAGCCTAAGTGGTACAAATTCACAGTTTATGATCTTTTTGCTAATCTTTCAATAAAATAGTCAACCCTTTTGCGGCACAAATGATGATTTAGTTTGACATTTTATTCCTTGTGACTGATTATACAATGCCAAATTACAACAAAATGCCCTACAATTCTTGTAATAAATCCTACAGAGGACATAGAGAGAAAATCTCCTGTTATACATTAAATGAGGTTTTTTATTATTATTATTATTATTATTATTATTATTTTAATATAATGCAGAGCAGCTAAAGGCAGACCTCCTGGACCACTTTTCATCGGCTGATTTGTATCTGTTTTAACAGTAGCAATGAATGCTTTGTAAATGTTTTAGATTACAGAGAGAGAAATAACAGTCACAGAGCTTAGTAATGTGAATAGCCCACAGTGCCCGAACGTCCGTCTGTCATTTATTGCTAATGCTTCTCCTCTCTGTAATCACGGAACACTCAAAAAAAATTAAAATTAACAGGCTTTCAATTTTATGCATCTTTGGATCTATAAATTAGAATGATATAAAGTAAACTTACTGTATTTTTCGGACTATAAGACGCACCGAAACCATAAGACGCACCCCAAATTTTAGGGTGGAAAATAGGGAAAAAATATTTTTTATAAGATGGGGGTCCGTCTTATAGTCTGAATAGGTATCTTACCTGGGGGGGCGGTGGAGCTGGGGTCACAGGAGGCAGGGTCCTTCTGGATGCCCTCGGAAGTGGAGGCATGCTGGTACCTGGTGGCAGGGGGCCTGGCGCTGGGAGCTTGGTGCCTTGGTACCTGGAGGTCTGGTGCCCTGGTACCTGGGATGCTGGGGGCCTGGTGCTGGTGCCTGATGCTGGGGTGCTGGGGGCCAGAGTGCTGGTGGCCTGGTACCTGGGGTGCTGGTGGACTGGTGCCTAGTACCTGGAGTGCTGGTAACCTGGTACCTGGGGTGCTGGGGGCCAGGGTGCTGGTGGCCTGGTGCTGGTGGCCGGGGTGCTGGGAGCCTGGTACCTGGAGTGCTGGGGGCCTAGTACCCGGGGTGCTGGGGGCCTGGTACCTGGGGTGCTGGTGCCTGGGGTGCTAGGGGCCGGGGTGCTGGTGGCCTGGTACCTGGGGTGCTGGTGGACTGGTGTCTACACTGTGTTCCAAATTATTATGCAAATAATATTTTCTAAGATTTTCCCAAATTACCTATATGAATTGCAGTCATTGTAATTTTCCAGTCAAATAACTATTAGAGTACAATTGAAAGGTTTTTTGTACAAACTGCCTATGATAACAGTATATTTTTCAAAAAATAAAAAACTCAAACTGCACTCAAAATGCATGTTCCAAATTATGCACAGCAGAGTTTTCAACCTTTTCATTTTAATAAAGAACAAAAAAATGGTCTTTTTTGAAATTATAAGCATTAACAGGTTATTACAAACTGAAATCAAACAGTTTTCAACTCAAAACTTTATTCTAGGTGATGTTACATTTGCACATAGGCCCCTTGTACGAAAGGAGCTTCTGAACTCTCTCGTCCATTGAATTTGTCAGGTTTTGGATGGTTTCTGCTTTAATTGTTTTGCATGAGGACAGAATACCCTCCCAGAGCTGTTGCTTAGATGTGAACTGCCTCCCGCCATCATAGACACTCCTTTTGATGATGCTCCAGAGGTTCTCAATGGGGTTGAGGTCAGGGGAGTATGGGGGCCACACCATAAGTTTGACCCCTTTTAAGCCCACAGCAGCAAGAGATGCAGATGTGTTATGTGCAGCATGAGACGAGGCATTATCATGCATGAAAATGATCTTGCTGCGGAATGCACGGTTCTTCTTCTTGAACCATGGAAGGAAGTGCTGTTTGAGAAACTCAACATACATTATGGAGTTCATCTTTACCCCTTCAGGGATCCTAAAAGGGCCGACAATCTCTCTCCCCATGATTCCAGCCCAAAACATTACTCCACCTCCTCCTTGTTAGCGCCATAGCCGTGTTTGCATGGGGTGTCCATCAACCAGCCATCCTCCACTCCATCCATCTGGACCATTGAGATCATTTCATGCATGATAATGCCCCGTCTCATGCTGCACATAACGCATCTGCATCTCGGGCTGCTATGGGCATAAAAGGGGACAAACTTATGGTGTGGCACCCATGCTCCCCTGACCTCAACCCCATTGAGAACCTCTGGAGCATCATCAAAAGGAGTGTCTATGATGGCGGGAGGCAGTTCACATCTAAGCAACAGCTCTGGGAGGGTATTCTCTCCTCATGCAAAACAAGTGAAGCAGAAACCATCCAAAACCTGACAAATTCAATGGACGAGAGAGTTCAGAAGCTCCTTTCGAACAAGGGGCCTATGTGCAAATGTAACATCACCTAGAATAAAGTTTTGAGTTGAAAACTGTTTGATTTCAGTTTGTAATAACCTGCTAATGCTTATAATTTCAAAAAAGACCATTTTTTTGTTCTTTATTAAAATGAAAAGGTTGAAAACTCTGCTGTGCATAATAATTTGGAACATGCATTTTGAGTGCAGTTTGAGTTTTTTATTTTTTTTTTAAAATATACTGTTATCATAGGCAGTTTGTACAAAAAACTTTCAATTGTACTCTAATAGTTATTTGTCTGGAAAATTACAATGACTGCAATTCATATAGGTAATTTGGGAAAATCTGAGAAAATATTATTTGCATAATAATTTGCAACACAGTGTAGTACCTGGGGTGCTGGGGGCCTGGTACCTGGGGTGCTGGTGGCCTGGTACCTGGGGTGCTGGGGTCTGGGGTGCTGGGGGCCTGGTACCTGGGGTGCTAGTACCTGGGGTGCTGGGGGCTGCGGTGCTGGTGGCCTGGTACCTAGGGTGCTGGTGGCCTGGTGCTGGTGCCTGGGGGCCGGGGTGCTGGTTGCCTGGTACCTGGGGTGCCGGTGGACTGGTGCCTAGTACCTGGGGTGCTGGGGGCCTGGTACCTGGGGTGCTGGGGGCCGGGGTGCTGGTGGCCTGGTGCTGGTGGCCTGGGGTGCTGGTGGCCTGGTACATGGGGTGTTGGTGCTTGGGGTACTGGTGGTCTGGTGCTGGTGGCCTGGTACCTGGGTGCTGGGGTGCTGGTGCCTGGTACCTGGGGTGCTGGGGACCGGTGGCCTGGTTCCTGGAGGCCTGGTACCTGGGGTACTGGTGGTCTGGTGCCCTGGTCCTGGTGGCCTCGTACCTGGGGGGCTGGGGGGCCGTGGTGCTGGGGGCCTGGTGCTGTGGCTGGTGTATTGCTGTGGTGGTGGAGCGGCATCGCTGGGCGGCGGCAGAAGAAGAAGTGAAGCGGGCCAGTATCTGGCTGGAGGCCGGGCCTGGCCAGGTACCGGGGCCGGTGTATCGCTGTTAGCAGAGTGGCAGAGCAGAGTGAGTGGCTTCCGGTGGCCGCGGCAATCTTTCTGAAGCTGTGCTGTACAGGAAAATGGCCGCCGACTCGGCAGAGCACATGCGCTGGCTCCAGTGGCCATTTTCCTGTAGAGCACAGATTCAGGAACATGGGGGAAAAAGTGTGTCTTATGGTCCAAAAAATACGGTAATTTAATCACGTGTATGTAGTGAGTGAAATGTATGCAGTGGATATAAAAGGTTACACATCCTTGTTGAAATGTCAGTTTTTTGTCATGTAAAAAAAACATCAAGAAAAATAATTTCAGAACTTTTTCCACCTTTAGGGCTCGAGCAGATGACTGTATTTTGGGTCTGAGTGCGTACTCGGACCAATATTATTCTGCACAATTTGCATCCGATAATCAGATCATAGTTACATAGTGTATAAGGCCGAAAAAAGACAAGCGTCCATCCAGTTCAGCCTATTTCTTGTGCACTGCAGCTATTCTGCAGCGTTGATCCAGGGGAAGGCAAAAAAAAACCATGCGGTATAGGCCAAGATCGCAATCTCTCATGCAAGTCAATGGGTCAATCAATAAAATCATCCGAATAATCTGATTTTCATGGACTGACAGTAAAGAGAAGATGGAGACATTTTTTCTATCTTCTCCTCATCTGAGAAAATCAGATCACACTATGATCACACTCCGATCAACCTCTCATCACAGTGTGATTGGCAAAATCGGATTGATTCTCTCGGATGAGAGAATACACGGTTATGTGATCCTAGCCTAAGGCATGGCCCCACAAAATAACATTGGTCTGAGTCAGATCCTATGCTTTCTTGAATCAAACTCGGACCGAAAATATGGTCCTTTGCCTTACGCCATGGCCATTTTCCATTTTTTCATTTTTGTTTTTTCCTCCCCTTCTTCCAAGAGCCATAGCTTTTTTATATTTGCATCAATATAGCAGTATTAGGGCTTGTTTTTTGCAGAATGAGGTGTATTCTTGAATGGCACCATTGATTTTACCATATAATGTACTGTAAAATGGGAAAAACATTCCATGTGTGGTGACAATTTCACAATTATTTTTTGGGTTTATTTACTATGTTCACTAAATGGTGAAACTGACCTGGCAATATGATTCTCCAGGTCGGTATGCATATGCAGATACCAAACATATATAGTTTATTTTTAATTTGGTGGAAAAAAAAATCTGAAATTTGTACGAAAAAAAAGTTTTCGCATTTCTCGCTATTTTCTGCGACAGGCGCAAAGTTTTTGTATTTTGCGCTCTGAGCTGATGTTTTTATTGATACCATTTTGGTGTAGGTACGATGTTTTGATCGTCTCTTATTGTATTTTATTACAATGCTTGTTTTTTTTTTCACTACGCTGTCTACCGATCTGATTAATTTATTTTATATTTTGATAGATCGAACATTTCTTAAAGCAACGATACCAAATATGTGTATTTTTTAATAGCTTTATTTTCACTTAGGCAAAAGGCGGGTGATTTGAAATTTTGTGTTTTTCTTATTTTTTTTAATATTTTTAAAACCTTTTTTTCACTTTTTACTTCACTTAATAGTCCCACTAGGGGACTTGAAGCTGCAATCGTCTGATTTCCTGTGCTATACATAGTAGGGCATAAGCACTGCTGTGTATAGCAGTCTTATGAACGTCAGTCACATCTTTTGCTGCTAAAACAGTAGATGAAGGTTCTTCTATTGAACCATATGGGTGTCTTTATCAAGTAAAAAAAAAAACAGATGAAACACATTGAAAAATGAAGCTATTTAAAACCCCAAGTTGGTGCAAGTAGCATATGGACCACCCATTTTAGGGGTTGAGAATACAAATTCAGAAAAGAAGGTGGAGAATAGGGTAGGGCAGTGGGAAGAAACAGAAATGTAATATTATGAAAGAAGTAGGGAGAAAGATCAGTGTGGAAAAAGGGGATGTGAACAAGTGAACAGATGAAAAAAGAAAAATGACTAAACAAAAAATGAAATGCAGGTAAGTGGTATGTAGAAACCACACAGATGACGTCTCGCCAGCCCTGACAAATTAAATGCCGCATTGGGGACACCGGAAGGTAGAAGCTTTGTGGGTCTCCAAGGTTGCCATCTTGACTTTGTATTTTTTCTGGACAGCTTACCAAAAAATCAGAGACAATCAATACTTTTTACGGACATTGGAAAACCATAATAAATCACATAATAAATGATTAGAAGTGATATACGTCTACAGCCCATAACTCTGGTATGAAGACATTAGCTGCAATTATTTTTAAACTGTAAAATGATAATTACAGAAAAAATAATCTGTAAAAGTTTCTTCACCTTCAAAAAAATCACGGACGCCTTAAATTTTTTTTAACAGACTGGAAAAAAAGTGCCCTTTTTTTACGGACTGTCCTGGAACTTTTGAATGGTTGGCAACTTTTCTCCAGTCTAGCCGCCAGATCCCATGACGTGGAAGCTGGACCGGAGTCCCACGAATCAATCCCCTCATCTCTAGTAATGGCCTGAATAATCATGACGCCATATTACTTTTTCCACACAATAATCGGTTTAAAAACAGAACCCAATAAATAATGGCGAGGGTTTTTTTTTTTTTACCATTTGTCGCTACTCTGAATTTTTTTCCATGTTTTTCAGTACATCATATGTTAACATTAATCTTGTCATTTGAAACTACATCTATGTCTGTGGAAAAAAATAAAAAATAAAAAGTTTTTGCTGTTGAGAGAAAGAGAGAAAAAAGAAAAGGAAAGCGCAAATATGAAAAATTGCTCGGTCGGGAAGGGTTTAAGACAGAATAGGCAGTAAGAGCTGGGTTTCCAACCACCGCAGACTATCACAATGCCAAGGTCTTAACTAATGAAAAAGAAACAACCAATTTCTAGGGAAAACATTGCTGTCAGCTATAAGAGTAGCCCAGGGACGTGAAGGTCAGGTCAACTGCGCAGCTATTAATAATTCAGGGGAAAATGCATTAAGAATATGCAGGGTCTCAAGAGCTTTTCAATAACACCATAGAGGTAGGAACATTTTATCCATAGCATGCTAAAAGCTAGCTGACAAATGGCACAATCTTTTCTCTGTTAGAGGCTTTCAGACGAGTTAAGCCGGCACAGTACTGAGGCTGGTTACTAGTTTGCTTCTTTTTCCACTTTCCGAGCTTCATGCTATAGATCAGCCGTATAACGCGGCTTTTAGAGCACAGCATGTACGAGAGGAGAGCGACCAGAACACCTACTCATACACATCTGTATCAACCTTTCCTATTTCACAAGGGAACGCAACATGCTGAGTGATTTATATAAGAGACCGGAATGTTCTAGAACGTATTTTAATAAAAAGATTATTCTAAACAATGCAGATTTATATATTTTTCTAAAATTTTTATTGCGTCTACTAGATTGGAAAAAAAGGTCATCAACTATTCATTATTTTGCAATACGTTCTGTGTTGTTTCATGTGTTAGGTTTAGAGATGAGCGGATTGCGCATAATTCGAACTCACCTGTTCGTGCAGATTTTCTGGGGAAATTTGATTCATGGGGAAGATATTCTCTGGAAATTTAGAGTCCCTTATTTAAAAAAAAAAGAAATCCTTATATTCAACCTACTGCTCACTTCTTCGTCCCCTCTGCTCCTCACCGTCACCCATCCAGTCCTCGTCGAATCTTCTGATCTTTGCTGCTCACGGTGAAATCTCCGGATCGGTTCTGCGCATGTGATCGCAATGTCATGACGTCACAATGTGCACTGTGAGTGGAGATTTCAGAGCGAGCAACGAGGATCAGAAGATGAGATGAGAACAGATGGGTGATGGTGAGGAGCTGGAGAGGAGAGCGGACATTTTTCTGAATCCATACAAGAGCAAATGACAAAATATCCGTTATTTGGTGAATGCGTATTTTTATAAAAATGGAGTCAATGGACACTCAAATTTTTTCACTAATACTCTTGTTAGAGTATGTTCACACTGCATCATTTTCTGGTGAACAAAAATGTAATTTTCTCTGGAGTTTTGGAAACTTGAAGAATATTTTTTAGTATTTTTGACACTTTCCTGTCACTTTTTTGACATATTTTTCTGCCAATTTTTTTTTTACATCCATTAAGCAATGAAGAAAATTCTAGCGTTTTTTTGATCCAGATATGCTGACAAAACACTCAAAAAGGCGCCAGTTTTTCTTTCAGGCATTTTTTAGCCTTTCCGTTTCCTTCTATTGTAAATTATTGAGCAGCATTCTAGCAGAAAATGCCAGAAAAATGGACTTCACTTCTTTTAACCAATTGGCATCTTTTAAAGCCGAAAAGAATTAAGACATTCAAAAGTCTGAACATTTGAGCAGCGAGTCATTTTCCCATACAAATTAATAAGAACATTTTTCAGATTTTTTTTTGGTGCTATTTCCGCTACTTTTTTTAAGCAGATCCTCCCAGAAAGTGATGAACAAAGATGCAATGTGAACGCACACTTAGTATATCTAGTAGAATCTAGCTAGAAACTCACCAGGTTACAACTGAAGAAATAACGGGCTTTATTTATCTTATAGGAAAACTGTCTTTGTTGCCTATCGTGACCAATCACAGCCTAGCTTATATCTTTTAAACTGATGTTGTAAAATGAAAGCTGCTTTATTATTGGTTGCTATGGGAAAGAATAGTGGCGTTAGCCCTTTTATGATGTCCACTTGCCCTGTCCCACCTGTTGGATGTTTGGTAGGCCGCCACATACAGTGGTGCCACCAAGAACTAGCAGCATCACTTGGTCGTAAGGAAATAATATCCTAGTGTACAATTTGCAAGAAAAGGATCTTGGTATCAGAATGAAGTCATGCCAGGCTCAGTAGTGATTTAGAGGCAAGGTTAAGGTGCTCAGAGGCCTCCAGGAGAGCATTTAAAGTAGAGAAAGAGAGCGAATTGAGGCAGTGCGGTAGACTGTTTTTAAATAAACACATGTCACTGTTATTTGGGCACTACACCATTCATTGTACAGTATGTGCCACTGAAAATTAGACATTGTAGTTGTAGTTTATGGTTATGAGCACACTGTTTCGGAGGGAGTATTAGCTGTATCTGCTGTTGACAATTACATACAAAACTGGCTCTGACTTATGCAGGTTGTCCATATCATATGTCCATCCCTTTCAGATTATATTGGAGATGATTTGAATGACCACAATGTATGGTGATTAGTGTTGAGTGAGCACTAAAATGCTCAGGTGCTCGAAGCTCGGGCCGAGCTCACCGTGATACTCGGGTGCTCGACCCGAGCAACGAGCCCAATGTTAGTCTATGGGAGTCCCCAGCATTTTTGCGGCGGCACCCCCGGCAGTCTGTAGAAAGCCTAAAAAGTGCCCAAAACGATAGTGACAGTGCTCAAATGACATGGGGGCAGCATGGGGATCGCCCCCGGAAGAATTTCTGACCCCCAGGTCACTGCTGTCAACAACGTGGTCAGAGGTATTAAGCCACTTTTACAGGCTCACAATAAAACGTTCAAAAACGAAAGTGAAACTGTTTTCCTGTGAAATATGTTAAGGAAGTTCCTTTGCAGGGTAAAGACTTGTGTATAAGGTAAAATAAAGCTGTGTGCCCACGATGCGTTTAAGCATTTCCACAGCGGCAAAAACGCTGCAGAAACGCTTAAAAAATGCATGGTAGAAGGCCTGCCATGTTCCCCAATGATAATCCGCATGTGCTGTGAACATGCAGAGGAAATTTCCGCTGCGGATTATCATTGCAGAAAAAAATGCAGCACTACCAATTATTTTGCGGAAGTGCTGCGTTTTTGACGCCATTGACTTGCATTGGAACGCATGGATTACGCATCACTGTATATGTAGATGCGCATTCCATGCGTTCCAATGTGCGGATGGTACCCAGGTGTGGAAGAGAGGAGACTCTCCTCCGGACCCGGGTACCATAGAACCTGTGAAAAAAAGAATAAAATATAAAATAAATGTTATGCTTACCTTCTGATGGCCCCCGCTGCACTCGTCCTCCCATGACGGCAGCTAGCGATGGACTGAAGGACCTACACTGACGTCATAGTCATGTGACGGGTCACGCGATGCTGATGTCGGCAGGTCCTTCAGTGTACCGCGATCTGCCGGTAGCCAGGACGCAGCGAAGCAAGACTGCGGGGGCCATCGGAAGCTAAGTATAGATTTATTTTTTTTATTTTTAACCATTCTTTTACGGTCACACTATATAAATCCATGCCGGTTGCATGGATTTATATAGTGTGACCAAGTTGACAAGCACTTTCCAAGTGATGCTAAAATCGCTTGGAAAGCACTTGTCAACCTGCATGCGGAAATGCATGTGAAGAAGGCTTCACATCCGCTTGTCCCTGGCAGGAAAAAAACGCATGTACAATCCACTAGTACAATCCGCATGTGTTTTTTCTGCCAGGGGAGATATAGAAACGCTCAAGAAAAATCCGGAGCATTTCTGCATCGTGGGCACATAGCCTAAATAATAGTGTTGAGCCACCCCCGTAGTGTTCGAGTTCGGTTCGGTTCGTCGAACACCCGTGTGTTCGCCGAACTGTTCGTTGAACACCTTCGAACACCGTTAAAACCAATGGCAGGCAAACAAAAACACATAGAAACACATAGAAAACACCTTCAAAGGTGTCCAAAAGCTGACAAACTGCTCAGAAGACATAACTAACACATGGAAAAGTGACAAGTACATATAGTCATGCGAAAAGAAAAGAGGTGGAGGAGTAAAAGGAGGGGGAGACACAGATATAGGCATGTCATGCCCTTCTACAATCCAAAAAGTGAGAAGCCGACACGGCCAGTTCGTTCCTGCCCGTGCCACCTCCGTGTCGCCGGGTTTGTGCTAGAGCTGCGGTGGACCCTGACGGCCAGCCCCCCTCTCCCAATAGTGGTGCCTGTCCGCTGGTGGGTCGAGCCCCCCCGCGGTGGGGGGGGGTAACATCTGCAGAAGAAAGACCATCTTCCAGCCAAACTAAGATGTCGACTTCTTTTCGTGGACAATGTGATACGATCCCTTTCTTACGGACATGCCCATCGCTACAAATTCCAGATGAGGCACAAAAACAGCAGGTGCTTCAACGGATATCAAGTGCTCCTTCAAGTGGGCTCTCCTCCACCTCAATTTCAACATCACAAATACTCCAGTCCTCAGAGGTGTCACCCCAATCGCACTTGCTTCCTCACAGCTCCCAAGTCTCCAGCTGCCCGTTTGAGTATGGGGTAACACAGATGGTTGAGTCTGCAGAGCTGTTTACTCATACTATAGCCTGGGAAACGGAGGTCTGCTCCAGAGCTTCTGCTAATCCAGACGAGGAAATGATCTGCACTGATGACCAGAATCTTTATAAGTCGGATCCAGGACCAGATGAAGAAGGTTCTGAGCATAATGTAGACCCTCGTTCCCAAACTGTCACTCCTGTTGGTGGAGACAATGATGAAGACGATGATGAGACTCAAATACCTGATTGGAGCGACAACTTGACTTTCGGTCAGGGCAGGAAGAGGTTGGCTTTGAGGACGACGGGTGTGATAACACACAGGGTGATGATGACGAGGTTGGAGATCCCACTTACTGTCAACCCACTGTCAGCCAGTCGATGAGGTCAATGGAGGAGGTGGAGGAGGATGTGACTAGCCCAGGGGATGGAGATGACTCGGTACCCGGGCCTTTGCCTGGCCTTGGGGATGTCGCGGTGGTCGGCTCCCTGGCCCGTACCCTGGGGTCACTCTTTAAAAGAGTGGATAATTGTTAATTTTATAAGAGTTCGTGACGCCACCTGTGGTATCTGGTGAGAAGCACCAGCGCTGCAGCAGTCCACTGAGTCCCGTGATAAGGCAGCTCGATGGTATAGCTCCCCACAGGTGGAGCTAGGTCTCAGGGCAGCGTATGCAGGGGGAATGCAGGACAGGCGAGACCCAGCTGGGTCAGAGCAAGAACGGGAACGGACACGGTAGTCACTTCAGTACCTTTTACTGGAGGAAATTCAGGCACATCCCGGAGCACTGTAGGGTGAAGGGTGAATATCAGGATCCTCCCCAATGAGCGAGTGTAGGGCCTCCTGTTTCTTGCCTCTGCGTAGTAAGTTTCTGACCTGCCTGGAGCTAGGCCTAACTTTGTCTCTGTCCTGCGCTGGCTGACCTTGTGGTAGGGCCTTCTCTTGGAGTTCAAGCTCCCACTATGCGGGGCCTAAGCGTCTCCTGGCTCTGTTACGTATCAGCACCTTAGCGATCCTGGGACTTGTAGTTCTCCAGGGATTCCGGTTATGCCTTACTGAATCTAGCTAGCAGGAGCCTCGTGCTCCACTGCTGAACTATTAACTGAGTTCTCTAGACTAGACTGAGCTCCACTGCAGACTGACCTCTCTTAGGCTTCTCTACTGCAGGAACTCTTCAGAGGAACTGAACTGCCTAGCTCCACCTTCCCTATTTATATCCCTAACGGGCTCCCTCTGCTGGTCTGAGGTGGAAGGGGGAGATGTGTGAATGTTTATGGGGGCCTATTGTGGAGGATTCCATCAATACACTCTTCTAGGATCTGTGATGCCAAGCACAGCGGGGCGTCACAGATGCTATTGACGACGAGGTTAGGTTGCGCCTTCCTGGACAGAGACGGAGTACTGGAAGCACGTCAACAACTGCATCCTCAACCACAACTCTGCCTCTGACCACAAGTCGTAGTGGCTCTTCAGGTCGCATGGGCTCTAAGCCTTGCATAGCCTGGGCATTTATTCAGAATGATAAGGATGACCCAACTCGTGTTATCTGTAATATTTGTCACCAAAAGCTAAGTAGAGGCCAAAAAATCCATAGTTTGAGTACTTCATGCATGTATCGTCACATGGATATGAAGCATAAGTTGCAGTGGGAAGCTCACTGTGCTACAATGCGGCCTAGCAGGCTGGGCCAACCACCGTCTGCCCCATCTTGTGCATCCGCGGCCTCTTCATGCTCTGTGACTGGGGGGACAGCAGTCACACATGTTTTTGGACGCAGACCTGCCACCTCTTTACCTGCAACAGCCAGTGTGATTGGCAGGTCGTCAGTTCATTGGGAAGTGGAAACACCTGCTGGTGTTGAGCGCTCTGTGACATCGAGAGCACCACCTTTGGATCAAGGCAACCTAACATGTCCGCCTGCATCTTCCTCACAGACCGGCAGTTTGCCGGGGACACCCTACTCAACCCCGTCTAAGCACAACAGCCAGCCCTCGGTCCCTCAGATGTGGAAAAGTAAAAGACCATTTCCTCCTAGCCATGAGAAAGCTAAGAGGTTGAATTTCACCATCTGCAAGCTCTTGGCTACAGAAATGCTGCCTTTCCGCCTGGAGGACACAGTGGATTTTCGAGACCTTATGTCCGTCACAGTGCCCCAGTACCAGATGCCCAGTCGGCACTACTTCTCAAAGAAAGGTGTGCCTGCGCTCCACCAGCATGTCACACACAACATCACCGCTTCTTTGAGAAACTCTGTGTGTGACAGGGTGCATTTCACCACAGACACTTGGATGAGTAGGCATGGACAGGGGCGTTACATGTCGCTGACTGGGCACTGGGTAACTATGGTGACAGCAGGACAAGGGGCTGCTGTCCAAGTCTTACCGTCCCCACGAGTTGTGCGTCAATCCTCTTTATCTCGAAGTTCCTCCACTGCTTCTGCCTCCTCAACCTCCTCTCGGTCCTCCACCTGCACCCAAAGCCTGTCTGGTAATGCCTCCTGCTTTCTAACTGCGCAGAAGGAATCCTGCACACCTCCTTACTATGCTGGCAGCAGGGCTCAAGGCATCAGTGTTTACTTTGAAATGTCTGGGAAATGTGAGTCACACAGCTGAGGAGTTGTGGTCAGCTCTGGAGACCCAGTTTCATAAATGGTTTTCTCCACTGGACCTGCAACCAGGGAAGGCCGTGTGCGACAATGCTGCAAACCTGGGTGCGGCCCTTCGCCGGGGCAATGTCACACACGTGCCTTGTATGGCTCACGTGTTGAACCTGGTTGTCCATAAATTGTTAGCCCACTATCCCGGACTAGATGGCCTTCTGCAGAGGGCACGGTCGCTGTGTGCTCACTTCCGCCGTTCATATCCCGCAGCTCAACGACTTACATCTCTACAGAAGTCGTTGGGCCTGCCAGTTCACCAGCTGAAATGCGATGTGCCGACATGGTGGAATTCAACTCTGACCATGTTGCAGCGACTGTGGCAGCACGGACAAGCCCTGGTGCAATACGTTCTGACGTATAGCCTGGGCCAACGAGATCCAGAGGTGGGGCAAATCACGCTGCAGGAGTGGTCTCAGATCAGGGACCTATGAAGTTGACGCGCCCCCTGGGCCGTGGGGTACCCTGAGCCAGGCCGGTATACGCTGGGGGTTGTAGTCACTGTGGCGGTGACCCGGTCCGTGATCCAGGGCAGTCAATCCAAGGGTAATTTGTATATATGGGTTTTATAATGTCCGACTACGCCACATCTGGAGTGGGGCAAAAGGGGCCGCCGCTGCGGAACAGTCCTCTGAAGCTGGTGGTTTTGCAGCAATGGTATTATTACTCACCACAGGAAGAGTGTAGCTTCAGGGCAGTGTGGGTGGATGATGGTGGTTGTAGTGCAGGGAGTCAGTAATGAACACAGAGTCCGTGTGATGCAGTCCCAAGATCTTTACTCACAGTTGTTGCAGTCCAGACTACAGGTACCAGAGCAATCTCACCCGTCGTGCTGTGCGTACTCAGTGAGGGGCTCAGTCCACCCCCAGATAGCTCCGGAGTACTTAGCAGGACTCCCTTCTGTGTGTCCTTTCTCTGGCCTTCTCCCTGCACCTCACACCCAGTGACACTTCTATCCGGTATCCTCGGGCCTTGGCGGGCAACTTGTGTTCCGTCCCCTGGGTCCTATGTGGCTACCTTCTTAGTGAGACTGGTGTGAACTTTTACCTGCAGTACATGAAATGCTGCAGCCTCCGGTTTCTAGTTGAGCCTTGCTGTTTCTCCGCTAGTTGAGGGACCGGTTCCCCTTCTCTGGCCTGACCCCTCTACCTCCTGGTAGCAGCAGGAGTACGGGTGGCCTTCTGCACGGCCCGTAGCCCTAGGGTCCCTTCGGTTCCTGGAGCCTTCCTGCTCCCACTCCTCTCTTCTCTCCTTCAGTCCTGGGCCTCCCAGGCTAGGCCCGCCTCTGGAGCAGAGCTCATGCCGAGCCTCTGCTCCTGTCACTTTTCCTCCTCTGACTGGCTTGCTCTTTCTAAGATGGCTTCCTATTTATACTCTCCCTGTCATGTGCTCCGCTAAGCTGCTCCCCTAAGCACCCACTACATAGGACCCTCCCACCAGCTAGGGACCTGGGACTGTGCTCTCCCTTAGGAGCAATCTCGCCCTACCCCCAGTGCGGGTATGTGTTGGATGCAGGTGTTAGGGTCCCGAGCCATATGCCTTCCTTACCTGAGGGTGAGATACCACTCCTCTGGGTGAGATGCAGTAACTCTGTGGCGACTGAACCCTCAGGGGCGCCACACACCCTTCTGCACAGTTTTGAAATGGCGACGAAGATGTTTAGTGCTGACGACGATGCCATTATCAGCATGACTATTCCGGTGATTTACATGCTGGAGCACACATTAAACAGAATTCAGAGTCAGGTGGTGGGACAAGAGGAGGTGGAGGAAGTAGAGGAGGAGTCGTATGCGGAAGGGATAACATCTCCAAGGTCCAGACGGTTGGCAGCACCAAGGCGGCAGGCATGGGAGGGTGGGGGAGAGGGATTAACCAGGGCGCATGGTAGCAGACAAACTGTTGAGGAAGGTGCAGGAGCCGAGGAAGAAGTGGAGGACGAACTGGCGATGGGCATGGAAGACTCATCAGATGAGGGAGACCTTGATCACATTTCTGTTGTGCGAGGTTGGGGGGAGAGGGCAGAGGAAGGAAGCATGATTCTTACCTCGCTACCAACACAACAAGGACTTGGTCCTCCTGGATGCGCAAGACACATGAGTGCCTTCTTGCTGCACTACCTGCAACATGACCCTCAGATTGTCAGAATTCGAAGTAATCCCGACTACTGGGTTGCCACACTCTTAGATCCGCGGTACAAAAGTAAATTTGCCGAAATAATTCCTGCCATAAAAAGGGATTGACGCATGTAGGAGTATCTGCAGACGCTGTTGCAGAATCTTACATGTGCTTTTCCACAAAACACCAGTGGTGCATGTAGTGAATCTCACAGTTCTAACTTGCCAACCGTGGGACTGTCGAGTCTTCATCACTCAAACCGTAACAGTAACACAGTATCTGCTGGTAACAGCAATTTTGTGGAATCGTTTCACCACTTTTTTAGACCATCCTTTGCAAGGCCACAGGAGACAAGAAGTCTGACACATAGTCAATGCCTAGAGAGGATGGTGCAGGAGTATCTCCAAGTGAACATCGAAGCCATGACTGTGTCACTGGACCCTTGCTCATTTTGGTATTCCAATCTGGAAAAATGGCCGGAGCTCGCCACTCACGCCTTGGAGATCTTGTCATGCCCTGCAGCCAGTGTTCTCTCTGAACGTATGTTCAGCGCTGCTGGTGGTGTGCTGACAGATAAGCGCACGCGTCTGTCCACTGAGAATGTAGACAGACTCACGTTCATAAAGATGAACAAATCATGGATTCGCAAGGACTTTTCTACCCCTGTGTTATCCTTGGGAGACTAAAACCTTGAGGATTTGGTAAAATCACCTCACCAACCATTTTAAGCAACTGTGGGGCAATTGATGCCACTTAACCCTAGAACGCATGACCATAAAAATCTACACTTTCATATACCTGGGGCCTTTTAGGCCCGTGTGCAAATAACATGGAATAACTCAAACTCAAATGACAAACAACTATATACATGAAGAATACCTAGAGTTTCAAAATTCTAACTAAAGTAATCTTGCAGAAAATAGAAAACAATTAACAGGGCGGGCCTGCGAGGACCCAGGTATGCGTTCTAGGGTTAAGTGGTGTCTGTGCCACAATTTTGGGAAAAAATGGAGACTCTTTTTGGAGTCCCCTTGCTGTGTCTTACGTGACATTGGCATCGTCAATTCCAGGTGGGTTGGGTCGCTCCCCCCCCCCTTTTAACTGAATTGAACCTGAAGTGAACTGAAGGTACCTGGATACTAAGTCACAGTAAACAATGTTTGTTTTTGTTTTCACTCTCACCCCCTTAATCCTTCACTTCTTTCAACCACCCCTAATCCCTACACCTGGAAAGGAACTCTTCATCTCTCCCTCCATTCTCCCCACCCATCTCACCTCTTCCTCAGAGCTATTCCACAACATACAATCCTTTGTCTCCAAACACAGACAGCCACCTCATGCCCTCTCCTGCTCCCACCTAATAACGCTTTCTCTGCTCCTCCTTACTGCCGGCGACATCTCTCCAAATCCTGGCCCTCCTCACCACATCCCTACATTCACTTCCACCTCCTACCCCCGATCTATCCCAAACTCTCGTAACCCTTCTAACCTTACACCCATCCGCCCAGCCCCCGCTTCCCCAGTTCCACTAACAGGAGCTCTATGGAACGCTCGCTCTGTCTGCAATAAACTTTCCTACATTCACGATCTCTTCATCACTAACAAGCTTTCCTTCCTCGGAATCACTGAAACCTGGCTCACCCCCTCCGACACAACCTCTCCTGCTGCACTTTCGTATGGCGGATTCCACCTCTCCCATACCCCCCGCCCCAACGGCAAGCACGGTGGAGGAATAGGTTTCCTCCTCTCAGAAAACTGCTCCTTCACCCAGATCCCACTGCCGCCCGCAATTACTCTCCCGTCTTTTGAAGTGCACTGTGTGCGCATCTACTCCCCCTCCAACCTCCAACTGGCTGTCATCTACCGCCCCCCAGGATCAGCCACCACTTTATTTGACCACTTCACCACCTGGCTACTTCATTTCCTCTCTGTTGACATCCCCACTATCCTCATGGGCGACTTTAACATCCCCATTGATACTTCCCTCTCAGCTGCCTCTAAGCTTCTATCCCTCACTTCCTCCTTTGGTCTTACCCAGTGGTCTTCCACACCCACCCACAAAGACGGCCACACGCTGGACCTCATCTTCACCCGCCTCTGTTCCCTATCTAACCTCTCTAACTCACCTCTCCCTCTCTCTGATCACAACCTACTCACATTCTCTTCTCTCTTCTCCCCGGGGCAACAATCCCCACTCCACAAACTTGAATACCCCCGTAGAAATCTCAAACACCTTGACCTACACTCTCTCTCTGAATCCCTCCTCCCTCTTACAGACATTAGTTCCTTACATGATGCAGATGCTGCTGCCACTTTATACAACACCACAACAGCTGCAGCTCTCGATTCGGTCGCCCCCCTCATGCATACCAAGACTCGCACAATCAACAGACAACCCTGGCACACCAGCCTAACTAAAGAACTGCGACGGGCCTCCAGGGCTGCTGAACGTAGATGGAAAAGGTCCCACTCCCATGAGCACTTCATCGCATTCAAACAGTCCCTCACTACCTTCAAGTCCACACTCACTGCAGCAAAACAAACATACTTCACATCTCGCATATCCTCCCTGTCCCACAACCCCAAACAACTATTCAACACCTTCAATTCTCTCCTCCGTCCCCCAGTGCCTCCTCCCTCTCCTCTTATTTCAGCCGAAGACTTTGCCTCATTCTTCAAGCAGAAGATTGACACCATCAGACAAAGCTTTTGCCTAAAGCCCCCACAGCCCCTCCCCACACCTACTCAACCCTCCTCCTCCAAAACTACATTCTCCACCATTTCTGAAGATCAACTTTCCTCCTTACTCTCCAAATCACACCTCGCCACCTGTAAACTTGACCCAATCCCGTCCCACCTCATCCCAAACCTTACCACAATCTTCATCCCAGCCCTAGCCCACCTCTTCAACCTGTCACTAACAACTGGTGTCTTCCCCTCATGTTTCAAACATGCCTCAATCACACCCATCCTCAAAAAGCCCTCCCTTGACCCATCCTCTGTGTCTAGCTATCGCCCCATATCACTTCTCCCCTATGCCTCAAAACTACTGGAACAACATGTCCATTCTGAACTGTCCTCCCACCTCTCCTCCTGCTCCCTCTTTGACCGCCTACAATCTGGTTTCCGACCGCACCATTCTACTGAAACTGCACTGACTAAAGTCACAAACGACCTACTAACCGCCAAATCTAAGCGACACTACTCTGTCCTCCTCCTCCTAGACCTGTCATCTGCCTTTGACACAGTGGACCACTCCCTCTTACTACAGACTCTCTCATCTCTCGGCATCACAGACTTGGCCCTATCCTGGATCTCCTCATACCTAACAGACCGGACATTCAGTGTCTCCCACTCACACACCACCTCTTCATCTCGCCCCCTATCTGTCGGTGTCCCCCAAGGTTCAGTTCTAGGACCCCTGCTCTTCTCCATCTACACCTTAGGCCTGGGACAGCTCATAGAGTCTCATGGCTTTCATTATCACCTCTATGCTGATGACACACAGATCTACCTCTCTGGACCCGATATCACCTCCGTATTAACTAAAATCCCACAATGTCTGTCTGCTATTTCATCCTTCTTCTCTGCTAGATTTCTAAAACTTAACATGGACAAAACAGAATTCATCATCTTTCTGCCATCTCATTCAACCCTCCCAACTGACCTATCCATCATAGTCAATGGCTGCCCACTCTCCCCAGTCCCTCAAGCTCGCTGCCTCGGGGTAACCCTGGACTCGGAACTCTCCTTCAAACCACATATCCAAGCCCTTTCCACTTCCTGCCGACTCCAACTTAAAAATATCTCCCGGATCCGCACATTCCTAAACCATGAATCTGCAAAAACACTAGTGCACGCCCTCATCATCTCCCGCCTTGACTACTGCAACCTCCTGCTCTGTGGCCTCCCCTCTAACACTCTCGCACCCCTCCAATCTATCATAAACTCTGCTGCTCGACTAATCAACCTGTCCCCCCGCTATTCCCCGGCCTCTCCTCTCTGTCAATCTCTTCACTGGCTCCCCATTGCTCAGAGACTCCAGTTCAAAACCCTAACCATGACATACAAAGCCATTCACAACCTGTCTCCTCCATATATCTCCGACCTAGTCTCCCGTTACATACCTGCACGCAACCTCCGATCCTCACAAGATCTCCTGCTCTACTCCCCTCTTATCTCCTCCTCTCACAACCGTATACAAGATTTCTCCCGTGCTTCCGCCCTACTCTGGAACTCTCTACCCCAACGTATCAGACTCTCGCCTACCGTGGAAACCTTCAAAAGGAACCTGAAGACCCACCTCTTCCGACAAGCCTACAACCTGCAGTAACCACCGCTCCACCATACCGCTGCACGACCAGCTCTACCCTCACCTACTGTATCCTCACCCATCCCTTGTAGATTGTGAGCCCTCGCGGGCAGGGTCCTCGCTCCACCATACTGCTGCACGACCAGCTCTACCCTCACCTACTGTATCCTCACCCATCCCTCGTAGATTGTGAGCCCTCGCGGGCAGGGTCCTCGCTCCGCCTGTACCAGTCGCTGTCACATTGTGTTCAAGATTATTGAAATTGTTCTTGTATTATACCCCCTTTTTCACATGTAAAGCGCCATGGAATAAATGGCGCTATAATAATAAATAATAATAATAATAATAATAAACTACATACACTATGGCTTGGGGTAACACAGATGGTTGAGTCTGAAGAGCTGTTTACTCAGAGGTCTGCTCCAAATCTTCAGAGTCTGCTAGTCAGCGTAGAATTTTTAACTGCATCTAGCCTAGGCAATACTTTGGGCGTAGTAGCCCAGCTACGAAGCAAGCTGCACCGCCTGTGTATCTAATAAGAATTTTCAAATGCATCTAGCCTAGGCAGACTGTGGGGACCCCCAACCAAACCCAGACGCTCAGCCCCCCTACCGCCCCCCTTTCCTTGACAATACAATAATGTAACTCTTACAACTGGATGGGTGAGGATCGGTCACAGCTTTATTAACTCTTTATACTCATTCAATTAGAAAGGCATTTTATTTCTAAAATAATTCAGCTTGTTGCAGCATGCCCTGGGTCTCCACTCCGGCAAGTTGGCCAACAAGTGTAACTCTCCAATATGTCCTTTCTATTTCCAGGCCACGGAGGATCCTGCGTACTCGTATGCAGGACTCTGACCCCCACCCATCACTCTTAACGCTTGTTCCACTCCGTCCTGGAGTCCTGACAGGAATATGTCCAGTACAATATCCATTAAGTGAACAACGTCGGGCCGTATGAGGCCTGCTTTATCTCCTTCCAGTTGTCGGTGTCGTACCACTACACCGCCTCTGTCTCTTCTAAATTTTGCCATCCGAATATTTATTACCCGCCTTGTCCGTTCGATGGCCGTGATGTCTCGCGCACCTTGCCATACCGCTATCGGCACAATCTCTGACCATACTATAGCTAGTTTTGTGAAAAATTCTCTGAAGCGCTCAGTGTCTAGTTTCATTATTGCCATTAGTTATGCGCTGTTGTGATGACCTAGGTTGTTTCCCCCGGCCTGTATAACTTAGATGACCGGACATCTTGCCTCTCTCCCTACCTTGATTACCTCCATTAGTACCTGTGGCCATAGCAGGCCTCTAATACCTCTCCAGTTGAAATATGTGTTATGAAACTCTAATTTCCTCCCGCCTGGGCGGACTTTCGCCCTTTTTTGTGCCCAATATATATACGAGTGGCCTATCACCCACACTGTTGGCTTAGCGTCACCTGTAGAAGAAACAAACCACGTTAGGATAACAAATCCGGTCTTATGTATCTTGCCAAACATGTGGATCGCCATCTCCCTATCCTCTGAACTTCCGTTTCTGACAGTCCTGCTCTTGCTGCTTCCGTGGCTGCGCCTATGCAGAATGAGTGTGTCCCGTAATCTTTGGGGTGGTTCCCTGCCGATGTTATGCATTTATTAAATATAGCTTGGAACTGGTATCTTGATAATGGCATTCCATCAATGTGTGATAGGAAGAAATTACTTTGTGATCTGATGGTTAGATATGTTTTTACTATTGCTACCCGACTCAGTGTACCGTTTGTGGGTTGTAGAAGTACCCAAGTGCCCCTGCCCGCTGGAACTGTTTTCGATTTGTGTATGCGTAGATGTATTGCATTATTGGCTATGACTACGTCCTGGTGTAATAAGCCTCCACTGGTGGTAATTTTGGATTGAGGGACTAATTCGCTTATGCATAGCGCCCCGAAGAAGGCGATCACAAATGCAGTAGACAGTAGTGTTGCTTCAAATTGTGAGTGTCATGTTAATGGTGTTAGGGATATGATGTGAGAAATCAGTTTTAGTGACACGGGACGGGACGTCTACACTCCTGACTTGGCTGACCCCCTTTCCACCCTTTTATGGATTGTCTGATGATGGACTTTTGTCACATCTCCCCAATTCAGTAGTTGGAAGTGAAATGCTACTCTGGTCAGACACCGCTGCGCTGACGCCCCTGATATGCCCCTCATAATTAGCTGGTGGAGAAATTCTATGGTGACTTGTGATCTGGCTTGTTCACATTGGTCAACCCGTCTGCCTGCTACTAGTCGTGTCCACTCTTCCCATGCCTTACCGTATGCTTACCACGTCGACGGGGCAACTGACGCTCTGATTAACTATTCGCCACTAGATCCCATAGGGAAGGTGGGCAACTGTTGCCCGATGGGTGGGCGTTGTGGAAGAGCTCTGTGAAAATCTGCCAATTGAATTGTTATAAAGCGTTAGCTGCAGCTTTAGACCCCTCAGCATAGTAGCTAGCGCGGACCCATACATTGTGTTTTAGGCACAGGAATGCTAGCCTGGGTAGTAGGCCTAGCACAGGGAGAGATGATGATGCCATCTTATTAATGCAGTGCGCTAGGCTGGTGTTTTTTGTTATGAAGCGTATATTTTTGTAAGCCAGGCGCGCCCCATATTTCTATTGCTACCACTATTGGGAAGAAAAATTATTTTCAGGGCTAGATGCAGCTAAAAATTATTTTTAATTTAAAAGCTGGTGGAGCTTGGTATAGATGGCCTAATACAATGAGTCCCACACACTGCTAGAAGGCCAAATATTTTTTCAGAGCTAGATGCAGAAAAAAATTATATTCAATTTGCAACCTGATGGAGGTCAGTATAGATGGACTAATAGAACAAGTCGCACACACTGCTAGAAGGCCAAATATTTTTTCAGAGCTAGATGCAGATAAAAATTATTTTTAATTTGCAACCTGATGGAGGTCAGTATAGATGGACTAATAGAGAAAGTCCCACACACTGCTAGAAGGCCAAATATTTTTTCAGAGCTAGATGCAGATAAAAATTATTTTTCATTTGCAACCTGATGGAGGTCAGTATAGATGGACTAATAGAGAAAGTCCCACACACTGCTAGAAGGCCAAATATTTTTTCAGAGCTAGATGCAGATAAAAATTATTTTTCATTTGCAACCTGATGGAGGTCAGTATAGATGGACTAATAGAGAAAGTCCCACACACTGCTAGAAGGCCAAATATTTTTTCAGAGCTAGATGCAGACAAAAAAATTATTTTGAATTTGCAACCTGATGGAGGTCAGTATAGATGGACTAATAGAGAAAGTCCCACACACTGCTAGAAGGCCAAATATTTTTTCAGAGCTAGATGCAGATAAAAATTATTTTTCATTTGCAACCTGATGGAGGTCAGTATAGATGGACTAATAGAGAAAGTCCCACACACTGCTAGAAGGCCAAATATTTTTTCAGAGCTAGATGCAGACAAAAAATTATTTTGAATTTGCAACCTGATGGAGGTCAGTATAGATGGACTAATAGAGAAAGTCCCACACACTGCTAGAAGGCCAAATTTTTTTTCAGAGCTAGATGCAGATAAAAATTATTTTTAATTTGCAACTTGATGGAGGTCAGTATAGATGGACTAATAGAGAAAGTCCCACACACTGCTAGAAGGCCAAATATTTTTTCAGAGCTAGATGCAGAAATAAATTATATTCAATTTGCAACCTGATGGAGGTCAGTATAGATGGACTAATAGAACAAGTCGCACACACTGCTAGAAGGTCAAATATTTTTTCAGAGCTAGATGCAGATAAAAATTATTTTTCATTTGCAACCTGATGGAGGTCAGTATAGATGGACTAATAGAGAAAGTCCCACACACTGCTAGAAGGCCAAATATTTTTTCAGAGCTAGATGCAGATAAAAATTATTTTTCATTTGCAACCTGATGGAGGTCAGTATAGATGGACTAATAGAGAAAGTCCCACACACTGCTAGAAGGCCAAATATTTTTTTCAGAGCTAGATGCAGAAAAAAATTATTTTTCATTTGCAACCTGATGGAGGTCAGTATAGATGGACTAATAGAGAAAGTCCCACACACTGCTAGAAGGCCAAATATTTTTTCAGAGCTAGATGCAGACAAAAAAATTATTCTGAATTTGCAACCTGATGGAGGTCAGTATAGATGGACTAATAGAGAAAGTCCCACACACTGCTAGAAGGCCAAATATTTTTTCAGAGCTAGATGCAGATAAAAATTATTTTTCATTTGCAACCTGATGGAGGTCAGTATAGATGGACTAATAGAGAAAGTCCCACAGACTGCTAGAAGGCCAAATATTTTTTCAGAGCTAGATGCAGACAAAAAATTATTTTGAATTTGCAACCTGATGGAGGTCAGTATAGATGGACTAATAGAGAAAGTCCCACACACTGCTAGAAGGCCAAATTTTTTTTCAGAGCTAGATGCAGATAAAAATTATTTTTAATTTGCAACTTGATGGAGGTCAGTATAGATGGACTAATAGAGAAAGTCCCACACACTGCTAGAAGGCCAAATATTTTTTCAGAGCTAGATGCAGAAAAAAATTATATTCAATTTGCAACCTGATGGAGGTCAGTATGGATGGACTAATAGAACAAGTCTCACACACTGCTAGAAGGCCAAATATTTTTTCAGAGCTAGATGCAGATAAAAATTATTTTTCATTTGCAACCTGATGGAGGTCAGTATAGATGGACTAATAGAACAAGTCCCACACACTGCTAGAAGGCCAAATATTTTTTCAGAGGTAGATGCAGACAAAAAATTATTTTGAATTTGCAACCTGATGGAGGTCAATATAGATGGACTAATAGAGAAAGTCCCACACACTGCTAGAAGGCCAAATATTTTTTCAGAGCTAGATGCAGATAAAAATTATTTTTAATTTGCAACCTGATGGAGGTCAGTATAGATGGACTAATAGAGAAAGTCCCACACACTGCTAGAAGGCCAAATATTTTTTCAGAGGTAGATGCAGAAAAAAATCATATTCAGTTTGCAACCTGATGGAGGTCAGTATAGATGGACTAATAGAACAAGTCCCACACACAGCTAGAAGGCCAAATATTTTTTCAGAGCTAGATGCAGAAAAAAATTATATTCAGTTTGCAACGTGATGGAGGTCAGTATAGATGGACTAATAGAACAAGTCCCACACACAGCTAGAAGGCCAAATATTTTTTCAGAGCCAGATGCAGAAAAAAATTATATTCAATTTGCAAACTTATGGAGGTCACTATAGATGGACTAATAGAATGATGCTATGCCCAAAAGGTTTTACTTCACTAGGTGCAGTAAAAAAATTGGTATTCTATACACAGGTGGTGTATCTTGCAACACAGATAGGCTACTCCATTGACTAACACACTCTGCAATAGGCCAAAAAGGATTAGCTTTGCTAGATTCAGCCAAATGCTGTGAAAAAAACTTGCACAGCACTGGCACAGACCTGCCTGGCAAAAAGTGATAGGAACTGATGTAACCTAGTCCTGAAAAGGACTGCAATTACAATTAGTCTTTACTCCCACAACCTATCTATTTAAGAGCACAGACCTGCCTGATAAAAGTCATATGAAATGATGTAACGTAGTCCTTAAAAGGACTGCAATCACAACTATTCCCTACTCCCAAGCTATCTGTAGATTTGTGCGAAAATTGGCTTGAAATTAACAAGGTATAGCGCACACAGCAACAGCGGTGCCGTCTAACACGCAGCTGCAGCAGTGAGAAAATGGTGGCGACGGGGAAAATGGCTGGGTCTTATAGGGCAAGGACATGTGACATACACTGCCAATGACACATGCCCTTGCTTGTGTGAAAAAAAGCACATTGCTCCGTGTGTGCGCTGCTGATAGGCTGACAGATTGCACCTCCCCACTGTAAATGCGGGAAAGAGAAAAAAAAATGGAGATCTTCATTATTCCTGCAGAGATCCATCCCCTGCCCCTCCCCCCGCCCCGCTGTACACTCAAACTGCGTATTAACATTAATTTTCATCATTACTGAGAAAAAATCCAGTTATGATTTTGGTGCACGAACAGTTATCGAACATAACCTAGAACAGCCGAATTTTTCTCAAATCGTTGGTGTTCGCCGAACGGCTCGAACACCGCCCAAAACAGCTCGAATTTGAGATTGGCGAACAGTTCGAGTCGAACAACGCTCATCTCTACTAAATAACCAAAAACAAAAATACTCCTCCACACCTTGGGCTATGTTCACAAGTAGCATTTTTTATGCGTTTTTGCGCTTTTGTATTGCTTTCAACCGTGACAAATTCATTCACCGGGAAATGTCATTTTAACATTTTACAACCTTCTCTGGCCATGTGCTGTGTGACACATGCATACAGTGCTGAAAAGACATGGGAACAGCATGGGGAATACCCCTGGAAGCATCTCTGACACCCAGGTCGCTGCCTAAAAGTGTGCCCATCAGAAGTGATCCTTGCCGCATCAGAAGATGCAGACTTGCAACTATCCCCATGCAAGTCCTTGTCTATCTGGGATGGACATTAGTCCTCAGAAATACTGTTTGTTTGATTTTGCAGGCTTTAGAGACCCTACACTACCTATTTCACAGTATAAATCTCTCCCTAGCTCAGCAGCACTCTCCCTACACTGTCTGATCCAGAGCGACTGTGTCCAAGATGGCGGCGTCCGGTTTTAAATACTCGATGTGACGCTGTGCGGCCAGCCAATCACTGTAATGCCCACAACCAACATGGCTGCGGCATTACAGTGACTGGCTGGCAATCCCTGCATGTTCATTGGCTCTGTAAAGAGCGCCAAACATGCAGGGCGGAGACCCGAGCTCCCGCCCGAGTAACCCGAAAATGCTCGGTGCTCGCCGAACATCCCAAGTAGTGAGATGCTCGGGCGAGTACAAAGCAGTGTCGAGCATGAGCCAATGAACAAGCAGGGATTGCCAGCCAGTCACTGTAATGCCGCAGCCATGTTGTTGTGGGCATTACAGTGATTAGCTGGACGCACATCGTCACCTCGAGTATTTAAAACTGGGCGCTGCCATCTTGGACACAGTCGCTCCGGATCAGACAGTGTAGGGAGAGTGCTGCTGAGATAGGGAGAGATTTATACTGCAAAATAGGTAGTGTAGGGTCTCTAAAGACTGCAAAATCAAACAAACAGTCCTTCTGAGGACTAATATCCATCTTAGATAGGCAAGGACTTGCACGGGGATAGGTGCAAGTCTGCATCTTCTGATGCGGCAAGGATCACTTCTGATGGGCACACTTTTAGGCAGTGACCTGGGTGTCAGAGATGCTTCCATGTCTTTTCAGCACTGTATGCATGTGTCACACAGCACATGGCCAGATAAGGTTGTAAAATGTTAAAATGACATTTCCCGGTGAATGCATTTGTCACGGTTGAAAGCAATACAAAAGTGCAAAAATGCATAAAAAATTCTACTTGTGAACATAGCCCAAGGTGTGGAGGAGTATTTTTGTTTTTGGTTATTTATTTTAGCTTATACACAAGTCTTTACCCTGGAAAGGATGTTCCTTAACATATTTCACAGGAAAACAGTTTCAGTTTTGTTTTTGAACGTTTTATTGTGAGCCAGTAAGAGTGGCTTAATACCTCTGACCACATTGTTGACAGCAGTGACCTGTGTGTCAGAAATGCTTCCTGGGGCGATCCCCATGCTGTCCCTACGTTAATTGAGCAGTGTCACTATTGTTTTGGGCACTTTTTAGGCTTTCTACAGACTGCCGGGGGTGCTGCCGCAAAAATGCTCGGGTCTCCAATAGACTAACATTGGGCTCGTTGCTCGGGTCGAGCACCTGAGTATCACGGTGAGCTCGGCCCGAGCTTCGAGCACCCGAGCATTTTAGTTCTCGCTCAACACTATTGGCAACATCCCTCGTGTTGGTGTTACGGGGAACGGTTGCCCGCCTTCTGTCTGCGGCCACCACACTGCTTCTTTCTGCCTGTTGGGGTACTCTGCCTGCCTCCCCCTATGTGCTGCTGACCTCGCTCTGCATGTCCTCCTGCTACATTGGGTCGGTTAGTAGATCATCCACCACCTCCTCCTCTTCAACTTCCACACCACGGTCCTCCTCCTCACTTCGTGGCAATTGTGTCTCGTCATCGTCCACATCTTGTGACAAATTACAAGCTTCGCCTTCTTGTGGCCGTGGCTGTTCAAATGTTTGGCCATCGCTACCTGGGATTTCCTCTTCCACCACTTCAAGCAGAGCAGGCGAGGGGCCCAAATATGGAAATGGACCAGTGAACAGCTCTACAGAGTGTCCAACTGTGGGATCAGTTGCTGTCTGACGACACTCGGCATGGTGGGAGGAAGGAGCATCAGTGTGAGGAGGAGTATGCGGTCGAGACTCACGGCTACTAAGACTTGACCGTGTGGAAGACAGACCGGAGGTGGTGGTGCCCAGGTGACTGTAAGTATTATCTGCTATCCAATTAATAACCTGTTCACACTGATCAGTTGGCAATAGTGGTGTTGTTGTGTGCTTCCCTAGCAATTCGGTCAAGAACTGGAAGCGAGAAGATGTGGCTGTTGGTTGTGGCACATTTTCACCTTTGCCACGGCCCCTTCCTCTGCAAGCACCATCACCAGAACGTCCAGTTCCACATCCCTTGCCACGCGCCTTGCCCATTGTAAATGAAGTAAAATAGCTTACACTCGCACTATCAATGGCAAAAGGGTAATAAAAAGGAGATTAGAACCGTGGAAGAGGAAAACCACAGTTCTAGTTCTCTGGCCTACACCAGAATCTTTTAAACAGATATATTTGTGTCTGAACAGTCAGCGAGACACTCAAACTGTTTTTTTTATGGAAAAAAAGCAAAAAAGTAGATAATACAGAGATTTGAACCGTGGAACTGCAATACCACAGTTCTAGTTATCTGGCCAAAACCAGACTCTTTTAAACAGATATATTTGTGTATGAATACTCACAGACACACTCAATTTTTTTTTTGGGTGGGGAATACCAAAAGGTTAGTAAGACGGGTATTTATACAGTCTGACAGAGGAAAAAAAAAAAAGAGGATTTAGATGAAAAAAAGGATTTTTCCTGGCCCCTGAGACCTGGGGCTAAGTCTAACAATTTGAGCAGCAGCAGCACACAGGACTGTAATGCAGTGTTTGTTGGTATAACCACTGCGTCTCCTATACAGCCTGCCTGCCTGCCTGCCTGATATCTGTGATGGATATTAGTCCTCAGAAGGACTGTTTGTTTGATTTTGCAGGCTTTAGAGACCCTACACTACCTATTTCGCAGTATAAATCTCTTCCTAGCTCAGCAGCACTCTCCCTACATTGTCTGATCTGGAGCGACTGTGTCCAAGATGGCGGCGTCCAGTTTTAAATACTCGAGGTGACGCTGTGCGTCCAGCCAATCACTGTAATGCCCACAACCAACATGGCTGCGGCATTACAGTGACTGGCTGGCAATCCCTGCATATTCATTGGCTCTGTAAAGAGCGCCAAACGTGCAGGGCGGAGACCCGAGCTCCCGCCCGAGTAACCCGAAAATGCTCGGGTGAGTACCGAGCAGTGTCGAACATGCTCGCTCAACACTAATGGTGATCTTATTTATATGAAGCATGGTGGTATTTTACACCTCTTGAGAAAGCACCAAGATAGCGTTGCGAAACGCGCGTCGAAGCTGTTCCTCATCCGCCTCCATGATTTGACACCCCCCTACACCTACATCTGTCTTGTAAGACTTATGCTTATTATTATATGTACATCACCCTGTTGGCACTGCCCTTGTACATGGTGACTTTTTAAGCATCGGCCAATTTAGTTCTTCATCTACCTGCACTGCACTTTTTGCAGATGGTCTGATACAGGGGGATGTTCAGTTGGGGCCCACTTATTTTCCTGTCGTTCCATTTTATCTGTATTGTGTTTGACCATATGTCTTGCACGTATATTTAATAGACTACACTTTAAACCAGTATAACTCCCTGTCCTCCGCATTTTGATATGATTGTTAGGAGTTGGCATTATTTGGTGTGTCTAGACATTAGCAAGTGTCAGCCGCACCATTATGCCAATGTGTTCTTGGCCTATGCTATTGTTATAATGATCTTATTTATATGTAGTGTGGTGGTATTTTTTACTGTGCTATTTGATGGCATTATGGCATAAATAATAATGGAGATAGGGAGTATGATGAAAAGTTGGGGCACATTCAAATTTATCTTATTTGCCTCCAAAGGGAGTGATTCTCCTGTTCCTCTCACTTCTGCCGCAGGAGATTATCAGTGTTGAGAAGTTTTGTGGACAACCAGAATGTCAGAGTGTTTAAATCACAGTGTCAGTTGGCTGACCATTTAGATTATGAAGCCCCTTGTAAGATGACAACTAGACAGGTCCTTGATGGGAACTATATGTCACCGAGGTGGTTGGCCTCGGTGATGTAAAGTCCGGAAAGCAGGCTCCAGCACAATTGGTGTTGAGAGGTGCTGCACTCTGCGCCTCCTACTATAGGAACCCCACCACTTTGGTTGTTCTATATATTTTTAATTTTTTCACTATGTCACTTTATTAGCACTGAGCTACTTTTTGCCTGTTATAATCTGCACAATCTGGATTTTATACTGTTGGTAACCCATTATTGAAAATACACTCCCCGGATGAATTATCCTCATGTAGAAAGAAACACGTCGGCAGGGATTATTCTTTGGGGCAGCAGCATGAGTATCACACTTGGGTACTGCCCATGTTAGGGCAGGAGTCAATGCAAGGGGCACGACAGGTTAGACAGTCTGATTTGGTCGATTAACAGGAATATAAGGACCCCCTTGTGATGTGACTTCTTCACGGTGATGAATGGGTAAGATCCATACATGTCTTCTCTTTGCATGCACTATGTCACTTTAAGGTATTTAATGTATAGTTAAGATTTTTCGAAATGCATGTAGTTCAATCTGTGCTGGGAAAATCCTTATAGGCTAATATTGTTTTTTTTTTTTGGCATGTGTATGGTGTATTTATGGACCCTGGAGGGCCTTTGTGAATTCTACATACCTTTACTGTTGCATTAAGGTTTAGAGATTAGGAAGCAATGGTGGTGTCAGGGGAAAACAGATACAGCCTGGTGTGCCCCTTTAGAGGGACGAAAAAGGTTTTATTTTATGGATGGAATTAAAAGTTAGATTTTATAGGCATCCTCTATGCTTTTTGTATCATATTCCTGAGGTTGTATATCCGTTCATTATGCGGATTGTAGTGCTTTGAACTATAGACACCAGACTTCTCCAAAGATCCAGACGGATGCATCGGATGTCGGGTTGGGCTTGGTCTTTTCCTAGGGGATTAGCAGGGAAAAGCACCCAGTGATGTACATAAATTAGAAATAAGCAAGAATTACTCCACAGTGGAGAAAGAATGCCTGGCCATCAGGTGGGCATTGAATGTTCTTAGATACTACTTGTTGGGCAGGAAATTCAGGCTAGTGTTGGACCATGCCTCGCTGAGGTGGATGCGGGAGAAGAAGAGGAACAATGCTTGAGTAACCTGGTGGTTTCCGGCCCTGCAGAATTTTAACTATAATGTAGAGCATTGGCCCAGAAAGCAACACGGGAATGCAAATGCTTTGTCACCGGTACATTGAATGTTGGCAGAAGGTGGCCAGTCCCTCGACTTTGGGCAGGGGGGAGTATGTCAGATGGCAACTGGACAGAAACTCGATGGGCGATATGTGTCACCGAGATAGTGAGCCTCGGTGATGTAAAGTCAGGAAAGCAGGCTCCAGCAAAATTAGTGCTGAGGGCAACATGAGTCTAGATTTTTAGGAGCAGTCAGGAAGACATGGATGGGTCTGGCTGCTCCCACACCTCCACCCTGGGAGTTGAACAGCCTCTTTAAGGCAGCTCAGCTGCTTCATTACTGGTCTGTGTGTGGAGGAGGAAAGACCCAGTTTGTGTCGCTCAATCTCTGTCAGAGGCTTTGACTGCATGACAGATATTTAAACGTTTGAGCCCATGATATATATAAGGACTATTTTGTTTGTTTTTCTACCCTAGACAAGGGTGTTTTGTTTTGTGAGCTGGGACAGTTTATGGACTTTTAATAAACCACTCACTATTTACATATAAGAATTTGCTGCCTGTACCTACTTAAACTGCTGCAAGCAAGAATGAATATGTATATACGCTCCCTCTTTACTGTTCATTTGCAGTTTACTATTTCATTATTTTAAGTAGCCATTTATTGGGGGTTAGCCCTGGCAGAAATTATTGCAATATTATACTGTTGTTTGAATATACTTGTGTGCCATGAGTTTGTGGGTTCAAGCGGCCATAGCTGCAGACAGTCAGAGGGTGCAATGCCACAACTGAGCCAGATAGTGGGCTCTTACACTGTTTATTCAATTGATGACTGGGTGGAGGAGAGTGTGTGGCACAGGTATGCACTGTATAAATGGGCCAGTCTAATTAAGGGTCAGATTCCTACCACTCGAGGGAAGTCACAAACGATAAAACCGGAAGTTTGAGTCCCTGTACAAGCCTGCAATTTTGTAAGCTGCGGATAGGCACATCAACAAGACAGTATGCCACCTTAGGCTACCTAAGGGAAGGAAAGTTGTGACTGTCCCGGGAGAACCACCCGTGTTGCAAGACAAGACCACAAGTTTCTTAAAGAGAGAAGCAAGTGAAATACGGGGTCAAGAGGGCCTGATGTGTAGGATAAGTGTGTGGTTGTGTGCTGAGGAGGAGGGAAAAGCAGTCCAAAGGGGAAACCAAAGAAGGAGCATTCTGCTATGCTGCATAAGACTAAGAGAGCCTTTGTATGAAGGGGAGTGAGTAAATATATATTTCCATTGTTGTTGAAAGATTTAAAAGGACTGTGTTTTGTGTGACAGAGTCAAGTTGTTGCACCGCCCCAAGTGGGGATCTCCAGAATGTTTGCCACACTCCATCTGACAGGTCCTTTACAGGAAGGTGCTGTACTCCTATCTTATTATTTAGGCCTCTTTCACAAATCTGTGAAAAACACATTCAGTGGTGGCCAAAAGTATTGGCACCCCTGCATTTCTGTCAGATAATACTCAGTTTCTTCCTGAAAATGATTGCAATCACAAATTCTTTGGTATTATTATCTTCATTTAATTTGCTTGCAAGGAAAAAACACAAAAGAGAATGAAGCAAAATCAATTCTTTGATCATTTCACACAAAACTCCAAAAATGGGCCAGACAAAAGTATTGGCACCCTCAGCCTAATACTTGGTTGCACAACCTTTAGCCAAAATAACTGCGAACAACCGCTTCCAGTAACCATTAATGAGTTTTTTACAATGCTCTGCTGGAATTGTAGACCATTCTTCTTTGGCAAACTGCTCCAGGTCCCTGATATTTGAAAGGTGCCTTCTCCAAACTGCCATTTTGAGATCTCTCCACAGGTGTTCTATGGGATTCAGGTCTGGACTCATTGCTGGCCACCTTAGAAGTCTCCAGTGCTTTCTCTCAAACCATTTTATAGTGCTTTTGGAAGTGTGTTTTGGGTCATTGTCCTGGTGGAAGACCCATGACCTCGGAGGGAGACCCAGCTTTCTCACACTGGACCCTACATTTTGCTGCAAAATTTGTTGGTAGTCTTCAGACTTCATAATGGCATGCACACGGTCAAGCAGTCCAGTGCCAGAGGCAGCAAAGCAACCCCAAAACATCAGGGAACCTCCGCCATGTTTTCCTGTACACTTTATGTTGATGCTTTTTCCCAAAAAGCTCTACTTTTGTCTCATCTGACCAGAGAACATTCTTCCAAAACGTTTTAGGCTTTCTCAGGTAAGTTTTGGCAAACTCCAGCCTGGCTTTTTTATGTCTCGGGGTAAGAAGTGGGGTCTTCCTGGGTATCCTACCATACAGTCTCTTTTCATTCAGACGCCGACGGATAGTACGGGTTGACACTGTTGTACCCTCGGACTGCAGGGCAGCTTGAACTTGTTTGGATGTTAGTTGAGGTTCTCTATCCACCATCTGCACAATCTTGCGTTGAAATCTCTAGTCAATTTTTCTTTTCCATCCACATCTAGGGAGGTTAGCCACAGTGCCATGGGTTTTACACTTCTTGATGACACTGCGCACGGAAGACACAGGAACATTCAGGTCTTTGGAGATGGACTTGTAGCCGTGAGATTGCTCATGCTTCCTCACAATTTGGTTTCTCAAGTCCTCAGACAGTTCTTTGGTCTTCTTTCTTTTCTCCATGCTCAATGTGGTACACACAAGGACACAGGACAGAGGTTGAGTCAACTTTAATCCATGTTAACTGGCTGCAAGTGTGATTTAGTATTGCCAACACCTGTTAGGTGCCACAGGTAAGTTACAGGTGCTGTTAGTTACACGAATTAGACAAGCATCACATGATTTTTCAAACATTGCCAATACTTTTGTCCACCCCCTTTTTTAGGTTTGGTGTGGAATTATATCCAATTTGGCTTTAGGACAATTCTTTTTGTGTTTTTTCATTGAAGACAAATTAAATGAAGATAATAATACCAAAGAATTTGTGATTGCAATCATTTTCAGGAAGAAAATGAGTATTATCTGACAGAATTGCAGGGGTGCCAATACTTTTGGCCACCACTGTACATGAAAAATTGTTACCGGTGTCATCAGTGCTTTCCATCAGTGTGTCATCAGTGCTTTTCCGGTATGCATATAGAAAGAAAGAAATTATAAATCTTCTCCTATACTATGCAGTCAACACGGACAGTGCATGGATGGTACACGGATGCCTCCATGTATTGTACATGTTTTTCACAGACCCATGACTTGTGCTGGCCCTTGTAATCCATGCTCCGGGGAAAAAATGGACATGTCTCCGTGTATTTTGCACGGACAGACAGTCCATGTAAAAACATGGACATGTCCATAGCACCATAGTTTATAATGGGTATGTGTGGTATCCATAAAAAAACGGATACCACACGTACTGGAAACACGGATGTGTGAAGGTGGCCTTGGGTTGCATGCTTGACGCCCGACAAACTAATGTGGACACAGTGTTATCAGAGTCTCACCTCCTTATGTAAAAGTGAAAGGCACCAGAAAACTCCTTTAAAACATCTCCATACTTCTATGACAATCTGCTTCCAACAACTTAAGGACTCAGTCACACGTCCAATTTTTCCATGTATGAGAAAAATTAACAGATTATTCCGACCTGACTTTGATCTAAGTTTGATCAGAGTGTGGTCCGAGTGTCATTCGTTTTTCTCATATGTGGAGAAATTTAAAAAAAAAGTTTCTCCATCTTCTCCTTTCTGACAGTCCATGAAAATCTGACAGCACTCAGATGTCATCCGAGTGCTGTCCGTTTTTTTTCAAGGATCCATTGACTTGCATGGCCGATTTTGATCCAATCCTCAAATCAAAATGGGACATCGCTATTTTCTCTCTGTCGGCGAAAAATCACGGCCATGTGGAAGGCCCCATGGACTATCACAGGTATGAGTGCTATGCTTGAAAAACATGGATATTACTCATATGTGAAAACTGGACATCTGAATGGGGCCTAACAATGATTTTACTATGAAACTTTGTAAACTTACTGAGCCAGAATTAGTTCTCTGACTTTGGGAATAAATGATTAGTCATGTCCCATTATGTATTTAAAAGGCATTGACCAGCCTTTGAGAAATTTCCTTTGCATTGAAATGGAATAAAGCTCTTCAGGAGGTCTTTTAAATCAAAACTGTAATGGAACAAATGTGGGAGTAAAACTGCTGTAATCCATTATTTGTTCTGAAATATGTTTGGAAATCAACAATGGGCTGATGCTTAGCCTGACTACATCACACAACTCAGTACATTTTAATGGCTTCTTTCTGAATGGCAAATTATTATCTTTTAAAGGCCCAGTAGCAAAAATGCTGCTCATTAAAGAAACAAATAATGAATCATAAAACAAGAGCCTACTGCTCAACGTCAGAAGACACGAACAAGACAATACTGTTACGTAAGGACACTTAAACAGTGGAAGCTACTGAAGTGCAATAATCTTCTTGTAACTAAAGAAAGGACTTTTTTCGGTATTATCATTTTTGTAGAACAAGTGTATTTGATTAATGACATTTACAAAGTTCTCAAAGAATAATTATCCTTTAGAAAAACTTTCTATATATCAAGGGGCTACAAGTCATCGCAGATCAGTGGAGGTCCAGGTGGTGATCCTTAGATCCTCATCAATGGCTTAGAATACTTCTCTGAAGTGTACAGCAAACATCCAAAATAGTCTACAGGTCCATTCACCACATCTATGTTTATTCTTGTTATTCTAATTTTTGTGGGGTACAATGTAACAAAAAAAAATTACAATTTTTCAATTTATTTCCCCAGGGAATTCACCTTATGGGATTAACCTTTTTTTACTTTATTAGTTTGGACAATTACACAGTGACATATAAAATGATAATTCTTTTACTTTTTTAGATTTCGCTATTTATGTTTGGGAAAGGATGGGGTGATGTAAGCTTTTGTATTTCATCTGGTGGATATATTTTTGTAAACTAATTTTATAGTATTTTTTAATTAGTCTTCTTAGGGGACTAGAACCTGCAATATCTTAATCGCCTATACAATACTTTGCAATACTGCAGCATTGCAGTCTATTGTATAATTACTATTTGCCAAGAGCTGGGCTTCACAGAAGTAATACCATTGAAGACACAGAGGCTTTTAGAAGGCTTCTGACTGCCATGTCAACCCGCTAGCATGTTGCACCAGGTGGAAGATGGGCTCTGGAGTGATGAAGGCTTTTTATATGGCTCGTTCATGCCTGAAAGCAGCTTTGATTGTAATAGTTTACCCCTTAAATGCCATCTATGATCCCAGAAGTTACTCTTAGGTGGAGGCTCTATAACACAGCTGTATGGAGCTGGCTCAACTTCTGAACCCATTCCATGCAGTGAGCACTTCTGCTGCGCATGTATGGTAGTAGTCACCAAGGGGTTAATAATAATAATCTACAGACTGATGTTATACACAGTAAAAATGAGAATGGTATATTTATAGACTAGATTACCAAACCCATGGACCAAGGGTAAGAGGACCATATATCTGAACACTAGTGATAAATAAGGGGAATAATCCGCTGGAAACATAGAAAACAAACTAATGACATCAGGAATTAGAATTCAAAACCGCTGAGCACAGACCCCGTTAGTTGGGATGCTGACACATCCATCCTCTGTAATGAAGAATCTTGTGTCACAGGACTTCATAACTAAGGAAGAGTAAGAAAAATATAGTGTATCGTTCTCATTAAAATCATCTGTTACTGAAGCATAAGGTGTGTAGATTTCATTAACACCTGATCAAAATAGCTGCACATGTAAACCTATTGACACAGCAAACTGAAATGTAATGTAGAGATGATGCCTTCTACAAATCCTGCCCCTTTCAGGCAGAGGTCCTCTGTGTGCTTTTATATAGTGTCTAATTACTGTGCGAAATGGCAATATGGGATGTTCTAGCCTCAATGTACCTTCACGCACACAACAAGATCTATTTTATTTTGGATTTCATATGAAAACCTCTTCATGCCTCTAAGTGCGCAAATTGGACAATTTGTGTAAGCCCACCAGCCACAACAAAACATACTTTGCAAATGAAAACTAATGCTTTTATTGGGCTGGGTTGTCCACTACATGTATAACTCCTTTTCAGTTACTATATTCACTCATGTAAAATAATAACAACCTGTACGCACCTCCAGTGCCGATGTCATTTCAGTGAAGTCATTGCCAGGTCTCCCGGGGCTCGCATGACACTGTTATGTCATGTGAGCTCTGCAGCCAATCAGCAGTCATCAGTCGACTACTTCGCTTTCATTTCTTTCGGACAAAACTGACATCCAGAGAAAATAAGAACTGCTGATGATAACAGCTTCTGATGAAGGTACCCTGAGGAAGGGGAATCAAGATTCCCTGAAACACATAGGTATTTTGGACCTCACAGGATCCCGTAGCAAGTAGTAACGATGTCACACGCTATATCTACATCTGCCCTCGAGGTTGCCAGGGATGTGGCCGGCCAGAGTGTCCTAGCTGAAGTTACTGCTCAGAAGCTTTTATCATCTTGCCTTTTCAAGTATATGAGGATTTAACAGCAGAAAACTGTGCAAAGCAAAGCGCGCATAAGAAGGACAGCTACCAGCTATATCCATTGGAATTTCACGGACCTAAACAAAGGACCAGCCTCATAAACTGTATGTTTTTACCATATAACCTATACAGTTTATTTTACTATATTTCATCTGATATTTGTACCATGCTTGCTGATATTCTATTTTGCTAACGATGGTTACATTTATTTCCTATCTTGTTCCTTATGAGTGTACATGTACCTGTATAAGAAGTATTTTTCATTGGTTTCTTCCTCATTATAAGTATTGTAGATACCAATTCCCCGTATACAGGCTCCCTTTCTATCCAAATCCTGCATATACAGTACAGACCAAAAGTTTGGACACACCTTCTCATTTAAAGAGTTTTCTGTATTTTCATGACTATGAAAATTGTACATTCACACTGAAGGCATCAAAACTGTGAATTAACACATGTGGAATTATATACTTAACAAAAAAGTGTGAAACAACTGAAAATATGTCTTATATTCTAGGTTCTTCAAAGTAGCCACCTTTTGCTTTGATGACTGCTTTGTACACTCTTGGCATTCTCTTGATGAGCTTCAAGAGGTAGTCACCGGAAATGGTTTTCACTTCACAGGTGTGCCCTGTCTGGTTTAATAAGTGGGATTTCTTGCCTTATAAATGGGGTTGGGACCATCAGTTGTGTTGTGCAGAAGTCAGGTGGATACACAGCTACTGAATAGACTGTTAGAATTTGTATTATGGCAAGAAAAAAGCAGCTAAGTAAAGAAAAAATGAGTGGCCATCATTACTTTAAGAAATAAAGGCCAGTCAGTGCGAAAAATTGGGAAAACTTTGAAAGTGTCCCCAAGTGCAGTTGCAAAAACCATCAAGCGCTACAAAGAAACTGGCTCACATGAGGCCCGCCCCAGGAAAGGAAGACCAATAGTCACCTCTGCTTCTGAGGATAAGTTTATCCGAGTCACCAGCCTCAGAAATCGCAGGTTAACAGCAGCTCAGATTAGAGACCAGGTCAATGCCACACAGAGTTCTAGCAGCAGACACATCTCTCCTCAACTGTTAAGAGGAGACTTTGTGCAGCAGGCCTTCATGGTAAAATAGCTGCTAGGAAACCACTGCTAAGGACAGGCAACAAGCAGAAGAGACTTGTTTGGGCTAAAGAACACAAGGAATGGACATTAGACCAGTAGAAATCTGTGCTTTGGTCTGATGAGTCCAAATGTGAGATCTTTGGTTCCAACCACCGTGTCTTTGTGCGACACAGAAAAGGTGAACGGATGGACTCTACATACCTTGTTCCCACCGTGAAGCATGGAGGAGGAGGTGTGATGGTGTGGGGGTGCTTTGCTGGTGACACTGTTGGGGAGTTATTCAAAATTGAAGGCATACTGAACCAGCATGGCTACCACAGCATCTTGCAGCGGCATGTTATTCCATCCGGTTTGCGTTTAGTTGGACCATCATTTATTTTTCAAGAGGACAATGACCCCAAGCACACCTCCAGGCTGTGTAAGGGCTATTTGACCAAGAAGGAGAGTGATGGGGTGCTACGCCAGATGACCTGGCCTGCACAGTCACCAGACCTGAACCCAATCGAGATGGTTTGGAGTGAGCTGGACAGCAGAGTGAAGGCAAAAGGGCCAACAAGTACTAAGCATCTCTGGGAACTCCTTCAAGATTGTTGGAAGACCATTTACGGTGACTACCTCTTGAAGCTCATCAAGAGAATGCCAAGAGTGTGCAAATCAGTCATCAAAGCAAAAGGTGGCTACTTTGAAGAACCTAGAATATAAGACATATTTTCAGTTGTTTCACACTTTTTTGTTAAGTATATAATTCCACATGTGTTAATTCATAGTTTTGATGCCTTCAGTGTGAATGTACAACTTTCATAGTCATGAAAATACAGAAAAATCTTTACATGAGAAGGTGTGTCCAAACTTTTGGTCTGTACTGTATATGCACTATATTTATATTTTATCTGGCAGTTTAGAGCAACAGCATCACTTATTTGCTTATCTATTAGGATATTTACAAGTCATCACACAGGACCTACAGATGAGCAGCTTCCAGCAGATTCTCTTACTTTGGGTGCTAGTATATCTATATATTTTTGGCTCTGTATGACATTCTGTTCTTATTTTTTTTTTTAAATAAAATAATTCTTTTTTTTAAGATAAAGTAATGCACAGTCACACCGCTCATGAGGAAGTATTCTGTGTATATCACCAAATCATAACCTAATAAAAAAAATGCAACATCATTATAAGATTCAAGCAACCATTAATTATTTAAATAATATTAAAATTTGAGAGTCCTCAGTAGCTGATGCATTTTAATGGCTAACTGAAAAGATGGTAACAAATAGCAAGATTTCAAAACTATTGAGGTCTGATGAAGAGACCTGAATAGTCTTGAAAGATTGCTATTTGTACCATCCTTTCAGTTCACCATTAAAAGGTATCGACTACTGAAGACTCTCAAATTGTAATATTTAAATAGTTAACATCTGCTGCTATTCTCCTGCAATGACAGCTTTTATCTTTTATAGTGTACAGCTGGTTTCAGTGGAGCTTGGCCTCCAGACTCTGGCCGAGGGTGCACAGTAGCTATATTCCAGGAGAAGAGTTACAGAGGTTGTCCACTACTTTCACATTGATGACCTATCCTTGTACCATCCTTTCAGTTAGCCATTAAAAGGTATCAACCACTGAGGACTCTCAAATTGTAATATTTTTCTATCTCCTGACTACCATGATTCAAAGATATAATTTTTCTGTTATTTGAACAATGGAATTAATTATATAATTACTATCATTTTAAATCAAATTATTAAACCCCTTCATGACTGGGCAACTGATTTTGTGTGTTTTTCTTCTCCCCTTCTTACAAAAGGGTGCACCAAGGACCCTAATTTGAACATTTGATTAAACTTCAGCTTCAGCAGAACAAAGGCAGCTTTTAGAACCCTAGGTACCATTTTTACAAGGGCTATGGGCTTCATTAATGTCAACAGAATCTCTTTAAGATAGATCTGTAATTAGAATTTACAATACAAACATCATGAAATAGATTTCCAAACCTTATGTATTATTTATATGACGTATTTATATTAATATGATAGCATTTTATAAGTCCAATCAAATTTGGAACATGTGTCCCTCCAACACTTCCTGTCAGGACTGCTAAATTATATATATTGTGGGCTTCGGTACTCACTTAGCCGGGGTAAAGGTAGGCTCGGGACACTGTCTCTTTAAAATGTCCAAGGCAGGTTTATTATGCTGCATAAACCACACTTTCAGAAGTAAACAAAAGAAAGCCTTGTCTGGCACAGTGTAACAAAAACAGAAAATAAACAGTCCATCCCATATGACGGGTTCACCCAGTCATGGTCACGGTCAGTGTCGTTTTGGCACAAACACTCTGGAGGTCCCCACACCTCCAGCCACAGACACTGAATGAGACACTTGGTCTCCATTTTATACACATCCCATCTCTTATGACTAATGATGAACGGTGTTCGACTCGAACTGTTCGCCAATCTCAAATTCGAGCTGTTTTGGGCGGTGTTCGAGCCGTTCGGCGAACACGAACAATTTGAAAAATATTCGGCTGTTCGAGGTTATGTTCGATAACTGTTCGTGCACCAAAATCATAACTGGATTTTTTTCTCAGTAATGCTGAAAATTAATGTTAATACGCAGTTTGAGTGTACAGCGGGGCGGGGGGAGGGGCAGGGGATGAATCTCTTAATAAATAATGAAGATCTCCATTTTTTTTTCTCTTTCCCGCATTTACAGTGGGGAGGTGCAATCTGTCAGCCTATCAGCAGCGCACACACGGAGCGAACTGCTTTTTTTCACAATAGCAAGGGCATGTGTCATTGGCAGTGTATGTCACATATCCTTGCCCTATAAGACCCAGCCTTTTTCCACGTAGCCACCATTTTCTCACTGCTGCAGCTGCGTGTTAGACGGCACCGCTGTTGCTGTGTGCGCTATACTTTGATAGTTTATTTCAAGCCAATTTTCGCACAAATCTACAGATAGCTTGGGAGTAGGGAATAGTTGTGATTGCAGTCCTTTTGAGGACTAGGTTACATCATTTCCTACGACTTTTATCAGGCAGGTCTGTGCTCTTAAATAGATAGGTTGGGAGTAAAGACTAATTGTAATTGCAGTCCTTTTGAGGGCTAGGTTACATCAGTTCCTATCACTTTTTGCCAGGCAAGTCTGCGCCAGTGCTGTGCAAGTTTTCTTCACAGCATTTGGCTAAATCTAGCTAAGCAAATCCTTTTTGGCCTCTTGCAGTGTGTGTTAGTCAGTGGAGTAACCTATCTGTATTGCAAGCTACACCACAGGTGTATAGAATACAAATTTTTTTACTGCACCTAGCCAAGTAAAACCTTTTGGGCATAGCATCATTCTATTAGTCCATCTATACTAACCTCCACCAGGTTGCAAATTCAAAATAATTTTTATCTGCATCTAGCTCTGAAAAAATATTTGGGCTTTTAGCAGTGTGTGGGACTTGTTCTATTAGTCCATCTGTACTAACGTCCACCAGGTTGCAAATTCAAAATAATTTTTATCTGCATATAGCTCTGAAAAAATATTTGGGCTTGTAGCAGTGTGTGGGACTTGTTCTATTGGTCCATCTATACTAACCTCCACCAGGTTGCAAATTCAAAATAATTTTTATCTGCATCTAGCTCTGAAAAAATATTTGGGCTTGAAGCAGTGTGTGGGACTTTTTCTATTAGTCCATCTATAATAACCGCTACCAGGTTGCAAATTCAAAATAATTTTTATCTGCATCTAGCTCTGAAAAAATATTTGGGCTTGTAGCAGTGTTTGGGACTCGTTCAATTAGTCCATCTATACTAACCTCCACCAGGTTGCAAATTCAAAATAATTTTTATCTGCATCTAGCTCTGAAAAAATATTTGGGCTAGTAGCAGTGTGTGGGACTTGTTCTATTAGTCCATATATACTAACCTCCACCAGGTTGCAAATTCAAAATTATTTTTATCTGCATCTAGCTATGAAAAATATTTGGGCTTGTAGCAGTGTGTGGGACTTGTTCTATTAGTCCATCTATACTAACGTCCACCAGGATGCAAATTCAAAATAATTTTTATCTGTATCTAGCTCTAAAAAAATATATGGGCTTGTAGCAGTGTGTGGGACTTGTTCTATTAGTCCATCTATACTAACCTCCACCAGGTTGCAAATTCAAAATAATTTTAATCTGCATCTAGCTCTGAAAAAATATTTGGGCTTGTAGCAGTGTGTGGGACTTGTTCTATTAGTCCATCTACACTAACCTCCATCAGGTTGCAAATTCAAAATAATTTTTATCTGCATCTAGCTCTGAAAAAATATTTGGGCTTGTAGCAGTGTGTGGGACTTGTTCTATTAGTCCATCTATACTAAGCTCCACCAGGTTGCAAATTCAAAATAATTTTTATCTGCATCTAGCTCTGAAAAAATATTTGGGCTTGAAGCAGTGTGTGGGACTTGTTCTATTAGTCCATCTATAATAACCTCTACCAGGTTGCAAATTCAAACTAATTTTTATCTGCATCTAGCTCTGAAAAAATATTTGGGCTTCTAGCAGTGTGTGGGACTTGTTCTATTAGTCCATCTATACTAATCTCCACCAGGTTGCAAATTCAAAATAATTTTTATCTGCATCTAGCTCTGAAAAAATATTTGGGCTTGTAGCAGTGTGTGGGACTTGTTCTATTAGTCCATCTATACTAACCTCCACCAGGTTGCAAATTCAAAATAATTTTGATCTGCATCTAGCTCTGAAAAAATATTTGGCCTTCTAGCAGTGTGTGGGACTTGCTCTATTAGTCCATCTATACTGACCTCCATCAGGTTGCAAATTGAATATAATATTTTTCTGCATCTAGCTCTGAAAAAATATTTGGCCTTCTAGCAGTGTGTGGGACTTGTTCTATTAGTCCATCTATACTGACCTCCATCAGGATGCAAATTGAATATAATATTTTTCTGCATCTAGCTCTGAAAAAATATTTGGCCTTCTAGCAGTGTGTGGGACTTGTTCTATTAGTCCATCTATACTGACCTCCATCAGGTTGCAAATTGAATATAATATTTTTCTGCATCTAGCTCTGAAAAAATATTTGGCCTTCTAGCAGTGTGTGGGACTTGTTCTATTAGTCCATCTATACTGACCTCCATCAGGTTGCAAATTGAATATAATTTTTTTCTGCATCTACCTCTGAAAAAAATATTTGGGCTTCTAGCTGTGCGTGGGACTTGTTCTATTAGTCCATCTATACTGACCTCCATCAGCTTGCAAATTGAATATAATTTTTTTCTGCATCTAGCTCTGAAGAAATATTTGGCCTTCTAGCAGTGTGTGGGACTTGTTCTATTAGTCCATCTATACTGACCTCCATCAGGTTGCAAACTGAATATAATTTTTTTCTGCATCTAACCCAGACAATAGTTTTTGCCTAATACCACAGTTTGGCCACTCAGCTCTGCTCGGTTCCCATCCATTGTTTTTTTGTGCAAACAACTCCAGAGTTGTGAATTAGTTAACCACCAAAATGAGTGGAAAAAGGCCTGCTGCTGGTGGAAAGGGGAATAGGCGTGTTGGGGAGGGGAAAAAAGGTTGTGTCCGTGGAGTAGGTGTTAAAGCAAAAGTAACATCTGCAGAAGAAAGACCATCTTCCAGCAAAACTAAAATGTCTACTTCTTTTAGCGGACAATGTGATAACATCCCTTTCTTGCGGCCACGCCAATCGCTACAAATTCCAGATGAGGCACAAAAACAGCAGGTGCTTCAATGGATATCAAGTGCTCCTTTAAGTGGGCTCTCCTTCACATCAACTTCAACATCACAAATACTCCAGTCCTCAGAGGTGTCACCCCAATCGAACTTGCTTCCTCACAGCTCCCAAATCTCCAGCTGCCCGTCTGAGTATGAGGTAGAACAGATGGTTGAGTCTGCGGAGCTGTTTACTCATACTAAAGCCTGGGAATCAGAGGTCGGCTCCAGCGCTTCTGTGAATCCAGACGAGGAAATGATCTGCACTGATGCCCAGAATCTTTATGAGTCGGATCCAGGACCAGACGCAGAAGGTTCTGACCATAATGTAGACCCTCATTCCCAAACTGTAACTCCTGTTGGTGGAGACAATGAGGAAGACGATGATGAGACTCAAATACCTGATTGGAGTGCCAACTTTAGTTTTTTGTCTCGGCAGGAACAGGTTGGCTCTGAGGACGACGGGTGTGATAACACACTGGGTGATGATGATGAGGTTGGAGATCCCACTTACTGTCAACCCACAGTCAGCCAGTCGATGAGGTCAGCAGAGGAGGTGGAGGAGGATGCTAGTGATGACGAGGTCAGGTTGCGCCTTCCTGGACAGAGACGTAGTACTGGAAGCACGTCAACAACTGCATCCTCAAACACAACTCTGCCTCTGACCACAAGTCGTGGTGGCTCTTCAGGTCGCATGGGTGCTAAGCCTTGCATAGCCTGGGCATTTTTTCAGATCGATAAAGATGACCCAACTCGTGTTATCTGTAACATTTGTCAACAAAAGCTAAGTAGAGGCCAAAAAATACATAGTTTGAGTACGTCATGCATGAACCGGCACATGGACATGAAGCATAAGTTGCAGTGGGAAGCTCACTGTGCTACAATACGGCCTAGCCGGCCGGGCCAACCACCGTCTGCCCCATCTTGTGCATCTGTGGCCTCTTCATCCTCTGTGACTGGGGGGACGCAGACCTGCCACCTCTTTACCCGCAACAGCCAGCGTGATTGGCAGGTCATCATTTTCTTTGGAGGTGGTAACACCAGCTGGTGTTGAGCGCTGTCCGACATCGATTACACCACCTTTGGATCAAGGCAACCTAACATGTCCGCCTGCATCTTCCTCACAGACCGGCAGTTTGCTGGGGAAACCCTTATCAACTAGAGATGAGCGTTGTTCTACTCGAACTGTTCGCCAATCTCAAATTCGAGCTGTTTTGGGCGGTGTTCGAGCCGTTCGGCGAACACGAACAATTTGAGAAAAATTCGGCTGTTCGAGGTTATGTTCGATAACTGTTCGTGCACCAAAATCATAACTGGATTTTTTCTCAGTAATGATGAAAATTAATGTTAATACGCAGTTTGAGTGTACAGCGGGGTGGGGGGAGGGGCAGGGGATGGATCTCTGCAGGAACAATGAAGATCTCCATTTTTTTTTCTCTTTCCCGCATTTACAGTGGGGAGGTGCAATCTGTCAGCCTATCAGCAGCGCACACACGGAGCGAAGTGCTTTTTTTCACACAAGCAAGGGCATGTGTCATTGGCAGTGTATGTCACATGTCCTTGCCCTATAAGACCAAGCCATTTTCCCCGTCGCCACCATTTTCTCACTGCTGCAGCTGCGTGTTAGACGGCACCGCTGTTGCTGTGTGCGCTATACCTTGTTAATTTCAAGCCAATTTTCGCACAAATATACAGATAGCTTGGGAGTAGGGAATAGTTGTGATTGCAGTCCTTTTAAGGACTAGGTTACAGCATTTCCTACGACTTTTATCAGGCAGGTCTGTGCTCTTAAATAGATAGATTGTGGGAGTAAAGACTAATTGTAATTGGAGTCCTTTTCAGGACTAGGTTACATCAGTTCTTATCAGTTTTTTCCAGGCAGGTCTGTGCCAGTGCTGTGCAAGTTTTTTTCACAGCATTTGGCTGAATCTAGCAAAGCTAATCCTTTTTGGCCTATTGCAGAGTGTGTTAGTCAGTGGAGTAGCCTATCTGTGTTGCAAGATATACCACCTGTGTATAGAATACCAATTTTTTTACTGCACCTAGTGAAGTAAAATCTTTTGGGCATAGCATCATTCTATTAGTCCATCTATACTGACCTCCATCAGGTTGCAAACTAAATCAAATTTTTTTCTGCATCTAGCTCTGAAAAAATATTTGGCCTTCTAGCAGTGTGTCGGACTTTCTCTATTAGTCCATCTATACTGACCTCCATCAGGTTGCAAATTCAAAATAATTTTTATCTGCATCTACAGTACCTCTGAAAAAATATTTGGGCTTCTAGCTGTGTGTGGGACTTGTTGTATTAGTCCATCTATACTGACCTCCATCAGGTTGCAAACTGAATATATTTTTTTCTGCATCTACCTCTGAAAAAATATTGGGCTTCTAGCTGTGTGTGGGACTTGTTGTATTAGTCCATCTATACTGACCTCCATCAGGTTGCAAACTGAATATATTTTTTTCTGCATCTACCTCTGAAAAAATATTGGGCTTCTAGCTGTGTGTGGGACTTGTTGTATTAGTCCATCTATACTGACCTCCATCAGGTTGCAAACTGAATATAATTTTTTTCTGCATCTAGCTCTGAAAAAATATTTGGCCTTCTAGTAGTGTGTCGGACTTTCTCTATTAGTCCATCTATACTGACCTCCATCAGGTTGCAAATTAAAAATAATTTTTATCTGCATCTACAGTACCTCTGAAAAAATATTTGGCCTTCTAGCAGTGTGTCGGACTTTCTCTATTAGTCCATCTATACTGACCTCCATCAGGTTGCAAATTCAAAATAATTTTTATCTGCATCTACAGTACCTCTGAAAAAATATTTGGGCTTCGAGCTGTGTGTGGGACTTGTTGTATTAGTCCATCTATACTGACCTCCATCAGGTTGCAAACTGAATATATTTTTTTCTGCATCTACCTCTGAAAAAATATTGGGCTTCTAGCTGTGTGTGGGTCTTGTTCTATTAATCCATCTATACAGACCTCCATCAGGTTGCAAACTGAATATAATTTTTTTCTGCATCTAGCTCTGAAAAAATATTTGGCCTTCTAGCAGTGTGTCGGACTTTCTCTATTAGTCTATCTATACTGACCTCCATCAGGTTGCAAATTCAAATTATTTTTTATCTACATCTACAGTACCTCTGAAAAAATATTTGGGCTTCTAGCTGTGTGTGGGACTTGTTGTATTAGTCCATCTATACTGACCTCCATCAGGTTGCAAACTGAATATATTTTTTTCTGCATCTACCTCTGAAAAAATATTGGGCTTCTAGCTGTGTGTGGGACTTGTTGTATTAGTCCATCTATACTGACCTCCATCAGGTTGCAAACTGAATATATTTTTTTCTGCATCTACCTCTGAAAAAATATTGGGCTTCTAGCTGTGTGTGGGACTTGTTGTATTAGTCCATCTATACTGACCTCCATCAGGTTGCAAACTGAATATATTTTTTTCTGCATCTACCTCTGAAAAAATATTGGGCTTCTAGCTGTGTGTGGGACTTGTTCTATTAGTCCATCTATACTGACCTCCATCAGGTTGCAAATTGAATATAATTTTTTTCTGCATCTAACCCAGCCAATAGTTTTGGCCTAATACCACAGTTTGGCCACTCAGCTCTGCTCGGTTACCATCCATTGTTTTTTTGTGCAAACAACTCCAGAGTTGTGAATTAGTTAACCACCAAAATGAGTGGAAAAAGGCCTGCTGCTGGTGGAAAGGGGAATAGGCGTGTTGGGAAGGGGAAAAAAGGTTGTGTCCGTGGGGTAGGTGTTAAAGCAACAGTAACATCTGCAGAAGAAAGACCATCTTCCAGCCAAACTAAAATGTCTACTTCTTTTAGCGGACAATGTGATAAGATCCCTTTCTTACGGCCACGCCAATCGCTACAAATTCCAGATGAGGCACAAAAACAGCAGGTGCTTCAACGGATATCAAGTGCTCCTTTAAGTGGGCTCTCCTCCACATCAACTTCAACATCACAAATACTCCAGTCCTCAAAGGTGTCACCCAAATCGCACTTGCTTCCTCACAGCTCCCAAATCTCCAGCTGCCCATCTGAGTATGAGGTAGAACAGATGGTTGAGTCTGCAGAGCTGTTTACTCATACTATAGCCTGGTAATCAGAGGTCGACTCCAGCGCTTCTGTGAATCCAGACGAGGAAATGATCTACACTGATGCCCAGAATCTTTATGAGTCGGATCCAGGACCAGACGCAGAAGGTTCTGACCATAATGTAGACCCTCATTCCCAAACTGTAACTCCTGTTGGTGGAGACAATGAGGAAGACGATGATAAGACTCAAATACCTGATTGGAGCGACAACTTTAGTTTTTTGTCAGGGCAGGAACAGGTTGGCTCTGAGGACGACGGGTGTGATAACACACAAGGTGATGATGATGAGGTTGGAGATCCCACTTACTGTCAACCCACAGTCAGCCAAGAGATGAGGTCAGCAGAGGAGGTGGAGGAAGATGCTAGTGACGACGAGGTCAGGTTGCGCCTTCCTGGACAGAGACGTAGTACTGGAAGCACGTCAACAACTGCATCCTCAAACACAACTCTGCCTCTCACCACAAGTCGTGGTGGCTCTTCAGGTCGCATGGGTGCTAAGCCTTGCATAGCCTGGGCATTTTTTCAGATCGATAAAGATGACCCAACTCGTGTTATCTGTAACATTTATCAGCAAAAGCTAAGTAGAGGCCAAAAAATACATAGTTTGAGTACTTCATGCATGAACCGGCACATGGACATGAAGCATAAGTTGCAGTGGGAAGCTCAGTGTGCTACAATGCGGCCTAGCCGGCCGGGCCAACCACCGTCTGCCATATCTTGTGCTTCCGCGGCCTCTTCATCCTCTGTGACTGGGGGGACAGCAGTCACACCTGTTTTGGGGCGCAGACCTGCCACCTCTTTACCCGCAACAGCCAGCGTGATTGGCAGGTCATCATTTTCTTTGGAGGTGGTAACACCAGCTGGTGTTGAGCGCTGTCCGACATCGATAGCACCACCTTTGGATCAAGGCAACCTAACATGTCTGCCTGCATCTTCCTCACAGACCGGCAGTTTGCCGGGGACACCCTTATCAACCCCGTCTAAGCACAATAGCCAGCCCTCTGTCCCTCAGATGTGGACAAGTAAAAGACCATTTCCTCCTAGCCATGAGAAAGCTAAGAGGTTGAATTTCACCATCTGCAAGCTCTTGGCTACAGAAATGCTGCCTTTCCGCCTGTTGGACACAGAGGATTTTCGAGACCTTATGTCCGTCGCAGTGCCCCAGTACCAGATGCCCAGTCGGCACTACTTCTCAAAGAAAGGTGTGCCTGCGCTCCACCAGCATGTCGCACACAACATCACCGCTTCTTTGAGAAACTCTGTGTGTGACAGGGTGCATTTCACCACAGACACTTGGACGAGTAGGCATGGACAGGGGCGTTACATGTCGCTGACTGGGCACTGGGTAACTATGGTGACAGCAGGACAAGGGGCTGCTGTCCAAGTCTTGCCGTCCCCACGAGTTGTGCGTCAATCCTCTTTATGTCAAAGTTCCTCCACTGCTTCTGCCTCCTCAACCTCCTCTCGGTCTTCCACCTGCACCCAAAGCCTGTCTGGTCATGCCACAAGCTTTCTAACTGCGCAGAAGGGATCCTGCACACCTCCTTACTATGCTGGCAGTAGGGCTCAACGTCATCAGGCGTTTTTACTTTGAAATGTCTGGGAAATGTGAGTCACACAGCTGAGGAGTTGTGGTCAGCTCTGGAGAACCAATTTCATGAATGGTTGTCTCCACTGGACCTGAAACCAGGGAAGGCCGTGTGCGACAATGATGCAAACCTGGGTGCGGCCCTTCGCCGGGGCAATGTCACACACGTGCCTTGTATGGCTCACGTGTTGAACCTGGTTGTCCAGCAATTTTTAGCCCACTATCCCAGACTAGATGGCCTTCTGCAGAGGGCACGGTCGCTGTGTGCTCACTTCCGCCGTTCGCATCCCGCAGCTCAGCGACTTACATCTCTACAGAAGTCGTTGGGCCTGCCACTTCACCGGCTAAAATGTGATGTGCCTACCCGGTGGAATTCAACTCTGCACATGTTGCAGCGACTGTGGCAGCACCGACAAGCCCTGGTGCAATACGTTCTGACGTATAGCCTGGGCCAACGAGATTCAGAGGTGGGGCAAATCACGCTGGAGGAGTGGTCTCAGATCAGGGACCTATGCACCCTTCTGCACAGTTTTGAAATGGCGACGAAGATGTTTAGTGCTGACGATGCCATTATCAGCATGACTATTCCGGTGATTTACATGCTGGAGCACATGTTAAACAGAATTCGGAGTCAGGTGGTGGCACAAGAGTCAGGTGGTGGCCTTTCTTACCAACACTTCTGTCCGGCTGCCTCGGGCCTCCTCTTGGTAAACTTGGCGCCAGTTTCCCTGACCCTATGTGGTGCCTTCCTAGCGGGTGTAGCGAGGGGCTGCGCCACATAAAATGTCAGAGCCTCCGGTTTCTAGCTGAGGGTCGTTTCCTGCCTCCACTAGTTCGGGGACCGGTCTCCCCCTTTGGCCTGACCCCTCCACGCAGGTGGATTCGGGCGTGCGGTGGCGACTCGCCCGTCCGCACCCCTGGGATCCCTTCATTCCTCGTTCCTGAAGCCTTCTCCACTCCTCTTCCTTCCTTCTCCCTCTTCCAGGCCTGGGCCTCTGTTACTAGGCCCGCCTCCGGAGCAGAGCTCATACAGAGCCCCTGCTCCCTGCCACTTCTGCTCAGACTTCTCTGCACTGAACTAAGATGGTGCCCACCTTTTATACTCCCTTCTCAATGCACCCAGGAACTGCTTCCTCCCTGCTCCTGCACTACAGGGTTCCCCTTCCTCAGTGTTCCCTCCCCCCACTCCAGCCAGGGACAGGGACTGTCGTGCCCATCTCAGGGGCATATTGGTCGCCCTGCCCCACGGCAATGTGGTGTAATGCATGCAGGTGTCGGGTCCTGATCCACACTCCATCCTTACCTGAGAGTGAGATATCACACCTCTGGGTGAGGTGCAATACGTCTGTAGCAACCGAGCCCTCAGGGTGCTACAGTTCCATTTATCTTCAGCCTAGGTGACGTATTGCGATACAGGGCCGTGATTTTGGCTATAAAAGGGTCCCCTAGACCCCTACCCCAAGCTTTTTAAGAGAATCATATATGGCGTGCCAGGAGACTCTATGGAATGCTTTCTCAGCATCCAACGAGAGTATCTAATTACAAATTTTTAACTGCATCTAGCCCAGTAAATACTTTGTGCCTAGTAGCAGTGTCTGCTAGTGAGCGGATTATCCCGGCTGTTAAGCAAGCTACACCACCTGTAGTTTAGACACTTAATTTTTTCAAAGGAAATGCTTCGGGACCATGGGATACTTAGTGAAGAGCATCAGGAGGCACCCCAAGGCATAGGGGCTGGGACTGGCAGTAGGATGCCTTGCGGTGGACAGCCGAGCTCGATCCTTATAAAAGCTTTTTAACTGCAGCAGCTTTAGCGGACGCTACTGGAGCTGGAATTACCGCGGCTGCTGGCATGAGACTTGCCCTCCAATAGATTCTTGTAAATGGATTTAAAGTGTATTCATTCAAATTAGAGAGACAATTTAAATTAAAAAGCTTAGAGCTGCCTCCACCACAGGGGGGCTCGCTCGACCCACCAGCGGACAGGCACCAGTATTGGGAGAGGGGGGCTGGCCGTCAGGGTGCACCGCGGCTCTGGCACAAACCCGGCGACACGGAGGTGGCACGGGCAGGAGCGGACTGGCCGTGTCGGCTTCTCACTTTTTGGATTTTAGAAGGGCATGACATGCCTATATCTGTGTCTCCCCCTCCTTTTACTCCTCCACCTCTTTTATTTTCGCATGACTATATGTACTTGTCACTTTTCCATGTGTTAGTTATGTCATCTGAGCAGTTTGTCAGCTTTAGGACACCTTTGAAGGTGTTTTCTATGTGTTTCTATGTGTTTTTGTTTGCCTGCCATTGGTTTTAACGGTGTTCGAAGGTGTTCGACGAACAGTTCGACGAACAGTTCGGCGAACACACGGGTGTTCGACGAACCGAACCGAACTCGAACACTACAGGGGTGGCTCAACACTATTATCAACCCCGTCAAAGCACAACAGCCAGCCCTCAGTCCCTCAGATGTGGACAAGTAAAAGACCATTTCCTCCTAGCCATGAGAAAGCTAAGAGGTTGAATTTCACCATCTGCAAGCTCTTGGCTACAGAAATGCTGCCTTTCCGCCTGGTGGACACAGAGGATTTTCGAGACCTTATGTCCGTCGCAGTGCCCCAGTACCAGATGCCCAGTCGGCAATACTTCTCAAAGAAAGGTGTGCCTGCGCTCCACCGGCATGTCGCACACAACATCACCGCTTCTTTGAGAAACTCTGTGTGTGACAGGGTGAATTTCACCACAGACACTTGTTACATGTCGCTGACTGGGCACTGGGTAACTATGGTGACAGCAGGACAAGGGGCTGCTGTCCAAGTCTTGCCGTCCCCACGAGTTGTGCGTCAATCCTCTTTATGTCAAAGTTCCTCCACTGCTTCTGCCTCCTCAACCTCCTCTCGGTCCTCCACCTGCACCCAAAGCCTGTCTGGTCATGCCACAAGCTTTCTAACTGCGCAGAAGGGATCCTGCACACCTCCTTACTATGCTGGCAGTAGGGCTCAACGTCATCAGGCGGTTTTTACTTTAAAATGTCTGGGAAATGTGAGTCACACAGCTGAGGAGTTGAGGTCAGCTCTGGAGAACCAATTTCATGAATGGTTGTCTCCACTGGACCTGAAACCAGGGAAGGCCATGTGCGACAATGCTGCAAACCTGGGTGCGGCCCTTCGCCGGGGCAATGTCACACACGTGCCTTGTATGGCTCACGTGTTGAACCTGGTTGTCCAGCAATTTTTAGCCCACTATTCCGGACTAGATGGCCTTCTGCAGAGGGCACGGTCGCTGTGTGCTCACTTCCGCCGTTCGCATCCCGCAGCTCAGCGACTTACATCTCTACAGAAGTCGTTGGGCCTGCCACTTCACCGGCTAAAATGCGATGTGCCTACCCGGTGGAATTCAACTCTGCACATGTTGCAGCGACTGTGGCAGCACCGACAATCCCTGGTGCAGTACGTTCTGACGTATAGCCTGGGCCAACGGGATCCAGAGGTGGGGCAAATCACGCTGGAGGAGTGGTCTCAGATCAGGGAAAATGGCAACGAAGATGTTTAGTGGTGACGATGCCATTATCAGCATGACTATTCCGGTGATTTACATGCTGGAGCACATGTTAAACAGAATTTGGAATCAGGTGGTGGCACAAGAGGAGGTGGAGGAAGTAGAGGAGGAGGAGTTGTATGCGGAAGGGCTAACATCTGCAAGGTCCAGACGGTCGGCAGCACCAAGGCGGCAGGCATGTGAGGGTGGGGAAGATGGTTTTACCAGGGCGCATGGTAGCAGCCAAACTAGTGAGGAAGGTGCAGGAGCCCAGGAAGAAGTGAAGGACGAACTGATGGAAGACTCATCAGATGAGGGAGACCTTGATCACATTTCTGTTGTGCGAGGTTGGGGGGAGAGGACAGAGGAAGGAAGCATGATTGTTACCTCGCCACCAACACAACAGGGACTTGGTGCTCCTGGATGCGCAAGACACATGAGTGCCTTCTTGCTGCACTACCTGCAACATGACCCTCGAATTGGGAGAATTAGAAATAATCCTGACTACTGGGTTGCCACACTGTTAGATCCCCGGTACAAAAGTAAATTTGCAGAAATAATTTCTGCCATAGAAAGGGATGCACGCATGCAGGAGTATCAGCAGAGACTGTTGCAGAATCTTACATGTGCTTTTCCACAAAACACCAGTGGTGCACGTAGTGAACCTCACAGTTCCAACTTGCCAACCGTGGGACCGTCGAGTGTTCAGCACTCAAACCGTAACAGAAACACAGTATCTGCTGGTAACATCAATTTTGCGGAATCATTTCACCACTTTTTTAGCTCATCCTTTGCAAGGCCACAGGAGACAAGAAGTCTGACACATAGTCAACGCCTAGAGACGATGGTACAGGAGTATCTCCAAGTAAACAATTTAAATAATAAAAATATGGGAGGAAGAGAAACCAATCACAAACTAAAATGTTTTTATACAAATGCACAAAGCATGGGCAACAAACAAGGAGAATTGGAACTACTAATGCAGGAAAAGGAATATGATGTCATTGGAATCACTGAAACTTGGTGGGATGATACACATGCTTGGAATAAAAGGCTAAAAGGATACAACTTATTTGCAAGAAACAGACTTGATAAACGAGGAGGAGGTGTTGCATTGTATGTTAGAAAAGCGTATATCTGCACAGAGATTGAAGCTTCAGAGACTGGGAGTTCTGTGGAAACTGTTTGGGTAAGAATACAAGGAGAGAACAACGGAAAGGACACCATTGTAGGCATTTACTACAGGCCACCTGGGCAAGCTGAAGATATGGATGAACTCTTTATGTATCAAATGACCAAGTTCTCCAAAAAATATGACGTAGTGGTCATGGGAGATTTCAACTATCCAGACATTTGTTGGGAATCTCTCTCAAGTAAAACTAACAGGTCAAGCAAATTCTTATCCTCTCTTGCTGACAACTTTATCTTCCAAAAGGTAGGGGAGAAAACAAGGGGATCTGCTACTTTGGATCTAATCCTTATAAACAGGGAGGAAATGGTTGAGGAGGTAAAGGTGGCTGGGACCCTAGGAGGCAGCGATCATGCTATTATAGAATTTTGGATAACTAGAGGAGGAAGACATGTGAAGACTCAAACTTCAAGGTTAGATTTTAGAAAGGCAGATTTTAAGAGACTCAGAAAGAGAATAGGAGGGATCCAATGACTGGATGCCCTTAAGGACAAAAATGTCCAAGAAGGATGGGAAATTTTTAAAAATGAGATTCTCAAAGCACAATCGTTAACAATCCCGAAAAGTAGGAAGAATGGGAAGCATTTAAGGAAACCAGGATGGATGAACACAGAACTTAAACACATGCTAAAAAGAAAGAAAGAAATGTTTATTAAATGGAAAGAGGGAGGCATATCTAAAGAAGATTATAATGCAGTCTGCAGATCCTGCAGGGCACGTATCAGGTTAGCTAAAGCTGACAATGAATTAAGGCTTGCAAGAGATGTCAAAAGCAATAAAAAAGGATTTTGGGGGTATGTCAAAAGTAAAAGAAAAGTCAAAGATGCTATAGGATTTTTACAGGATGAAAATGGAGAAATGGTAAGAGAGGATGTTGAGAAGGCCGAACTTTTTAATTCCTATTTTGCATCTGTTTTCTCTCAGAAAGAAAATGTAACATCAACTGATCTTCACTGTCCTTTTAAAGGAATAGAGGAATCCAAGTTATCTGTAAACAGAAAGATTGTGAGGGAATATTTAGCTAAGATAAATGAGTTCAAGTCTCCAGGTCCAGATGAATTACACCCCAGAGTACTGAAGGAGATCGTAGAAGAAATTTTAGAACCACTCTCCATAATCTTTGAAAATTCTTGGAGAACAGGAGAAGTCCCAGAAGACTGGAGAAGAGCAAATGTTGTTCCTATCTTCAAAAAGGGGAAGAAGGTGGACCCAGGGAACTATAGGCCGGTGAGTCTGACTTCTATACCAGGAAAGATCTTTGAACAAATTATTAAACAACATATATGTAAGTACATGGATAAGAATGAAGTGATTAACCAGAGTCAGCATGGGTTTGTAACTAACAAGTCATGTCAGACTAACTTAATTTCCTTCTATGACAGAATCACTGACTGGGTGGATCAGGGAAATGCTGTAGATATAGTATATCTTGACTTCAGCAAAGCATTTGACAAAGTATCTCACAAAATCCTTATTGAAAAAATGACCAAGTATGCAATGGACCAGGCAACTGTTAGGTGGATTCATAACTGGCTTAGTGATCGGACTCAAAGGGTGGTTGTAAATGGCTTCACATCCAGCTGGATGAATGTCTCAAGTGGGGTACCACAGGGCTCCGTCCTGGGACCTGTATTGTTCAACATCTTTATCAATGATTTAGATGAAGGAATTGAGGGTAAACTGATTAAATTTGCTGATGACACAAAGCTAGGAGGGATAGCTAATACTAGAGAAAAGAGAGAGAGGATTCAAAAAGACCTAAATAAACTGGAGCAGTGGGCAGCAACCAACAGAATGGTTTTTAACAGGGAAAAATGCAAAGTACTACATCTGGGCAATAAAAATAAAAAAAGCATATACAGAATGGGAGGAATAGAGCTAAGCAACAGTACATGTGAAAAAGACTTAGGTATACTAATAGATCATAGACTGAACATGAGTCAACAGTGTGATGCAGCAGCAAAAAAGGCAAATACAATTCTGGGATGTATTAACAGAAGCATACAGTCTAGATCACGTGAAGTCATTATCGGTCTTTACTCCTCTTTGGTCAGACCTCATCTGGAATACTGTGTACAGTTTTGGGCACCACATTTTAAAAAAGACATAGACAAACTGGAGCAAGTTCAGAGAAGAGCGACCAGAATGGTGACTGGTCTGCAAACCATGTCCTTTGAGGAACGGTTGCAGGATTTGGGAATGTTTAGCTTGCAAAAAAGAAGACTGAGAGGAGACTTAATAGCTGTCTACAAATATGTCAAGGGCTGTCACATTGTAGAAGGATCATCTTTATTCTCATTTGCACAAGGAAAGACTAGAAGCAATGGGATGAAACTAAATGGGAGGAGACACAGATTAGATATTAGAAAAAACTTTTTGACAGTTAGGGTGATTAATGAGTGGAACAGGCTGCCACGAGAGGTGGTTAGTTCCCCTTCAATGGACGTCTTCAAACAGAGGCTGGACAGACATCTGTCTGAGATGATCTAGTGAATCCTGCTTTGAGCAGGGGGTTGGACCAGATGACCCAGGAGGTCCCTTCCAACTCTACCATTCTATGATTCTATGATTCTAAACATTGAAGCCATGACTGTGTCACTGGACTCTTGCTCTTTTTGGGCTTCCAATCTGGATAAATGGCTGGAGCTCGCCACTTACGCCTTGGAGATCTTGTCATGCCCCGCAGCAAGCGTTCTGTCTGAACGTTTGTTCAGCACTGCTGGTGGTGTGCTGAGAGATAAGCGTACGCGGCTCTCCACTGATGATGTAGAGAGACTCACGTTCATAAAGATGAACAAATCATGGATCCGAAACGACTTTTCTACCTCTGTGTCATCCTGGGGAGAGTAAAAGCTTGATGATTGGTTAAAATCACCTCCCAACCGTTTTAAGCTTTCAAATTACTAATCATGTTTATCTGTATCTTGGTTGGAAAATAATTTGGGCTTTGTAGCAGTGTGCAGTACTGATTCTATTAGGCCATCTATACTAAGCTCCACCAGATTTAAAATTAATAATAATTTTTAGCTGCATCTAGCCCGGAAAATAATTTTGGGGCTCCGAGATGCGCAAGACACATAAGTGCCTTCTTGCTGCACTACCTGCAACATGACCCTGAGATTGTCAGAATTCGAAGTAATCCTGACTACTGGGTTGCCACACTCTTAGATCCCCCACACTCTTCGATCAACCTTTTCATTTTAATAAAGAACAAAAAAATGGTCATTTTGGAAATTATAAGCATTAACAGGTTATTAGAAACTGAAATCTAACAGTTTTCAACTCAAAACTTTATTCTAGGTGATGTTACATTTGCACATAGGACCCCTTGTTCGAAAGGAGCTTCTGAACTCTCTCGTCCATTGAATTTGTCAGGTTTTGGATGGTTTCTGCTTCAATTGTTTTGCATGAGGACAGAATACCCTCCAGAGCTGTTGCTTAGATGTGAACTGCCTCCCGCCGTCATAGACACTCCTTTTGTTGATGCTCCAGAGGTTCTCAATGGGGTAGAGGTCAGGGGAGCATGGGGGTCACATCATAAGTTTGTCCCCTTTTATGCCCATATCAGCCAGAGATGCAGATGTATTATGTGCAGCATGAGACGGTGCATTATCATGCATGAAAATGATCTTGCTGCGGAATACACGGTTCTTCTTCTTAAACCATGGCAGGAAGTGCTGTTTGAGAAACTCAACATACATTATGGAGTTCATCTTTACCCCTTTAGGGATCCTAAAGGGGCTGACAATCTCTCTCCCCATGATTCCAGCCCAAAACATTACTCCACCTCCTCCTTGTTGGCGCTGTAGCCATGTTTGCGTGGGGTGTCCATCAACCAGCCATCCTCCACTCCATCCATCTGGACCATCGAGAATTGCACGGCACTCATCCGTGAACAAAACAGTTTTGAAATCAGTCTTCATGTAATGTTTGGCCCACTGGAGCCGTTTCAGCTTGTGTGCAGTGGATAGAGGAGGTCGACAGGATGGCATACGCACAGCTGCAAACCTCTGAAGGACCCTGCATCTTGTTGTTCGGGGGACGTTAGAGGCACCAGCAGCTTCAAAAACTTGTCTGTTGCTATGACAAGGCTTCTTTGCTGCTGCTCTTTTAACCTGACGTAATTGCCTGTAGGAAAGAGTCCTCAATTTGCCCTTATCAGCATGCACACGTGTGTACTGTGAATCAGCTACATACTTCTTGATTGCCAAGACACTTCATCCTGATCATCGCACAATGTTGATTGTAGTCATGCCTTGACCTAAACACTCCACAATTTGTTGCTTCTCAGCAGCCGACACATCCTTTTTATTTCCCATTTTGGCAGAAAATGTAGGCTGCCTAATAATGTGGGACAGCCTTCTTAAGTAGTCTTGCCATTCATTGGACACACCTGCCAAACTAATTAGCACAGGTGTCTGCAATTGCTTACAGTGATATAAAGAGCCCTGACACACATCACCATCAATGAGTTTAACTGACAAACAAATTCTTCCCTTATCACTCCTAAACACTTTTTGCATAATAATTTGGAACACAGTGTACATGTGCTTTTCCACAAAACACCAGTGGTTCACATAGTGAATCTTACAGTTCTAACTTGCCAACCGTTGTCTGTATGGAGTTGTTCAATAAAGGGCCCAAAATTAAGATAACATAGACGGGAGAGGTCTCTATGAATAGGAATTCCTAAGAATTTGATACCCTGTGAGGGCCAGGCAAAGGGAAAGTTGGACTGGATGGAATCCTGTATGGATTTGGGGAGGGAGACATCGAGGGCCTCAGACTTCGCTGTATTGATTTTAAAATTTGACCATGTAACAAAGTGATCTATTTCAGCCATAACAGCAGGGATGGATATATGTGATTGAGTGATATATACTAGGACATCATCAGCAAATAGAGAGCACTTGTACTCGGTGCCTCCCACCTCAATCCACCTAATATTGGGGTTATGGCGAATTGATGAGAGCAGGTGCTCAGTCACTAGGATGTATATGAGAGGGGACAGAGGACATCCCTGCCTTAACCCATTGGTGATTATGAAAGGTGATGAAAATGTTCTGACGCGCCCCCTGGGCCTTGGGACATCCGGAGCCGGACCCTTTTTGGTGGATGCTGGAGGTTGTAGTCTCCGTGTCGGCGACCCGGTTCCATGGCTCAGGGCTGTCAAACCAGTGGCGGAACTATTTATGTGGTTTTGATGTTTAAATGTCCAACTACGCCACCCATGGATTGCGGTCAGAGTGAACCGCCACTGCAGGGCAGACCGCTGAGGCTGGTGTTGTGGGTGCAGCAGAGCGTAGCATAACTCCCCACGGGAGGAGTATAGCCTCAGGGCAGTGTATGCGGAGGATGGGGGAGATGGTGCAGGGCAGCAGCAGTAACGACATGGAGTCAGTGATGCAGTCCAGGGCCTTTACTCACAGTTCTTATTATCCAGACCACTTCTGCAGGTAACGGCTGCCCACGTCGTACTGTGCTCACCAGGTGAGGGGCTCAGACAACTCCCAGATAACTTTGGAGCGCTTCACAGGACCCCCTTTGTGTGTCCTTTGTCTGGTCTTTCTTACCAATCCTTCTGTCCGGCTGCCTCGGGCCTCCTCTTGGTAAACTTGGCGCCAGTTTCCCTGACCCTATGTGCTGCCCTTCTAGCGGGTGTAGCGAGGGGCTGCGCCACATAAAATGTCACAGCCTTCGGTTTCTAGCTGAGGGTCGTTTCCCGCCTCCACTAGTTTCGGGGACCGGTCTCCCCCTTTGGCCTGACCCCTCCATGCAGGTGGATTCGGGCGTGCAGTGGCGACTCGCCCGTCCACACCCCTGGGATCCCTTCGTTTCTCATTCCTGAAGCCTTCTCCGCTCCCCTTCCTTCCTTCTCCCTCTTCCAGGCCTGGGCCTCTGTTACTAGGCCCGCCTCTGGAGCAGAGCTCATGCAGAGCCCCTGCTCCCTGTCAATTCTGCTCAGACTTCTCTGCACTGAACTAAGATGGTGCCCACCTTTTATACTCCCTTCTCAATGCACCCAGGAACTGCTTCCTCCCTGCTCCTGCACTACAGGGTTCCCCTTCCTCAGTGTTCCCTCCCCTCACTCCAGCCAGGGACAGGGACTGTCGTGCCCATCTCAGGGGCATATTGGTCGCCCTGCCCCACGGCAATGTGGTGTAATGCATGCAGGTGTCGGGGTCCTAATCCACACTCCACAGAGTGACATATCACACCTCTGGGTGAGGTGCAATACCTCTGCAGCAACCGAGCCCTCGGGGTGCTACAGTTCCATTTATCTTCAGCCTAGGTGATGCATTGCGATACAGGGCCGTGATTTTGGCTATAAAAGGGTCCCCTAGACCCCTACCCCAAGCTTTTTAAGAGAATAATATATGGCGTGCCAGGAGACTCTATGGAATGCTTTCTCAGCATCCAACGAGAGTATCTAATTACAAATTTTTAACTGCATCTAGCCCAGGAAATACTTTGTGCCTAGTAGCAGTGTCTGCTAGTCAGCGGATTATCCCGGCTGTTAAGCAAGCTACACCACCTGTAGTTTGGACACTTAATTTTTTCAAAGGAAATTCTTCGGGACCACGGGATACTCAGTGAAGAGCATCAGGAGGCACCCCAAGGCATAGGGGCTGGGACTGGCGGTAGGACGCCTTGCGGTGGACAGCCGAGCTCGATCCTTATAAAAGCTTTTTAACTGCAGCAGCTTTAGTGGACGCTACTGGAGCTGGAAATACGCGGCTGCTGGCATGAGACTTGCCCTTCAATAGATCCTTGTAAAAGGATTTAAAGTGTATTCATTCAAATTAGAGAGACAATTTAAATTAAAAAGCTTAGAGCTGCCTCCACCACAGGGGGCTCGCTCGACCCACCAGCGGACAGGCACCAGTATTGGGAGAGGGGGCCTGGCCGTCAGGGTCCACCGCGGCTCTGGCAAAAACGGAGGTGGCACGGGCAGGACCAGACTGGCCGTGTCGGCTTCTCACTTTTTGGATTATAGAAGGGCATGACATGCCTATATCTGTGTCTCCCCCTCCTTTTACTCTTCCACCTCTTTTCTTTTCGCATGACTATATGTACTTGTCACTTTTCCATGTGTTAGTTATGTCTTCTGAGCAGTTTGTCAGCTTTTGGACACCTTTGAAGGTGTTTTCTATGTGTTTCTATGTGTTTTTGTTTGCCTTCCATTGGTTTTAACGGTGTTCGAAGGTGTTTGACGAACAGTTCGACGAACAGTTCTGTGAACACAAGGGTGTTCGACGTAACGAACCGAACTCGAACACTACGGGGGTGGCTCAACACTAGTGTTAAAGCAACAGTAACATCTGCAGAAGAAAGACCATCTTCCAGCCAAACTAAGATGTCTACTTCTTTTAGCGGACAATGTGATAAGATCCTTTTCTTACGGCCACGCCAATCGCTACAAATTCCAGATGAGGCACAAAAACAGCAGGTGCTTCAACGGATATCAAGTGCTCCTTTAAGTGGGCTCTCCTCCACCTCAGCTTCAACATCACAAATACTCCAGTCCTCAGAGGTGTCACCCAAATTGCACTTGCTTCCTGACAGCTCCCAAGTCTCCAGCTGCCCGTCTGAGTATGGGGTAGAACAGATGGTTGAGTCTGCAGAGCTGTTTACTCATACTATAGCCTGGGAATCAGAGGTCGGCTCCAGAGCTTCTGTGAATCCAGACGAGGAAATGTTCTGCACTGATGCCCAGAAACAGACGCAGAAGGTTCTGACCATAATGTAGACCCTCGTTCCCAAACTGTAACTCCTGTTGGTGGAGACAATGAGGAAGACGATGATGAGACTCAAATACCTGATTGGAGCGACAACTTGAGTTTTTTGTCAGGGCAGGAACAGGTTGGCTCTGAGGACGACGGGTGTGATAACACACAGGGTGATGATGACGAGGTTGGAGATCCCACTTACTGTCAACCCACAGTCAGCCAGTCGATGAGGTCAGCAGAGGAGGTGGAGGAGGATGCTAGTGACGACGAGGTCAGGTTGCGCCTTCCTGGACAGAGACGTAGTACTGGAAGCACGTCAACAACTGCATCCTCAAACACAACTCTGCCTCTGGCCACAAGTCGTGGTGGCTCTTCAGGTCGCATGGGTGCTAAGCCTTGCATAGCCTGGGCATTTTTTCAGATCCATAAGGATGACCCAACTCGTGTTATCTGTAACATTTGTCAGCAAAAGCTAAGTAGAGGCCAAGAAATACATAGTTTGAGTACTTCATGCATGAACCGGCACATGGATATGAAGCATAAGTTGCAGTGGGAAGCTCACTGTGCTACAATGCGGCCTAGCCGGCCGGGCCAACCGCCGTCTGCCACATCTTGTGCATCCGCGGCCTCTTCTTCCTCTGTGACTGGGGGGACAGCAGTCACACCTGTTTTGGGATGCAGACCTGCCACCTCTTTACCCGCAACAGCCAGCGTGATTGGCAGATCATCATTTTCTTTGGAGGTGGAAACAACAGCTGGTGTTCAGCGCTGTCCGACATCAATAGCGCCACCTTTGGATCAAGGCAACCTAACATGTCCGCCTGCATCTTCCTCACAGACCAGCAGTTTTCCGGGGACACCCTTCTCAACCCCATCTAAGCACAACAGCCAGCCCTCGGTCCCTCAGATGTGGACAAGTAAAAGATCATTTCCTCCTAGCCATGAGAAAGCTAAGAGGTTGAATTTCACCATCTGCAAGCTCTTGGCTACAGAAATGCTGCCTTTCCGCCTGGTGGACACAAAGGATTTTCGAGACCTTATGTCCGTCGCAGTGCCCCAGTACCAGATGCCCAGTCGACAATACTTCTCAAAGAAAGGTGTGCCTGCACTCCACCGGCATGTCGCACACAACATCACCGCTTCTTTGAGAAACTCTGTGTGTGACAGGGTGCATTTCACCACAGACAATTGGACGAGTAGGCATGGACAGGGGCATTACATGTCGCTGACTGGGCACTGGGTAACTATGGTGACAGCAGGACAAGGGGCTGCTGTCCAAGTCTTGCCGTCCCCACAAGTTGTGCGTCAGTCCTCTTTATCTCGAAGTTCCTCCACTGCTTCTGCCTCCTCAACCTCCTCTCGGTCCTCCACCTGCACCCAAAGCCTGTCTGGTCATGCCACAAGCTTTCTAACTGCGCAGAAGGGATCCTGCACACCTCCTTACTATGCTGGAAGCAGGGCTCAACGTCATCAGGAGGTTTTTACTTTGAAATGTCTGGGAAATGTGAGTCACCCAGCTGAGGAGTTGTGGTCAGCTCTGGAGAACCAGTTTCATGAATGGTTGTCTCCACTGGACCTGAAACCAGAGAAGGCCGTGTGCAACAATGCTGCAAAGCTGGGTGCGGCCCTTCGCCGGGGTAATGTCACACACGTGCCTAGTATGGCTCATGTGTTGAACCTGGTTGTCCAGCAATTTTTAGCCCACTATCCCGGACTAGATGGCCTTCTGCAGAGGGCACGGTCGCTGCGTGCTCACTTCCGCCGTTCGCATCCCGCAGCTCAGCGACTTACATCTCTACAGAAGTCGTTGGGCCAGCCACTTCACCGGCTAAAATGCGATGTGCCTACCCAGTGGAATTCAACTCTGCACATGTTGCAGCGACTGTGGCAGCACCCACAAGCCCTGGTGAAATATGTTCTTATGTATAGCCTGGGCCAACGAGATCCAGAGATAGGGCTAATCACGCTGGAGGAGTGGTCTCAGATCAGGGACCTATGCACCCTTCTCCACAGTTTTGAAATGGCAACGAAGATGTTTAGTTCTGACGATGCCATTATCAGCATGACTATTCCGGTGATTTACATGCTGGAGCACATTTTAAACAGAATTCGGAGTCAGGTGGTGGCACAAGAGGAGGTGGAGGAAGTAGAGGAGGAGGAGTTGTATGCGGAAGGGCTAACATCTGCAAGGTCCAGACGGTCGGCAGAACCAAGGCGGCAGGCATGTGAGGGTGGGGAAGATGGTTTTACCAGGGCGCATGGTAGCAGCCAAACTAGTGAGGAAGGTGCAGGAGCCCAGAACGAAGTGGAGGACGAACTGATGGAAGACTCATCAGATGAGGGAGACCTTGATCACATTTCTGTTGTGCGAGGTTGGGGGGAGAGGGCAGAGGAAGGAAGCATGATTGTTACCTCGCCACCAATACAACAGGGACTTGGTGCTCCTGGATGCGCAAGACACATGAGTGCCTTCTTGCTGCACTACCTGCAACATGACCCCCGAATTGTGAGAATTAGAAATAATCCTGACTACTGGGTTGCCACACTGTTAGATCCCCGGTACAAAAGTAAGTTTGCAGAAATTATTCCTGCCATAGAAAGGGATGCACGCATGCAGGAGTATCAGCAGAGACTGTTGCAGAATCTTACATGTGCTTTTCTTCAAAACACCAGTGGTGCACGTAGTGAATCTCACAGTTCCAACTTGCCAACCATGGGACCGTCGAGTGTTCAGCACTCAAAACGTAACAGAAACACAGTATCTGCTGGTAACATCAATTTTGCAGAATCATTTCACCACTTTTTTAGCCCATCCTTTGCAAGGCCACAGGAGACAAGAAGTCTGACACATAGTCAACACCTAGAGACGATGGTACAGGAGTATCTCCAAGTAAACATTGAAGCCATGACTGTGTCACTGGACCCTTGCTCTTTTTGGGCCTCTAATCTGGATAAATGGCCGGAGCTCGCCACTTACGCCTTGGAGATCTTGTCATGCCCCGCAGCAAGCGTTCTGTCTGAACGTGTGTTCAGCGCTGCTGGTGGTGTGCTGACAGATAAGCGCACGCGGCTCTCCACTGATAATGTAGACAGACTCACGTTCATAAAGATGAACAAATCATGGATCCGAAAGGACTTTTCTACCCCTGTGTCATTCCTGGGAAGAGTAAAAGCTTGATGATTTGTTAAAATCACCTCACCAACCTTTTAAAGCTTTCAAATTACTAATCATGTTTATCTGTATCTTGGCTGGAAAATAATTTGGGCCTTGTAGCAGTGTGCTATACTGATTCTATTAGGCCATCTATACTAAACTTCACCAGATTTAAAATTACTAATCATGTTTATCTGTATCTTGGCTGGAAAATAATTTGGGCCTTGTAGCAGTGTGCAGTACTGATTCTATTAGGCCATCTATACTAAACTCCACCAGATTTAAAATTACTAATCATGTTTATCTGTATCTTGGCTGGAAAATAATTTGGGCCTTGTAGCAGTGTGCAGTACTGATTCTATTAGGCCATCTATACTAAGCTCCATCAGCTTTCAAATTAATAATAATTTTTAGCTGCATCTAGCCCGGAAAATAATTTTGGGGCTCCTAGATGCGCAAGACACATGAGTGCCTTCTTACTGCACTACTTGCAACATGACCCTCAGATTGTCAGAATTCGAAATAATCCTGACTACTGGGTTGCCACACTCTTAGATCCCTCACACTCTTCGATCAACCTTTTCATTTTAATAAAGAGCAAAAAAATAGTCATTTTTGAAATTTTAAGCATTAGCAGGTTATTAGAAACTGAAATCAAACAGTTTTCAACTCAAAACTTTATTCTAGGTGATGTTACATTTGCACATAGGACCACTTGTTCGAAAGCAGCTTCTGAACTCTCTCGTCCATTGAATTTGTCAGGTTTTGATGGTTTCTGCTTCATTTGTTTTGCATGAGGACAGAATACCCTCCCAGAGCTGTTGCTTAGATGTGAACTGCCTCCCGCCATCATAGACACTCCTTTTGAAGATGCTCCAGAGGTTCTCAATGGGGTTGAGGTCAGGGGAGCATGGGGGTCACACCATAAGTTTGTCCCCTTTTATGCCCATATCAGCCAGAGATGCAGATGTGTTATGTGCAGCATGAGACGGTGCATTATCATGCATGAAAATGATCTTGCTGCGGAATGCATGGTTCTTCTTCTTGAACTATGGCAGGAAGTGCCGTTTGAGAAACTCCACATACATTATGGAGTTCATCTTTACCCCTTCAGGGATCCTAAAGGGGCCGACAATCTCTCTCCCCATGATTCCAGCCCAAAACATTACTCCACCTCCTCCTTGTTGGTGCCGTAGCCATGTTTGCATGGGGTGTCCATCAACCAGCCATCCTCCACTCCATCCATCTGGACTATCGAGCGTTGCACGGCACTCATCGGTGAACAAAACAGTTTTGAAGTCAGTCTTCATTTATTGTTTGGCCCACTGGAGCCGTTTCTGCTTGTGTACAGTGACTAGAGGAGGTCGACAGGATGGCTTACGCACAGCTGCAAACCTCTGAAGGACCCTGCATCTTGTTCTTCAGGGGACGTTGGAGGCACCAACAGCTTCAAAAACTTGTCTGCTGCTATGACAAGGCTTTTTTGCCGCTGCTCTTTTAACCTGACGTAATTGCCTGTAGTAAAGAGTCCTCAATTTTCCCTTATTAGCACGCACACGTGTGTACTGTGAATCAGCTACATACTTCTTGATTGTGCGATGATCAGGATAAAGTGTCTTGGCAATGTTGATTGTAGTCATGGCTTGACCTAAGCACTCCACAATTTGTTGCTTCTCAGCAGCCGACACATCCTTTTTCTTTCCCATTTTGGCAGAAAATGTAGGCTGCTTAATAATGTGGGACAGCCTTCTTAAGTAGTCTTGCCTTTCATTGGACACACCTGCGAATCTAATTAGCACAGGTGTCTGCAATTGCTTACAGTGATATAAAGAGCCCTGACACACATCACCATCAATGAGTTTAACTGACAAACAAAAAAATTCTTACCTTATCACTCCTAAACACTTTTTGCATAATAATTTGGAACACAGTGTACATGTGCTTTTCCACAAAACACCAGTGGTTCACGTAGTGAATCTTATAGTTCTAACTTGCCAACCGTGGTCTGTATGAAGTTGTTCAATAAAGGGCCCAAAATTAAGATAACATAGACGGGAGAGGTCTCTATGAATAGGAATTCCTAAGTATTTAATACCCTGTGAGGGCCAGGCAAAGGGAAAGTTGGACTGGATGGAATCCTGTATGGATTTGGGGAGGGAGACATCGAGGGCCTCAGACTTCGCTGTATTGATTTTAAAATTTGACCATGTAACAAAGTGATCTATTTCAGCCATAACAGCAAGGATGGATATATGTGATTGAGTGATATATACTAGGACATCATCAGCAAATGCAGAGCACTTGTACTCGGTGCCTCCCACCTCAATCCACCTAATATTGGGGTTATGGCGAATCCATGAGAGCAGGTGCTCCATCACTAGGATGTATAAGAGAGGGGACAGAGGACATCCCTGCCTTGTCCCATTGGTGATTATGAAAGGTGATGAAAATGTTCCATTTATCTTCAGCCTAGGTGACGTATTGTGATACAGGACGGTGATTTTGCCTATAAAAGGGTCCCCTAGACCCCTACCCCAAACTTTTTAAGAGAATAATATATGGCGTGCCAGGAGACTCTATGGAATGCTTTTTCAGCATCCAACGAGAGTATCTAATTACAAATTTTTAACTGCATCTAGCCCAGGAAATACTTTGTGCCTAGTAGCAGTGTCTGCTAGTCAGCGGATTATCCCAGCTGTTAAGCAAGCTACACCACCTGTAGTTTGGACACTTTATTTTTTCAAAGGAAATGGTTTGGGCCCCTGGGACACTCAGTGAAGAGCATCGGGGAGGCACCCCAAGGCACAGGAGCTGGGACTGGCGGTAGGACGCCTTGCGGTTGACCGCCAAGCTCGATCCTTATAAAAGCTTTTTAACTGCAGCAGCTTTAGTGGACGCTACTGGAGCTGGAACTCTTTTTTATTATAAAAATACAAAAACACATATACAAAACACAAAAACCAAACCAAAAATACAAACATTATACAACAAACAAAAACCCAACAAGACATAACCTAAAATCTGAAATTATATAGAGTCCAACAGAAACATACGACACAAGAAGTCCACGTTCTTCAGGAGACTCCCTAGGAGATCCCCCAGCAAGGGAAGACCCTCCATACCTCCAGGGTGCGCCCTAAAGCGCACCCGACCCCTAACATACACAACATTCATACCTGCACATTCATGCCTAACCCCCTTACAAAAAGGAAAAACTAAAAAACTGGCCCATCGCCAAAAATAATAGATAGGCCACCTGGCCAAAAACTTACTCTATAACACTACAACACAGAAAACCTCCTTTTTTCTTTTTTTATTTATTTATTTACTTTTTTTTTTTTTTTCCTACCACCATTTTTTAAACACCCAAGGTCCCACGATAGTCTGTGGCCTTATCACAGCAAGGTCCCACGAAAGTTTGTGGCCATTAGATACACACATAACGGGTCCTTTTTCCCGCATCCCGTAGGACGTCCATTTTCCCAAAACCCCTCCCCCCTGGAACCTCCCACCCAACTTACACTAAACCCCTCCCCGCGCAAATTACACATACATAAAATACACAACATAACTATACATGTACATACACTACACATCATAACCATAGCAATAACACAACATAACGATAGCACAAAAAAAAACTGATCATATCCATGAAACCAAAAGTAAGACCCAAGTTCAGTGCTTGCAAGCCCTATATTCGGGTTTCCAATACCGTAAAACAAAAGCTACAATGTGAGGGGAGCAGCCCACCACCAGGAAACTGGAGACTACTGAGGCTCTCACCCTAATCTAACACACAACACCCTGTCCCTCCCTATTAAAGAAGAAGAAAACCTCTCCCTACCGCCCTACCAATCTTTCCCTACCTGTCCCTACTTGTCCCGCTCTGACCCTCACTACCAACTTAAAGCTAACTACCTATCCCTGAAGACTGTCCCTGTCTGTCCCTCCCTGACCCTACACAACTATCTGACCCTACAAATAAATATAAAATATAGAAAGGGACTAGACTAACCCTATCACAGCCACACGTACCCTAACTCTCCCTAGGGCTCATTAAAAGAGAACCCCCTCCATAGAAGGGAAGCCCTCCCTGCACCCAGCCTCTCATACTCCAGCGAGCGCACTTTTGCCAGGTCACCCAGGATGTTCCTAATCACCTCTTCCCGGGGGAGGGCTTTCTGCTGGGTGGACACCAAACACCGTGCATTCCACGTGTAAAACCTAGTCACTAAGCTAACTAAGAAAACCGTGCCCCGATCTCGGCCATCAAGGGACCTGAATGCCCCATAGGCCCACTCCGCATAGGAAAGGCTTGCCAGCCGAGGCCAGCCAATGGAAGCACCCACCCTGCTGTAGACCTCTATATTAAAGGGACACCGAAGCAGGAAGTGCTACATGCTTTCAAGCATGCCGCCACACTCCTCGCGGGGACAATCCTGGTCATCACAGTTCCTGAACTTCAGGTTGTCCCTCACATACAGTCTCCCATGAAAGCAGCGCCAAGCCAAGTCCCAAAACTTCATGGGGATCCGTTTTGAGTTCAAAAGCCCGAGCCCCACCTCCAGATCCCAGCTTGGGCAATCCTTGAGCGCCAGGGGCTTCTGGAAGTGGGTCAACAGAACCCTATTGTCAAGTAGTTTTCTCGATAAGGTCCTGATCTCCCACACTCCCAGACCCCACCTGCAGATCACCTTCGGAACCGGGGTAGCGTAAGCCAGAAGATTCCCATGAGGCGTTCGCAGGTCCTTCACCTGCCCTCCCGTCTCCCATTCCTGGAAGAAAGGCCGAAACCACCCCCTACAGGAGAATACCCACGGAGGAGGCCTCCCTAACCAGAGGTTGGCGATGTTAGCCTTAAGAAAGGTGTTTACTAAAAACACCACCGGGTTGACCATACCCAACCCTCCTAGTCTCCTCGTGCGGTACGTAACCTCCCTCTTGATTAGGTTCAGCCTATTCCCCCACAATAGCTGGAAGAACAGGCTGAAGACCCGTGCCCAAAGAGGCTCTGGCAAGATGCAAATGCTGCCCAGGTATATTAGTAAAGGGAGCAAATACCCCTTGGCCAGGCTAACCCTTTCCCTCAGGGTCAAGGACCAACCCTTCCACTGATCCACCTTCTGGGCGGCAATCTTCAGTCTGCCCTCCTAATTTTGCTGGGGATAATCCCCCGGGCCGAAACTGATGCCTAGAATTTTTGCTGTGGCCTGAGGCCCTGGAAGGGTGTCCGGGAGATCAAAACTTGGATCTCCCCCTCCCAGCCAGAGACTCTCACACTTATCCCGGTTGATCATGGACCCGAATGCCACCGAGTAGCGCTCAACCTCAGACATGACCCAATCCACCTCCTCTCTCGAGGATACAAAAAGGGAAACATCGTCGGCGTATACCACTACCCTCAAGGTGGTCTCTGACTACGCCCGGTCCATCCCGACTCCCACCAATGGTCCACGCTCCACCATCCTTAGAAGGGGGTCGATCGCGAACACGTATAACAGTGGGCTCAGAGGACAGCCCTGGCGGACACCAAACTTCACCTCAAAAGGGTGTCCAACCCAACCGTTCACAAGCGGAAAAGTCTCTGCCCCATTGTATAACGCTCTTAACCAATCAGCAAACCGCCTGGGCAGACCGTACCTCAGAAGGACGGACCAGAGGTACTCATTGTTAACCCGGTCAAAGGCCTTCGCCTGATCTAAAGACAGCAAGTACCCCTTACAGTGACCTGCCCTACCCTGCTCCACTGCCTCTCAGACACCAAGCACAGCACTAAAAGTACTGCGGCCTGGAACAGAGCAGTGCTGCTGGGCCCCCGAAAAGAGCCGAGGCACAAACTTCACCAACCGGTTAAAAAGCACCTTTGCCAGAACCTTTCGGTCCGTATTGAGAAGCGCTATGGGACGCCAATTCTCAATACGGGACGAGTCTTTACCCTTTGACAGAATAATCAGGGCAGACTTCCTCATTGAACCAGGCAGAATGTCCGAGGAGAGACATTCATTAAAGACCTCAGTCATGAGGGGCACCAAAGAGTCCCTAAAAGTCCTGAAAAACTCGGATGTTAAGCCATCCGGACCAGGCGATTTCTTGGGCCAGAGCCCATCAATGGCCCGTCTCACTTCCTCTTCCCTGATCACCTCTGTCAGAACATGAAGAGAGGGGTCATCCCCTAGCTCAGGGATGGCTTCAGCCAGGAAAGCCGACATCTCATCCCGATCAGGATCCCCCTTCCCCAACAGGTGTGAGTAGAAGGATCTGACCACCTCCAAGATCCCTGATTTGGATCTGTTCAGGGATCCAGTACTGTTGGTCAGTCCCGTTACCACTTTGCAATTCACTGACATCCTGCAGTTCCTGTAGGGTTCAGGCGAGCGGTATTTCCCAAAATCCCTCTCAAAAACCAAGGACGTGTGTCTATCACACTGACACCTCTTGAGCAAGGCCTTCACCCTGGAGATTTCCTCACGGTCCCCTCCAGTCGAGACGAGCTGCTCGAGTTTCCTCCCCAGATCCCGATACAGGCGGTACCTGTTCAGGCCTCTGAGGCTCGAGAGCTGACGGAAGAACCTTGCGACCCTTTTTTTGAAGATCTCCCACCACTCAGACTTACTGCTACAGAGACCCAAGAGAGGTACCTGGCTCTGAAGAAAATCCTCAAAGGATTGTCTCACCTCCGCTTCTTCCAACAGGTACGAATTCAGCTTCCATAGGCCTCTCCCCATCCGGGGGGTCTCTGTAACATTCAAAGAAAATAAAATAAAACAGTCGTCGGAGAATTCCACCTCAACAGCGGACACTGCAGAAGAGACGGCTTCCTCCTTTAAAAAAAAAACTATCTATCCTAGACCTACTGCTACCCCTATGAAAGGTGAAACCCCCGTGACCTGGGGTGTGCCGGATGTGGACATCCACCAGGTAAGCTTCATTCACTATACTATTCAAGGCTATGCTATCATAAGCCAGCCAGTCTCCAGGGCCTCCCCTATCACGGGATCTAGTTATAGTGTTAAAATCCCCACCGAAGACCACCTGCCGGCTTGTAAAAAGATAGGGCTTGACCTTCAGGAAGAGACATTTACGGTCCCACTTGAACTGCGGGCCATAGATATTAATGAGCCGAATCTACTGTCCCCTCATGAAGACGTCAAGAACCAAGCACCTCCCCATTTCTACCTCAATCACCCGCCTGCATTCCACCGAAGCGGCCTTAAAAAGGACCGCTACCCCGCTATATTGCTTGGCCGCAAGAGACCAGTATGAGGGCCCACTCCTCCACTCTCTTTTTGCTTTATAAATGTCCGTTAGTCTGGTCTCCTGCAAGAATAAAATGTCAGCCTCAACTCGGGTGAAAAAATCAAAGGCCGTAAATCTTGTCGCATCTGACTTAATTCTGGCGACATTAATCGACGCCAGAGTCAACGGGGTAGGTTCCGCCATCATGGGTGATTGAGTTAGATGGCCTTCTTTTTTACCGCACCCCCAGTTTTTTTATTAACCTCGCCGTCCAAAGAGGAGCCCGAGCCTCCCCTCCGCTTCAGCGACACGGAGGTGTCCATATCACCCGATGACACCCCCTTCCCAGTAATGGATTCCTCACCTCTGGAATGCGAGTTCTCCGGGGGACGGACCCCGCCACCTTCCCTCACTGGCCCCTCAGCTCCTCTCCCGCCCCCACCTTCAGTTCCAGTAGAGGATGCACCACTGGGGACCGCCCCACGGCTCTCCCCCACCTGACCAGAGATGGTGTTGGAAAAGGAGCGGGGGCAGCGACTATACGGGTGACCTAGATCACAACACAGGTGGCACCTAATGTCACCACAGGCCGCGGCCAGATGACCTATCCCACCACACAAGGCACAATTCTGCACCTTGCAGCCCGCGCTGAAGTGGCGGGGATCACCACAACTGTGGCAGACCTTCGGTTGCCCCTGGTAGAAGACCAGGATTCTGTCCCTCCCCAGGAATGCTGAGGAGGGGATGTGGGTGACAGTACCGCCTGAGACCTTCAACTTTACCATGAAGGTCCAGCCCCCTGACCAAATGCCAAACTCGTCCCTGTTCTTTTTCGGGACGTCCGTGACCTCCCCATAACGGGACAGCCAAGTCATTATATCCACTCCAGAGAGTGACTCGTTGTTGGTCAGAACGGTCACTCTCTTAACACCATTTTTGCGAGACACCGCCTGTACGGCAAAGTCTCGCCAGCTGGGTTCCCCCTTCACCAGCTCAAAATTCGACCAGAAAAGCTCTAGGCCCTCTGGCCGAACAAAACTGATGTCGAAGATGGGGGTACCAAAAGGATGGATCAGGGCAAAAATGTCAATTGCCCTGAAATCCATCTTCAGGAGGAGCTCCATGACCTTCGCTCTTGGCGGGCACGCTTCACTGCCCCTCCATCGAAGACGGACTACATTCCTCCTGGCCACCCCCTGCCCGGCTGTCGGAAGGGACCATACTGTCTCCCCCTCCCTTTTATCTTGGAAGGCGGCCAGGCCATGCCTATCTAGCCAAAAGGCCAGGTCCACCTCTCTTCCCTCTACCTCGATCGTCCGTTCTCCCTTTTTGAGGGCCTCCAGGAAACGGCGTTGCAAGTCACCGTCCCCGAGGTCCAGAGGTGAGGAAGCCCACCGAAGAAACCCCGAGGCCCCGGCTGTAACCCCCGCATAGGACCGGGGACTCGCAGCCGAGGGGGCAGATGGACCAGCCCCCTCCCCATGCCCCCCACTACTACCAGCCACTCCACTCTCCCCCCCGCCACAGACTTACCAACATTCTTATCCACAACCGTAGATACACCCATGCCATCCTCATCCACACCAACATGCGCCCCACTCACATGCACACTGGGGTCACTATTATTCTGGGGTCTGCCCACGAAGCCACACCCCCCGCACCCGGCGGCGCTATGAGGCTCTCTGAGGCCACGCCCACCGGCGCTGGGGATGCCGGGGTGGCTACACCCCCGAAACCGGCCTTGCCGGAGCCCCTGAAGCCGACCCGGAGCCGGGTATACTCACAGGGGCTCCTGGACCAGTGGCACCAGTTCCCTGGGGCACAGCACCCCCCGGCGTCACACCCTTCGCCACAAAGAGCCTGGACCCAGCAGCTCCTACGGCCAGCACCAGGCTAGGCCACTCCCTCTCAGCATCCACCGGCGGCGGAGCCCCCCGCACTGACCCATTACTGGGCCCCTGCGCAGGGAACACCGACCTCACCGCGGATCCCGCCAGGAGAGCAGGCCACGCCACCTTTATCTTATGAGCCGGCCGCACAAGGAGCCTCAGGCCCCGCACCCTTACTCCTAGCAGGTGCCTGGGTGCCCAAATGCGATCCAGACTCGGATCCGTGCGTGAGGGACCCAGACACCCCAGCACACGCCGCCGGAGATGCGGCCCCGGCTGCAGGTGCGCCACCAGCAGCACAGGGGGCAGCGGCAGATGTACACGCGTCCTCTGTACGCCAGCAGGCGCACAAGGCGCCAGGCCAGTCCCCCCTTTCACAGGGGATTCAGCCCGAGCACTACCACTGGTGTTAACCACCATCAGGCCACCCTCCGTGCCATGCACCATATCAGACACATCCGCCCCACCACCTCCATTACTACCAACAGAGGCAGCGCTCTGCGTGCCATGGCCTATGCTCTCCCCGCTCCCTCGCTGCAGACCCACAACAGGGCCCGAGCCGGGGTGGGTAGCGGGTGCCACACAACGGGACAGGGGGGCCCCAGGAAGGGGGACATACACAAACTTGTGCGCGACCGATGTTTTTTTCTGCTTCTTCTTTGCCTTTCTCTTCTTCCCCCTCCCAGGTGCCTCATCCTGGCAGATCTCATCCCCAAACGCAAGCTGACCAAAGCGAACCGGGGACTCGATCTGCTGGATCTGCTGCATGATGAGGCAGCCCCCCTCACTACTACTACTCCCTTCCTCCTCATCCTCCCCCTCGCTCCCGCTGCCCTCTGAAGGGCTAGAATCAGATGGGAGAGCCATCTGCTCGGGGGCAATCCCGCTATGCGATGCCTGGAGATCACTTACCAGGCCACCAGATGGTGGGTAAGGTGCGATCTCTTCTTCTCCCATGTCATCCTCCTCCACCGCCTGGCCAGGGCTCTGTGACCCCTCCAGAGCCACTCCGGTAATGGCTCTGAACCGGTCCTCGTTCTCCAGCTTCTCTTTGAAGGGACCCGCTCCGGCCAAGATGGTGCACCGGTGGTCCTCCAGGTCTTGAATGGACCGCTTGATCTTCCGGACTATGGCAGATAGCCCAGGCTTCTTGCTGCTAGAGGCCCTTTCGGACCTCTCCTGGGCTACCCTCAACTGCCCCCAGAGGTATTTTAGCCTTTTAGAGGCGTCCTCATACTCGCAGAGGTGCGTGTGTATGCGGGAGACATAGCTGATGGTTGCCTCCTTAGTTATCATGGTGCCCCAACCAGGGGGCCCCTCCGCAGCACCTCTTTTCATACTCGCCCCATCTCCAGGGGAAGGAGCTGCCACGGTCATAGCCCCAGGGGTCCTCCTCAGCTGAGTCCTCATCCCTGGTCCTTTGCCAGATGCCTGGCCAGCTCTTCCGGACCTTGCCGAGCGGGAAATCCTCCCACCTCCCGCCAGCTTGGACCGGGAGGTGGGAGCAGGGGGCCCAGCCCCAGAGGCCAGTCCCCACGCAAGTCTCCTTTCCTGGGAAGGGGGCAGGCAGAAAGTCCCAGGTGAAAATCCTCCCTTCCCAGGAGCTCACACACAGCAGCACACGGCAGGTAGGCTCCTCCTCTTCCACTTCCTGTTACCACGTCTGCTTGCATCAGACTTGCCCTTCAATAGATCCTTGTAAAAGGATTTAAAGTGTACTCATTCAAATTAGAGAGACAATTTAAATTAAAAAGATTAGACCTGCCTCCACCGCAGGGGGACTCGCTCGACCCACCAGCGGACAGGCACCAGTATTAGGAGAGGGGGGCTGGCCGTCAGGGTCCACCGCGGCTCTGGCACAAACCCGGCGACACGGAAGTCGCACGGGCAGGAACGGACTGGCCGTGTCGGCTTCGCACTTTTTTGGTTTTAGAAGGGCATGACATGCCTATATCTGTGTCTCCCCCTCCTTTTACTCCTCCACCTCTTTTCTTTTCGCATGACTATATGTACTTGTCACTTTTCCATGTGTTAGTTGTGTCTTCTGAGCAGCTTGTCAGCTTTTGGACACCTTTGAAGTGTTTTCTATGTGTTTTCTATGTGTTTCTATGTGTTTTTGTTTGCCTGCCATTGGTTTTAACGGTGTTCGAAGGTGTTCGGCGAACCGAACTGAACTCGAACACTACGGGGGTGGCTCAACACTACTTATGACTGCTCAAAAAAAACAGCCCTGATACACCTAATTAACTCTCTCAGCACTACTTGTGCTAGAGCATGCTTTTCTGGTTTTACATCACTGAAGTTGCCATATCTACCCTCAAGGACATGACCGGTGGTCATTTTACATACCCCCCCCTCTGCCCAAAGCCAGAGGCTTGGCACTTTCTGCTAACATACAGTGGACCCTCGACAATGCGTCAGCATTGCTCCCCTTCTTCTCTCTCATCCACTTTAGTGGGGCATGGTCTGACACCAGCCTGAACTTCCTGCCTAACAGGTAGTATTTCAGGGAGTCCAACGCCCACTTGATAGCCAAACATTCCTTCTCCACTATGGAATAATACTTCTCACAAGATGTCAGCTTCCAGCTTAAATACATTATGGGGTGCTCCTCCCCATTCACCTCTTGTGATAGGACAGCCCCCAGTCCAAAATCTGACGCATCTGTCTGGACCACAAACTCCTTTGAGAAATCCGGTGCCACCAGAACTGGCTGTTTACACAGAGCCTGCTTTAGCTCCAGGAAAGCTGTCTCAGCTTCTGGCGACCACTTAGCCATAGCCGACTTTGTTCCTTTAAGGAGGTCTGTCAGAGGGGCAAAGTTAGGGATGAACCAGCGGTAGTAGCCCACGATGCCCAGGAAGGCTTTGACCTGCTTTTTCGACAGAGGTTGTGGCCAACCCTGGATCGCTTCAATTTTATTTATTTTGGGCATTATCACGCCGCTGCCTACAACATAGCCCAAATATCTGGCTTCCTCCATACCCAATGCATATTTCTTGGGGTTGATTGAAAACCCCGCCTTCCGCAGAGCATCGAACATTGCCTGGACTTTACTCAGATGGCTTCCCCAATCCTGGCTGTAGATCATGATATCATCCAGGTAGGCTCTGTGGAAGGTAGCTGAAGCTTCTTGCAACCCAAACGGCTTGGGCCATAGGGATCTGCCAATACCCTTTTGTGAGGTCAAGGGTGGTAATTATTATTATTTATTATTATTTATTATTATAGCGCCATTTATTCCATGGCGCTTTACATGTGATAGGGATATACATAACAAAAGCATTTACATAATCTTAACAAAACGAGTCAGCGACTGGTACAGGAGGAGCGAGGACCCTGCCCGCGAGGGCTCACAGTCTACAAGGGATGGGTGAGGATACAGTAGGTGAGGGTAGAGCTGGTCGTGCAGTGGTGTTTACTGCAGGTTGTAGGCTTGTCGGAAGAGGTGGGTCTTCAGGTTCCTTTTGAAGGTTTCCACGGTCGGCGATAGTCTGATATGTTGGGGTAGAGAGTTCCAGAGTAGGGGGGAAGCACGGGAGAAATCTTGTATACGATTGTGGGAGGAGGAGATAAGAGGGGAGTAGAGCAGGAGATCTTGTGAGGATCGGAGGTTGCGTGCAGGTAAGTACCGGGAGACTAGGTCACAGATGTATGGGGGAGACAGGTTGTGGATGGCTTTGTATGCCATGGTTAGAGTTTTGAACTGAATTCTCTGGGCAATGGGGAGCCAGTGAAGGGATTGACAGAGAGGAGAGGCCGGGGAATAGCGGGGGTACAGGTGGATTAGTCGAGCAGCAGAGTTTAGGATAGATTGGAGAGGTGCAAGAGTGTTGGAAGGGAGGCCACGGAGCAGGAGGTTGCAGTAGTCGAGGCGGGATATGATGAGGGCATGCACTAGTGTTTTTGCAGAGTCTTTGCTGAGGAATGCACGGATCCGGGAGATGTTTTTGAGTTGGAGTCGGCAGGAGGTGGAAAGGGCTTGGATATGTGGCTTGAAGGAGAGATCAGAGTCCAGGGTTACCCCAAGGCAGCGAGCTTGTGGGACTGGGGAGAGTGAACAGCCATTGACGTTGATGGATAGGTCGGATGGGGGATGTGAATGAGAGGGTGGAAAGATGATGAACTCTGTTTTATCCATGTTGAGTTTTAGAAATCTGTCGGAGAAGAAGGATGAGATGGCGGACAGACATTGTGGGATTCTGGTTAGTAGGGAGGAGATATCGGGTCCAGAGAGGTAGATCTGTGTGTCGTCAGCATAGAGGTGATACTGAAAGCCGTGAGACTCTATGAGCTGTCCCAGGCCGAAGGTGTAGATGGAGAAGAGCAGAGGTCCTAGAACTGAACCTTGGGGGACACCGACAGATAGGGGGCGAGATGAGGAGGTGGTGCGTGAGTGGGAGACGCTGAATGTCCTGTCTGTTAAGTATGAGGAGATCCAAGATAGAGCCAAGTCCGTGATGCCAAGAGATGAGAGAATCTGGAGTAAGAGGGAATGGTCCACTGTGTCAAAGGCAGATGACAGGTCCAGAAGGAGGAGGATGGAGTAGTGTTGCTTGGATTTGGCATTTAGTAGGTCGTTGGTGACTTTGGTCAGGGCAGTTTCAGTCGAGTGATGCGGTCGGAAGCCAGATTGTAGACGGTCGAAGAGGGAGCAGGAGGAGAGGTGGGAGGACAGTTCAAGGTGGACATGTTGTTCTAGAAGTTTTGAGGCAAAGGGGAGGAGTGATATGGGGCGGTAGCTGGTCAGAGAGGAAGGGTCAAGGGAGGGCTTTTTGAGGATGGGTGTGATTGCGGCATATTTGAAACATGAGGGGAAGACTCCGGTTGTTAGTGATAGATTGAAGAGGTGGGTTAGGGTTGGGATGAAGACTGTGGTGAGGTTAGTGATGAGGTGGGATGGGATTGGGTCAAGTTCGCAGGTGGTGAGGTGTGATTTGGAGAGTAAAGAGGAGACTTGACCTTCTGTAATGGTGGAGAAGTGGGGTTTGGAGGAGGAGGGTTGAGTAGATATGAGGAGGGGTTGTGTGGACTTTAGGCCAAAGTTTTGTCTGATGGTGTCAATCTTCTGTTTGAAGAATGAGGCAAAGTCGTCGGCTGAGATGAGAGAAGAGGGAGGAGGTGCTGGGGGACGAAGGAGAGAGTTGAAAGTGTTAAATAGCTGTTTAGGGTTGTGAGATAGGGAGGATATGAGAGATGAGAAGTAGGTTTGCTTTGCTGTAGTGAGTGCGGACTTGAAATTAGTGAGGGATTGCTTGAATGCGATGAAGTGCTCGATGGAGTGAGACCTTTTCCATCTCCGCTCCGCAACCCTGGAGGCCCGGCGCAGTTCTTTGGTAAGTTTAGTGTGCCAGGGTTGCCTGTTGAATGTGTGAGGTGTGGTGTGTGTGAGAGGGGCGATCGAGTCTAGAGCTGAAGCTATTGTGGTGTTATATGAAGCAGCAGCAACGTCTGCATCGTGTAAGGAATTTATGTCTGTGAGAGGAAGGAGGGATTCAGAGAGAGAGTGTAGGTCAAGGTGTTTGAGATTTCTGCGAGGGTGTGTGAGTTTGTGGAGTGGGGATTGTGCACCCGGAGAGGAGAGGGTAGAGAATGTGAGGAGGTTATGGTCAGAGAGAGGGAGTGGTGAGTTAGAGAGGTTAGATAGGGAACAGAGGCGGGTGAAGATGAGGTCCAGTGTGTGGCCATCTTTGTGGGTGGGTGTGGAAGACCATTGAGTGAGTCCAAAGGAGGAAGTGAGGGATAGGAGCTTAGAGACAGACGAGTGGGGAGTGTCAATGGGGATGTTGAAGTCACCCATTATGATAGTGGGGATGTCAGTGGAAAGGAAGTGAAGCAGCCAGGTAGTGAAATGGTCTAAGAAGGTGGTGGCTTGCCCTGGGGGTCGGTAAACGACGGCCAGTTGGAGGTTGGAGGGGGAATAGATGCGCACACAGTGCACCTCAAAAGAGGGGAGTGTAACGGAGGGTGGCAGTGGGATTTTGGTGAAAGCGCAGAGTTCTGATAGGAGGAAACCTACGCCTCCACCATGTTTGCCATTGGGGCGGGGGGTGTGGGAAAGGTGGAATCCGCCATATGAAAGTGCAGCTGGGGAGGCTGTGTCAGAGGGGGTGAGCCAGGTTTCGGTGATGGCGAGGAAGGAGAGTTTGTTTGTAATGAAAAGGTCATGGATGAAGGAAAGTTTGTTGCAGACAGAGCGAGCGTTCCATAGAGCTCCTGTTAGTATAGCTGAGGAGGTGGGTATTAGTTGGATGGGTATGAGGTTAGAAGGGTTGCGACAGTTTGTGGAAGGTCGTGGATAGGAGGTAGAAGTGACTGTGGGGATATGGCAAGGATGACCAGGATTTGGAGAGATATCTCCAGCAGTGAGGAGGAGCAGAGAAAGTGTTAGCAGGTGGGAGCAAGAGAGAGCATGAGGTGGCTGTCTGTGTTTGGAGATCCAGGATTGAATGTTGAGGAATAATTTGGAGGAGGAGGTGAGATGAATGGGGAGGATGGAGGGAGAGATGAAGAGTTTCTTACTTGGTGTAGGGATTTGAGGGGTTATTAGAAAGTGGAGGACTATAGAGGAAAAAGTGAGAGCTAACAGAAACATACTTAAAGGAGAGTAAGTGGTCAAAGTGTTTGTTACCTGACTCCTGCCCTGACTAACTGCCTCTGAAATAACTGCCACTTCTCTCCGAAGCCACTTTGCACAAGAAGACGCGTGCACACCCCAGCACGCGTGCACCCCTTACAGAGAGTCTAAATATATAGGCCACATTAAACTATATCAGGTGTAGGGCATTGTGGGAACGGCTTGTGGATAAATTAACAGCTGGTCATTTCAACAGGAGATGGCTGGGTGATCAAAGACAGAGAGAGGACGCAAGTCTCTGCAGTTTAGCACCTCTAAAAATCAGATAAGGTATATAGTGGGGAAGGGACAAACATATGTGAATATTGATTGGAGTGGGACAGATGAAGCAGGGGAATTATGCAGAGCATGTACCAGAGAGATGGGTCAGCAGAGCATTAGATGACAGCATACATAGGAGCAGGGGAATTATGCAGAGCATGTACCAGAGAGATGGGTCAGCAGAGCATTAGATGACAGCATACATAGGAGCAGGGGAATTATGCAGAGCATGTACCAGAGAGATGGGTCAGCAGAGCATTAGATGACAGCATACATAGGAGCAGGGGAATTATGCAGAGCATGTACCAGAGAGATGGGTCAGCAGAGCATTAGATGACAGCATACATAGGAGCAGGGGAATTATGCAGAGCATGTACCAGAGAGATGGGTCAGCAGAGCATTAGATGGTAATGTACCTGGCCGGCCCTAGCCTTTCAATTAGTTCATCTACCCTGAGCATTGGGTATGAATCAAATTTAGAGACCTCATTCAGTTTCCTATAGTCATTGCAAAACTGTCATTCTCCATCTGGTTTTGGCACTAGGACTATGGGACTGGACCTACCACTCTTGGGATTCTTCAATGACTCCCAGACCTAGCATCCGCTTTACTTCTTTCGAGATTACCTCTCGGCGGGCTTCGGAAATCGGATACGGCTTCAGCTTTACCCGGACATGAGGTTCTGTAAGGACTTCATGCTCTATTATCTGGGTACAACCTGGTAGTTCGGAGAACAGTTCCCTGTTCCTCTGCAGCAACTCTCGGCACTGTTGCTTTTGGGCACATGAGAGCGACTTAGCCACCTTGACCTCTTCCACATCGGCTTCAGACTTTGCCACCAAACACGGAGCTTTCACAGGCTCCCTATCTCACCATGGCTTGATTAAGTTGACGTGGTACACCTGGTAGGCCTTTCTCCTCCCTGGTTGGTGAATTTTATAATGGACATCACCAACCTTTTCCACTACGTCATAGGGACCCTGCCACTTGGCCAGGAATTTGCTCTTCACTGTAGGCTCCAGCATAAGTACCTGATCTCCAGGGTTGAAGTGTCTCACCCTTGCCGACTTGCGCTTTGAGGAGGTGTTCTTTCACAATGGGCATTACTTATGCAATCCTCTGTTGCATCTGTGCCATATGTTCAATTACACTCCTGTAGGGTGTAGACTCAGCCTCCCAGGTCCCCTTTGCTACGTCCAGGAATCCACGGGGGTGTCATTCATACAACATCTCGAAAGGGTAGACTCCAGTAGAGGCCTGTGGGACTTCTCTGATGGAGAACAGAAGGTACGGCAGTAGGCAGTCCCAGTCCCGACCGTCTTTCTCTACAACCTTTTTCAACATGGCCTTCAAGGTTTTATTGAACCGCTCCACCAAGCCATTTGTCTGCGGGTGGTAAACTGAGGTCCTTAGTTGTGTGATTTGTAGGATCTTGCACAACTCCCTTATCACCTTTGAAATAAACGGAGTTCCTTGGTCCATTAGAATATCCTTAGGCAACCCTGTCCTGGAAAAGATATGAATCAACTCCCGGGCTATACACTTGGAGGAGGAATTTCGTAGGGGCACGGCCTCCAAATACCGCATAGCATAGTCCAGTACCACCAGGATGTACTGATGTCCTCTGGCGGACTTGACCAGGGGTCCCACTAGATCCATTGCGATGCATTCAAATGGGATCTCAATGATAGGTAGATGCACTAAAGGGCTACGGAAGTGAGCCACCGGGGAGGTCAGCTGACAGGTGGGACTCAACCTGCACTAATTCACTATCTCTCGGTGACACCTAGGCCAGTAGAACCTCTGGAGGATCCTTTCCTGGGTTTTTTCTACTTCCAGATGTCCACCCAAGACATGTGCATAGGCCATATCTAACACCCTGCATCTGTACGGCCCTGGCACTAGTAACTGCTCGATTACTTCCCCTCTGAGCTTGGTGACCTGATATAGTAACTCCCCATTGATGGCAAAGTGTGGATATCAGGTGTCAGCCCCCAGCTCTTGAGCAACACCATTAAGAACCGTTACATTATTAAACGCCCCTTTTAGAGTTAAGTCCCTGAGCTGGCAAGTTCCAAAGTTTCCCCCAGACACCTCCAGTTCAGGGATGTTAGCTTCCGGGGATGCTGCCTCATCCTCATCCCCAAGCAGCACACAAAAAGGAAACCCATCGGCTGCGGCCTGTGATGAGGTTTCCTCAGGGGTGACTTGGTTGTTGCCCTGATAACCCGGCTTCCTCTCATTCTCTCACAAGTCCCAAAACAGGGCAAAGTCCCGCCCTATTATAACGGATGCAATAGGTCCTTGACTACACCGACCTTATGGGACTTGGCGCCACAGTTTGTGTCTATGACCACTCGGGCCACAGGGTAGTCCTTAGCGTCCCCATGGATATAACGGACGCTGACCTTTTTACCCGGAACCAGCTGATGAGGAACTGTGGCTCTCATTAGGGTTACTTAACTCCCCGAGTCTAAAAGAGCAGTCACTTGCATACCATTTACCGACACGAGACATGCCTGCAGTCCCTCGCTTGGTTGAGGGATAGCACTGCAGGCAGGAAATGCAAAATATGAGCAACGCCATCCTGCGCTGCAGTCCATTGGTTCAGTTGTCATGGGGCACCGGGCGGCTATGTGACCTGGGGTATGACACCTCCAACATACTACGTTATGGGGAGGGACCTTAGGTAGCAACTCAGACCCCTCCTGAGCTCTAGGACGCCCCCCAGGTGTGGCTCTAGCTCCCCTCTTTTGGGTGTCAGCCCCCTTTTGGGAACCCCAGTATGGAGACCCCTTGTTTCCCCAAGGAACTCTCAACCGCCTGGTACCTTTCCACCAACCCCACCAAGTCATCAGCGTTGCGGGGATCTCCCTGGGCAACCCAGGATTGCACCGACCTTGGAAGGGAGTGTAAGAACCTGTCCATGACAACTTTTTCAACCATTTGTGCTGAGGAGGAAGATTCAGGTTACAACCACTTTTGGACCAGGTGTAGGAGGTCGAACATCTGGGACCAGGGAGGTTTGTCATTGCAACAGGCCCAGTGGTGCACTCATTGCACCTTGACAGTCAGAGTCACTCCCAAGCGCGCCAAAATCTCATTTTTCAACTTGGCGTACTCCTTTGCATCCTGCAAGGTCAGGTCATAATAGGCCTTCTGCGGCTCCCCTATTAAATATGGCGCCAGCACCTCTACCCACTGCTCCAGAGGCAATTTCTCCCGTTCCACCACCCTCTCAAAGACCGTCAGGAACGCCTTGACATCATCACCCGGTGTCATCATTTTCAATGCTCTCCTTACCGTCTTCCTCACGTGAGAGTCATCACCTGGAGTAGGGGGTTGGGTGGTTGCCCTGCCACGGATCACCTCGGCCAGGAGCTCCATCTGCTGCTTGTGCTGTAGTTGTTGCATCAGCTGCTGCTGTTCAAACTGCTGCTGCTGCTCTTGCTGCTGCTGTTGCCACTGCTGTTGCTGTTGGTGCTGCTGGAGGTTAGCCTGCACCAGTCACTTAAACAGCTCCTCCATGCTGCCGGACGTCCCTTGCTGGCGGCCTTCACCCAGGACATAAACGGTTTCTTATAGCAGTCACACTGCCCCTTGGGATCTGTGCCCGTGCTTCTAGCACCAATTGTAGGCTTCAGTACTCACTTAGCCGCATTAGAGGTAGGCACGGAACACTGTCTCTTTAAAATGTTCAAGGTAGGTTTATTATGCTGCATAAACCGCACTTTCAGAAGTAAACAAAAGAAAGCCTTGTCTGGCACAGTGTAACAAAAACAGAAAATAAACAGTCCAATACAATATGGCGGGTTCACCCGCTCACGGTCACGGTCAGTGTTTTTTGGCACAAACACTCTGGAGGTCTCCACACCTCCAGCCATAGACACTGAATGAGACACTTGGTCTCCATTTTATACACACATCCTGGGGGTGGGGATATGTGAGCAGCCAATCCCCCCATCGCTTATGACTGCTCGAAAAAAACAGCCCTGACACACCTAATTAACCCTCTCAGCACTACTTGTGCTGGAGCATGCTTTTCTGGTTTTACATCACTGAAGTTGCCAACCTCACCGATACATATCTACCTTCAAGGACATGACCGGTGGCCATTTTACAACATATATATAACAGATATATATATATACATATATATATATAAATATATATATATATATATATATTTATATACAGTGAGTGAAATACGTATTGAACATGTCACCAATTTTTTAAGTAAATATTAGTGTTGAGCGAACATGCTCGACACTGCTCGGTACTCGCCTGAGCATCACGCTACTCGGGATGTTCGGCGAGCACCAAGCATTTCCGGGTTACTCGGGAGGGAGCTAGGGTCTCCGCCCTGCATGTTTGGCGCTCTTTACAGAGCCAATGAACATGCAGGGATTGCCAGCCAGTCACTGCAATGCTGCAGCCATGTTGGTTGTGGGCATTACAGTGATTGGCTGGCCGCACAGCGTCACCTCGAGTATTTAAAACCGGGCGCCGCCATCTTGGACACAGTCGCTCCGGATTAGACAGTGTAGGGACAGCGCTGCTGATTTAGGGAGAGATATAAACTGCGAAATAGTTAGTGTAGGGTCTGTAAAGGCTGCCAGAACAAACAAACAGTCCTTTTCAGGACTAATATCCATCCCAGATACCAGGCAGGCAGGCTGTATAGGAGACACAGTGGTTATACCAGCAAACGCTGCATTACAGTCCTGTGTGCTCCTGTTGCTGAAATTGCTGGACTTAGCAGCAAAGCATCCGACTTTGTGGGGCGAAACCCAGGGTCCACGACCAGTGTCAGCGGGTGTCACCACTGCTTCTTCCACTGTTGTGCGTGCAATAGAACCCCCTGTTGTGTGTGCAAGGCAATCCCCTGTCCATACTGCATGTAAAGATGCCCCCTCCTCTCAGTCTTCACTTGTTATGGCAGTTTCTCAAGAAACAGCATCAACGTCCACGTCCACGTCCCACCGCAGCGTTCAATTGTCCATATCCCAGACCTTTGAACGAAAGCGGAAATTCGTAGCTAACGCCCCACAGGCCACAGTCCTAAATTCGCACCTTTCACGACTGCTTGCGTTGGAAATGCTGCCTTTTAGGCTGGTGGAGACGGAATCCTTCCGCAATCTTATGGCGCTGGCCGTCCCTCGGTACTCGGTCCCCAGCCGACACTATTTTGCCCGGTGTGCCATCCCCGCACTACACAAGCACGTGTCCCAAAGCATCTGCCGTGCCCTCAACAACGCAGTTACTGGGAGAGTCCACCTGACAACGGACACGTGGACAAGTGCTTGTGGCCAGGGACGGTACATCTCTCTGACGGCACACTGGGTAAACATAGTGGAAGCAGGGACCCATTCGAACCTTGGGACGGAACACATCCTCCCCACACCGAGGATTGCGGGCCCTATGTCAGTCAGAGTTGCCCACACAGTGTACAGCTCCGGCGCATCCTCCTCCTCCTCCTCCTCATGTTCAGCCTCCATCTCAGATATCACCACATCAGTTACAAGCTGGAAGCATTGCAGTACTGCCTCCGCCAAGCGGCAACAGGCTGTACTGAAACTCATAAGCTTAGGTGATAAACCTCACACTGCTTGTGAGTTGTGGACAGCTGTGAAAGAGCAGGCAGATCTGTGGCTGAGACCGCTGAACCTACATCCCGGCATGGTCTTGTGTGACAATGGCCATAACCTGGTGGCGGCTCTGAGGCGAGGTGAGATCACACACGTACCATGCCTGGCTCATGTGCTTAACCTCGTGGTTCAGCGGTTTCTTAAATCGTACCCCGAGTTGCCAGATCTGCTCGTGAAAGTACGCCGCCTGTCAGCTCATTTTCGCAAGTCGGCTACTGCTTCCGCCGCCCTTGCTGTGTTGCAGCAGCGTTTGCAGCTTCCGGCACACCGACTGGTGTGTGATGTCCCCACTCGTTGGAACTCTACCCTCCACATGTTGCAAAGGATTTGTGAGCAGAAGAGAGCAGTTGTGGAGTACCAGCTGCAACAAGGCCGTCGATATTCAGGTCAGACTCCACACATAAGACCTCAGGAGTGGACCTGGATGTCTGACATATGTACCATCCTGACAAACTTTGAGGAGGCCACCAAGATGGTGAGTGGCGATGACGCCATCATTAGTGTCAGCATCCCACTTGTCTGTCTTTTGCAACGCTCTCTGCAGAGAATTAAAGAGGAAGCATTGCAGCCAGAGTATGATGAGATGGATCAAGAAGCCGTAGCGGGCGATTACACACAGCCCAGCCTCATCTCATCCCAACGTGCATTGGGGGACAATGAGGGAGAGGAGGAGGAGGAGGAAGAACAGGAGCTGCTATCATCCATTGTAGATGGTAGTACCTGTACAAGTGTCATACCGTCGGTTCAGCGTGGGTGGCCTGAGGACAGGGGGGAGGAGGAAAAGGAGGAGGAGGAGGAGAGCATGGTCAGTCGTCATCTTGGTGAGGACACGGAAATCTTGCCCGTTACCAGTCTGGCACGCATGGCTGACTTTATGTTACGCTGCCTTAACCGTGACCCTCGCGTTGTCAAAATGTTGGGTGACAGTCATTACTGGTTGGTAACACTTGTAGACCCCCGCTACAAGGAGAACTTTCACTCTCTTATTCCTGAGGTGGAGAGGTCTACAAAAATGGGGCAGTACCAGAAGGCCCTTGCTGCAGAACTCTTAATAAAATTTCCATCTGAACACGCTAGCGGCAGAGGTCACAGTTCATTGCCCAACCAAGGCGTACAGGCGAGAGAGATGCAACTCCAATCCAGCAGAGGCAGGGGAACACTGTCAACGTTCTGGGACAGTTTTCTGACACCCGCCCAGCTTACAGGCCCTGAGGCGCGGGGTACTCTCACAAGGAGTGGAAAGTTTCAAAAGATGGTGAGGGAGTACCTTGCCGACCGTACCAGCGTCCTCCGTGATTCCTCTGTGCCTTTTAATTATTGGGTATCCAAGCTGGACACTTGGAATGAACTCGCTCTGTACGCCTTGGAGGTCCTGGCCTGCCCTGCCGCTAGCGTGTTTTTAGTGCCGCTGGGGGAATTATAACTGATAAGCGCACTCGTCTGTCAACTGACAATGCTGACAAGCTGACCTTTATCAAAATGAAAAAGGGCTGGATTGGGCCAGACTTCTCATCACCACCAAATGACAGTAGAGTAACATAAAGTCAAATCCACTGTGTTATTTCGGGAGGTGTATTCACATGCACCGCTTCACACCCACACATGGGTATACGCTTCCTCGTTTCGGCTGTTTTATCTTCTTCTCCTTATCCTCAGCCTCCACCACCACTATACCACCAGGGTGCCAGCATTGCAAGTTCCTCCGTCCTTATTTTTGGCAGCTTTTGCTTGCAAGGCATAAGCAAATACTATGGGACACCCACTCCCCAATAATGGGACTTATGTTTGTAATATGCTGTACTGCATGGCTCTTGTAAGGGGCATTGCAAGTTGCTCCGTCCTAATTTTTGGCAGTTTTTGCTTGGAAAGCATAAGCAAAGACCATGGGACACCCACTCCCCAATAATGGGACTTATGTTTGTAATATGCTGTACTGCATGGCTCTTGTAAGGGGCATTGCAAGTTGCTCCGTCCTAATTTTTGGCAGCTTTTGCTTGGAAAGCATAAGCAAATACTATGGGACACCCACTCCCCAATAATGGGACTTATGTTTGTAATATGCTGTACTGCATGGCTCTTGTAAGGGGCATTGCAAGTTGCTCCGTCCTAATTTTTGGCAGCTTTTGCTTGGAAAGCATAAGCAAATACTATGGTTATGTTTGTAATATGCTGTACTGCATGGCTCTTGTAAGGGGCAATGCAAGTTGCTCCGACCTAATTTTTGGCAGCTTTTGCATGGAAAGCATAAGCAAATACTATGGGACACCCACTCCCCAATAATGGGACTTATGTTTGTAATATGCTGTACTGCATGGCTCTTGTAAGGGGCATTGCGTGTTGCTCCGTCCTAATTTTTGGCAGCTTTTGCTTGGAAAGCATAAGCAAATACCATGGGACACCCACTCCCCAATAATGGGACTTATGTTTGTAATATGCTGTACTGCATGGCTCTTGTAAGGGGCATTGCAAGTTGCTCCATCCTAATTTTTGGCAGCTTTTGCTTGGAAAGCATAAGCAAATACTATGGGAGACCCACTCCCCAATAATGGGACTTATGTTTGTAATATGCTGTACTGCATGTGACGCGCCCCCTGCGCCGTGAGTACACGTGTGTGGGATACCCGGTGCCGGGTCTCTGGGGTCTGTAGTCTCTGTGGCGGTGACCCGGTCCCGTGGCTCAGGCTGGTCAAACCAGTGGCAGTCTTTCTTAGGTTTTGAGGTTAATTGTCCGACTGCGCCACCCGTGGATTGCGGTCAGGGAGTACCACCGCTGCGAGGCTGACCGCTGAGGCTGGTGTTGTGTGCACAGCAGAGAATGGGATAACTCCCCACGGGAGGAGTATAGCCTCAGGGCAGTGAGTGTGGATGATGGGGGTGTTGGTGCACGGGCGCAGCAGGAACGACTCAGAGTCTTTGCAGTGCAGTTCAGGTTCTTTACTGATGATTATAAGGTAGACCCTCCCGGGAGTACTGGCTAGCATAAGAGGCCTGGTCAGTCTGTGAGCAAGCAGGAGTTCCCTTGGCCAGGTGGAGTTGTAGGCCTCCCCGTCTGTCTGCACTCTTCCTGGCTACCTTGCTGTAAGCGGCTAGAAGTAGCCCACGTCCCTGAGTGTACCCTGTAGTGCTCACCCGTATGGCTGGTGACTTGGGGCCTTCTGTTAGCCTCCGCTCCACGACGGCGGTGCTGGTCCCTTTCTTGTGACTGAGCCTCCGGGCTTCTATGGCCAGAGGACCTGAAATCCCCTGCCGGCTGGTTTCTGCTGCTGGATATATAAGTCCTCACAGCCTCGGACTCCTGTGTCCGGTTCCTATTGTCTTCTGCCAGGGCGAGCTCTGCTCAGCTTCCAGCCCCTGGTCTTTAGCTCCTAGCTCCTACAGAGCTCCTTGCTGTTACTTTCCCTTGCTCTCACTCTGACTCTGACTGTTCTCTGTTCTCTGACTCACTCAACCCCGCCCCAGATCCAGTTTATAAGGGCAGAATTCTCCCCTCCCAGGACTGGGGCAGGAGGATGTTGCATGTTTAAGGGATCCTGACCAGTAAACCTCCCACTTGCTCTCCGACGAAATATCTCTATTACTGTGGTGACCAGACCCCTGGGGTGCCACACATGGCTCTTGTAAGGGGCATTGCAGTTCCTCATAATTTTTGGAAAGCCTTCCATTCACTGCTTAGGCCAACAGTGCACAGGAGACCCAGTTGCTATAAATGGAAAAAAAGGTTTAGTTAACGCCCTCTGACCTCCATGTCATTTCCAAGGGGCATTGGAGTGCCTCGAAATTTTTGGTAGGCATTGAACTCACTGTATGCCCTATAACTGTGTAGCCGAACCGCTCCTTTTGTTACAGAAACATATCCTACAAGACATATCTGGTTGACTGGCCTGATATTGATGTGAATGGTCCCTGTTCCTCCTGCTCTTTCTCCTTTGCCACTACCTCATCCATCATTTATCACCTGAAGCTTTGTTTTAACGGGAGTCATAGAACTTGGATAGTAGCAGGAAAACATCCAGCAATCCTCGGAGGAGGTAGGATATGCGCCAAAACGCTGACCACCTCAGGCCTAGCCGCTACTACATACATGCGCTTGCATTACAACAAAAGAAAGCAGATGCTAACTTCTATCATCCTCATCATGCTCCTCACCTTGGCACTCTCAACTCCCCTGATGGAGAAGCCAGGGCCCACCGGAGGAGTCTGATAGTCCGGTGGGCTCGGCCAATGCTGCCCTAAAGCAGGCCAGGCTAAGAAAAGTGTGGGAAAGGTTACCGGGACAAATAGGGGTGGCTGGGGACCGAGTATGGACACCCGGCCACCCCCTGGAGGCTGGGGAGCAAGCGGGGACACCCGGCCACCAGGCGGCTGGGGACTGAGTATGGATACCAGGCCGTCGACACAGCCATGGCGTGGTGGCCAGATTCCGCCTCCACATGCCTAAAAGGCCCAATTTAAAGGGCAAGCAAGCAGTATGGTATTGCAGCCTAGGGGTGGGTGGGTGGCAGGCTGCATACTTGCGCTTGCATTGCAAGGAATGGGAGAGGTACAATTGAACACTGCCCTGGGACAAGGACTTGAAAGGGGATAGTTGCAAGTCTGCAACGACAGGTGCAAGGTGGGAGGCATCTTCGCATGTACCATGAACAGGGGTTTGGCATGCACACTCTACAGCGGAATAGGCTCTCCTTCCCACTAAATGCACTGGGGAGGGCACAGGTAATGTTTTAGTATACGCGCTTAATCTTATGTATAAGGCACACCAGGACAAATAGGGGCGGCTGGGGACTGAGTATGGATACCTCGCTGCCGAAGCAGCCATGAGGTAGTGGCCAGCTTCGGCCTCTTCCAAACTAAAAGGCCCCATTTCAAGTGCAAGCTAGCAGTATGGAATTGCAGTCTGGGGGTGGGTGGGTGGCAGGCTGCACACTTACACTTGCATTAAAAGAAAACATAGCAGATGCTAACTTCTGTCATCATCATCATGCTCCTCACCTTGGCACTCTCAACTCCACCGATGGAGAAGTCAGGGCCCACCGGAGGAGTCTGATTCTCTGGTGGGCTCGTCCAATGCTGCCTAAAGCAGGCCGGGCTAAGAAAAGTGTGTGGGGGGATGTTCCAAGGAGAAATAGGGGCGGCTGGGGACCGTTTATGGACACCCGGCTGCCCCCAGGCGGCTGGGGAGCGTGTGTGGACACCCGGCCGCGGGGCTGCTGGGGACCGAGTATGGACACCCGGCCACCGGGCAGCTGGGGACTGAGTATGGATTTTTTTTTTGGCCGCCAACAAAGCCATGACGTGGTGGCCAGATTCCGCCACCACATGCCTAAAAGGCCCAATTTCAAGTTCAAGCAAGCAAGCAGTATGGTATTGCAGCCTGGGGGTGGGTGGGTGGCAGGCTGCATACTTGCGCTTGCATTGCAAGGAATGGGCAAGGTACAATTGAACACTGCCCTGGGACTAGAACTTGCATGGGGATAGTTGCAAGTCTGCATCACTTATGATGGGCTCACTTTTAGACAGTGACCTGGGAGTCAGAGATGCTTCCAGGGGTCTTCCCCATGCTGTTCCCATGTCTTTTCAGCACTTTATGCATGTGTCACACAGCACATGGCCAGATAAGGTTGTAAAATGTTAAAATGACATTTCCCGGTGAATGCATTTGTCATAGTTGAAAGCAATACAAAAGTGCAAAAACGCATAAAAAATGCTACTTGTGAACATAGCCGAAGGTGTGGAGGAGTATTTTTGTTTTTGGTTATTTATTTTAACTTATACACAAGTCTTTTCCCTGGAAAGGATGTTCCTTAACATATTTCACAGGAAAAAAGTTTCACTTTCGTTTTTGAACGTTTTATTGTGAGCCCGTAAAAGTGGCTTAATACCTCTGACCACGTTGTTGACAGCAGTGACCTGGGGGTCAGAAATGCTTCCTGGGGCGATCTCCATACTGTCCCCATGTCATTTGAGCACTGTCACTATCGTTTTGGGCACTTGTTAGGCTTTTAAAAGACTGCTGGGGGTGCCACCGCAAAAATGCTCGAGTCTCCCATAGACTAACATTGGGCTCGTTGCTCGGGTCGAGCACCCGAGTATCACGGTAAGCTCGGCCCGAGCTTCGAGCACCCGAGCATTTTAGTGCTCGCTCAACACTAGTAAATATATTTCTAAAGATGCTATTGACATGAAATTCTCACCAGATGTTGGTAACGAACCTTCCAATCCACACAGGAAAAGAAATCAAACCATACATGAAGACCCAGTCTCAGAACATCTGACATCATAAACTACTTTCCACAAGAAGTAGATTTTAAAAATGAATTAAAGGGGCTTTACTATGGATCTATTAATTCTCCCTTACAGACATAAAAACTAAATTAGAAATGTAATTTACTTTTATTGACTCAGCATTATATATAAAACTTGCATACAGGTGCTTTATAGAAGCAAAAGTTAAAGAATAAGTTTTGCAGTTGAAATTGATTTCCACAAATACTTTAGGGAAACATTGTACCCTTAGTCTATTAAAGCACAAAGCTATTTAAATAATAGCAAATGAATCAGATTTTTTTTTTCATTTAGCAGTACGTGATCTTAGAAAGCTGAGTACAGGCATCTTTAATAGGATCTTATAATCAAATATCTAAAACACCACTGATATTACCACAACTATAAATGAGCAAATGCATTTCCATAGCATAAGCCGTACAATTAATCCAGCCATTAAGTACTGTAGCTTAGCTTGCTGTATTTAAAAAGCTTAGATTGTTGTAATTAGATACATTATAGCAAACAGTCCTGCAATATCTTCAACTATTTATTCAGCACAAAAAGCCCTAAAGGAACACTAAACACGGAAAATGCACAAAATATGAAGAAAAAAAAACAGCAGTTGCTCCCTTAATCTCTTCTTTTTCTTTGATTCCTATAGACAGATTTTTTTAAAATGCATGTGTAAGAAGTAGAGATGAGCGAACCCGAGCTTAAAAGTTGGGGCTACGTACCAGACAATTAGTATCTGGTGGTAAACGCTAAACACTGACTTCTCCTGGCAGTCCGTTGCAATGTTCGGAGTTTCGGGGGAAGATAGAGAATTTTCCAGCTCAAAAGTTCAGGTCCCCATTATTTTCAATGGGGTTCTGGGTCAATTCGGGTACAGTTCTGGTACCGAACCAAACTTTGGAGTAAGGTTTGGGTCGGGTGCCAGAACCCAAACTTCCACGGGTCCTCTCATTCCTAGAAAGGAGCTTAGGTCTGCCTCCTCCTCTTTCTCTCTCTCTTACTTGCCTGCTTGGTTGTTAGGTAATTGGCGGCAGCAGAAGCCTCTCCCCACTACTCTATCTGTAGTATGACAAATGATTGAGAAGTAGAGATGAGCGAATCAATTCAAATGGAATTGAATTGTATCAAAATTTCACAATAATTTGAATTCGTTAAAATGCAGATTATTTGTAATTTGTTTTCTCCCAGATTCAGCAAAGATGGGGACCGCTGTCCACCCTTTTTGGGAACCATAAAAGGCCATAAAGATTTTTTAAAAAAAGAAAGAAAATCCTTATGCTCACCTTACCGCTGACCTCTCCGGTGACTCTGTCCCTCACTGTCACCTATCAAGCCCTTGCTACATCTGATTCATGTCACTTGTGCTGAAATCCCTGGGCCTTTCACAATGTGTCTGAACTTCCAGCTCTGAGTCCTGGGAAAATTCAGCACATGCGCGTGCAAGATCATGGCACATGTCATGACACTGGGAACTTTCATGAACTTGCGCAGAGGCTTCTCATCAGAACCGGAAGACCTGGCTCAGTGTGAGACACCCAGACATTTCAGCGTGAGTGGCAGGTATTAGAAGATGCAACATGGACCAGATGGGTCATAGTAAGAGAAGAAGGAGCGAGTATTCAAATCAATAGGGGGTGGATGGGCAGTACCTATCAACCCAGGGGCAATTATTTAGTCTACGGAGCTGTGCTGTGCACCTCCATAACTGAGCAGTTCTGACTGCTGCTGTCACCGGGGAAAGCTGATTGGCGGGATTGCAGGGTAGCCTTGTGTCGCACCCCCACTGATCAGACATTGATGACCTATCCTAAAGATAGGCCATCAGTGTTAAAGTCCCAGACAAGCCCTTTAAGGTGGAACTTTATACCACTGTCCTCCTTGCACAGCTAAGGCAATTCCTGGTTGTTTCACTAAATGCTTTGGAAGACGTCAGGTATGAAGGCATATGTCTTATTTACAGTGGCTTTGTCCCAAAATGCAGACATGTATAGTTCCTAGTACTCACCTTCACAAGATATACAGTGGGTACGGAAAGTCTCCAGACCACTTTAAATTTTTCACTCTTTGTTTCATTGCAGCCATTTGGTAAATTCTAAAAAGTTCATTTTTTTTCTCATTAAAGTACACGCTGCACCCCATCTTGACTGAAAAAAAGAAATGTAGAAATTTTTGCAAATTTATTAAAAAAGAAAAACTGAAAGATCACATGGTCATAAGTATTCAGACCCCTTGCTCAGACACTCATATTTAAGTCACATGCTGTCCATTTCCTTGTGATCCTCCTTAAGATGGTTCTACTCCTTCATTGGAGTCCAGCTGTGTTTAATTAAACTGATAGGACTTGATTTAGAAAGGCACACACCTGTCTATATAAGACCTCACAGCTCACAGTGCATGTCAGACCAAATGAGAATCATGAGCTCAAAGGAACTGCCCAAGGAGCTCAGAGACAGAATTGTGGCAAGGCACAGATCTGGCCAAGGTTACAAAAGAATTTCTGCTGAACTCAAGGTTCCTAAGAGCACAGTGGCCTCCATAATCCTTAAGTGGAAGAAGTTTGGGACCACCAGAAGTCTTCCTAGACCTGGCCACCCAGCCAAACTGAGCAATCATGTAAGAAGAGCCTTGGTGAGAGAGGTAAAGAAGAACCCCAAGATCACTGTGGCTGAGCTCCAGAGATGCAGTAGGGAGATGGGAGAAAGTTCCACAAAGTCAACTATCACTGCAGCCCTCCACCAGTCGGGCCTTTATGGCAGAGTGGCCCGATGGAAGCCTCTCCTCAGTGCAAGACATATGAAAGCCCGCATAGAGTTTGCTCAAAAACACATGAAGGACTCCCAGACTATGAGAAATAAGATTCTCTGGTCTGATGAGACGAAGATAGAACTTTTTGGTGATAATTCTAAGCGGTATGTGTGGATAAAACCAGGCACTGCTCATCACCTGCCCAATACAATCCCAACAGTGAAACATGGTGGTGGCAGCATCATGCTATGGGGGTGTTTTTCAGCTGCAGGGACAGGACGACTGGTTGCAATTGATGGAAACATGAATGCGGCCAAATACTGAGATATCCTGGATGAATACCTCTTCCAGAGTGCTCTGGACCCTGAGTCTGAACTTGGCCAAAGGTTCACCTTCCAACAAGACAATGACCCTAAGCACACAGCTAAAATAACAAAAGAGTGGCTTCAGAACAACTCTGTGACCATTCTTGACTGGCCCAGCCAAAGCCCTGACCTAAACCCAATTGAGCATCTCCGGAGAGACCTGAAAATGGCTGTCCACCAACGTTCACCATCCAACCTGACGGAACTGGAGAGGATCTGCAAGGAAGAATGGCAGAGGATCCCCAAATCCAGATGTGAAAAACTTGTTGCATCATTCTTAAGAAGACTTATGGCTGTACTAGCTCAAAAGGGTGCTTCTACTCAATACTGAGCAAAGGGTCTGAATACTTATGACCATGTGATATTTCAGTTTTTCTTTTTTAATAAATTTGCAAAAAATTCTACATTTCTGTTTTTTTTTCAGTCAAGATGGGGTGCAGAGTGCACATTAATGAGAAAAAATTAACTGTTTAGAATTTACTAAATGGCTGCAATGAAACAAAGAGTGAAAAATTTAAGGGGGTCTGATTACTTTCTGTACCCACTGTAATTAAAAATCCTTACAAACTTGTTCTCAACAAAAAGATACCTAACATCCTTAGAAAGCACCATACTTTAGTGTCTTTCATATTGTTGGCTGTAAAATTGGTATAACTTGGAAGAACCAAGCCCTTGATTTCTTCAAAGTCATCAAAATTTACCTTAGTATATTGTATTGGGCCTGTTTTGCAGCATCTTGGCTAAGATCAGCTGCCATCATTGATGGAATAATTAATTCTGAGTTCTACAAGAAAATTCTAAAAGAAAATGTCAGGACATCTGTCCATGAGCTGAAACGCAAGAGAACATGGATCAGACAGCAAGACAATGGCCCAAACCATAAATGTCGTTCAAGAAAAGAATGTTTGAAAAAGAATAAAGTTAGAGCTCCCAATTCAGCAAAGCTTTCCCAACAGAATACTGGAATAAAACCTTTGTAAAGTCGCAAAATGTATGCGTGACTCGGAGGTGACTTTTGGCGTTATCAGTTTCTCCCAAGACAAAATGGGTGGAGCTGGGGCGCATGGAGGTGCACCCCACTCATCAGATGCTCCAGATTCATGAAAAGGCGTGCATTACTTCATGAATTAGGAGCGTCTGACTCCAGCACAACCCCTCATCAAGACCGGTGTGAACAGCACAAGTCTAGATGACTCAGGCTCAAAGTTTTGGTCAAGTCAAAGTCCTGACCTTAATCCTATAGAATTGTTGTGGAAGGACCTGACATGAGCAGTTCATGGGAAAAAACCTAATTACATAAGAGAGTTGAAGCTGTTTTGAATGGGCTAAAATATCTCCAAGCCCATGTACAGGACTAATCACCAACTACCGGAAATGTTTAGATGCAATTATTGCTGCACAAAGAGGTCACACCAGATGCTGAAAGCAATGGTTCACTTCACATACTTTTGCCTCTCATAGTCATGTGATATTAGATTATTTTCCTCATTCAAAAAATTACAAATTCTAAGATTTTCTACTTCTTTGCTTTATTTGGTTCACCTTATCTACTTTTAGAACATGTGTGAAAATCTGATTTGGTTTTAGGTGAAATTTATGCAGAAATATGAAAAATTCTGAAGGGTTCACAAACTTTCAAGAACCACTATTAGTAACTATTATAATAAAAATACATTAGTAAGTTTAATCAAATTGCATTTTTAGCGATTAAAGGGGTATTCCGGTAAAAACATGTTATCTTCTATCCAATGGATTGGTAATGACCACCAGATTGATGAACGTTCAACCGCTGAGATCCACATTGATTACTAGCATGAGAGACATCTGCCATTCCATTTATTCTCTATAACACTGCAGGAGAAAGTTGTGCATAACAAATTTGGCTGGACAAAATCTTTGAGTAGGTTCTTAGAATCAAATTTTCACTAAGTATAGAACAGATCTACAATTTTAGTGATACTATTACATTTTGACGTTCTGGAACGGAGCTCCATAATTAGAGATGGTGGAATTGATTTGTAATGAATCGAATTTGATGTAAATTTGACAAAAAAAATGGGATTCAGCAGAATCTGAATTTTAAGTAACTGGGAGACTGGCCTGCAGTGGTAGAACAAGTGATGGCTGGGCCTAGGACATGTGAGTATAATCCTTAATTGTTTTTTAAAGAGATTATCCAAGACTAAATTATTTTTTCTTTGAGCCAAAAAATTCTAAGTAGTTAGCAATTACCTGCCTCTTGTATCCGGCACTGGACCAAACCGGTCACTGACCGCTCAGCTGCCACATGACAACAGACCAGCTCTTCTTTTGGGCTCCTCTGACATTGTATGACTGCCGACGTCATGCTGATTGACAGCCGGCTTCTCGCAGTTATATGCCGCGGGAGCCGGCTGTTAATCAGCATGACGTCGGCAGTTATGCCCCATCAACAGAACAGAGGGGAATATAAGCCGCTGCTCTGTCTACAAGAATCCGCAGAGTCACCAGCAGGAACAGGCTGAGCCAACAGAGATCGGCACAGGGCACAACAGGCAGGCAGTTAGTGTTAGAACCCTCCTGTTTGTTTTTTCCATCTTGTGTTTTGCGGTCACGTGACCATCTGCCTTTATATTCCAGCTCCGCCGTTTTGGCTGTGCTGGACTTCAGTGTTTGACTGTTTCTCTAGCCATGTGCTTCTGTGCCTTTCTCTGTCAGTTCACTTGGTTCTTCTGGGACCTCTAGTACTTTTTGTCAGTTTGTCTTTTTGTGTTCTGCAACTACTTTTCTGTTTAGGAGGTTCCCATTTTTGTCCCAGTCCTTAGTTCTTTTAGGGACCCCTCCCGTTATGCTATAGGTCTTCGTTCAGACTAGCCGAGGACTAAGGCGGGTATGTTCGCTAGGAACAGGCAGCCCGCTACATCGTAGGGATTCAGCTTAGTCTTACTGTAGGGACAGCTTTCCCCTTTCTTTCCTTAGTTCATGTTGCAGATCATAACAGTTAGGCCCACAGTAAAAAATTAATATAGTCCTGGATGACCCGTTTAACCCCTGCTTTACCCTCTATTTATTATGCTTTTGGTTCTGGATAAATTTCTTTTTGGGGGAACAATAAATTCACAGTAAATCAAACCTAAAATAATTTTTAAGAGTTTGCACATCTACAATACAATTTATACTACAAGGTCAATATTATAATGATTGCATATATACCCCAAGCCTTCAGACAAACAGATCAAGCAAGAACTGACATTACATTTTCCAAGTTACCAACAGAAAGAGTAAACTCCTGTCTCCCGACTGCTTAATTTCTTGTTTATCAGCTTAACATTCTCTCTCTGAGCCTTATCCAGCCCTTTATATCTTATCTTACTCTTTAAGTAAAAAGCTTCTTGATATAAATCTTCAGCCTTGCACTTTTTTTTCTAAGCTTCTTTAAACACTTTCCTATTTGCGGCCAAAACATTTTCTTTCTAATCAACTCTCAAAGATAACGAAAGATTCAGATTGACTGTTGTCCGTTCAATTACCGTAGATTGTATTAAATATTAAGAAGGCATCTACATATACAAATCAGGCAAAATGCTGGCAAAGTAGATAACCAGAATTTATAATTAAAAAGTACTGTACTTATAGATTCAGAAAACTTTTGATATGTGATAGCGGTATGTCAGAAGTTTTGATCGGTGATGGCTTGTATGCTAAGACCAAACTGATCTGTAAAATGGAGGGTAAGCGCCTCTTGGACGAGAGCTGCGCTCTTTTGGTTTTGTATGGCTTTACTTAAAGCCCCTATAACATTACATAAAAGGTGGCAGAACCTATTGATTTTGCCTGGATCAGTCAACCATCTAATGTGTATGAGGGTTTAAAGTAGAGCAAGGCCAAAAGAGCACAGCCCTCATGTAAGAGCTTCTGCCTCTCCATTTTAGAGATCAGTGGGGGACACAGAACACAAACCTTCATGGATCAAAACTTTTAACAGGTCACTATGATACAATGTGCAGTAGGACATAAAGATCAGGCAATTGAAATTCAATCAACCTTTTGTTCTGTGATCACATAAGCCACTGCCAGAGATTTCTGGCAGCAGCTTACTCCGCTGTCCTCATAGAGAACAAATAAATCTTTGGATAAATACCACCCCTGGCAAAAATTATGGAATCACCAGGCTCGGAGGATGTTCATTCAGTTGTTTATGTTATGATCTGCAACATGTACTAAGGAAAGATAGGGGAAAGCTGTCCCTACAGTAAGACTAAGCCGAATCCCTACGATGTAGCGGGCTGCCTGTTCCTAGTGAACAGACCCGCCTTTGTCCTCGGCTAGTCTGAACGAAGACCTATAGAATTAAGGAAGGGGTCCCTAAAAGGACAAAGGACTGGGACAAAAATAGGACACCTCCTAAACAGAAGTTGTTGCAGAACACAAAAGACAAACTGACAAAAAGTACTAGAGGTCCCTGAGGACCAAGCGAACTAGACAGAGAAAGGCACAGAAGCACCTGGCTAGAGAGACAGTCCAACACTGAAGTCCAGCAAAGCCAGAAGGGCGAAGCTGGAATATATAGGCAGATGGTCACGTGACCGCAAAACACAAGATAGAAAAAACTAACCGGAGGGTTCTAACAGTTTAATGTTGTTGAAAAAAAATCAGATCACAGACATGGCACAAAACTAAAGTCATTTCAAATGGCAACTTTAGGGCTTTAAGAAACACTAAAAGAAATCAAGATAAAAAATGTGGTACTCAGTAAGGGTAATTTTTTTCATTCCAAGCAGAAGGAAAATATTATGGAATCACTCAATTCTGAGGAAAAAATTATGAAATCACGAAAAACAAACACACAATAGAACACTCCAATACATCACTAGTATTTTGTTGCACCACCTCTGGCTTTAATAACAGCTTGCAGTCTCTGAGGCATGAACTTAATGAGTGACAAACAGTACTCTTCATCAATCTGGCTCCAACTTTCTCTGATTGCTGTGGCCAGATCAGCTTTGCAGGTTGGAGCCTTGTCATGGACCATTTTCTTCAACTTCCACCAAAGATTATCAATTGGATTGAGAACCGTACTATTTGCAGGCCATGACATTGACCTTATGTGTCTTCTTTAAAGGAATGTTTTCACAGTTTTTTGCTCTATGGCAGGATGCATTATCATCTTGAAAAATGATGTCATCATCCCCAAACATCCTTTCAATTAATGGGATAAGAAAACGGTCCAAAATATCAATGCAAACTTGGGCATTTATTGAAGATGCAATGACAGCCATCTCCCCAGTGCCTTTACCTGACATGCAGCCCCATATCATCAATGACTGTGGAAATTTGCATGTTCTCTTCATGCAGTCATCTTTATAAATCTCATTGGAACGGCACCAAACAAAACTTCCAGCATCATCACCTTGCCCAATGCAGATTCGCGATTCATCACTGAATATGACTTTTATCCAGTCATCCACAGTCTACGAATACTTTTCCTTAGCCCATTGTAACCTTGTTTTTTTGTATTGCTAGGTGTTAATGATGGCATTTGTTTAGCTTTTCTGTATGTAAATCCCATTTCCTTTAGACGGTTTCTTACAGTTCGGTCACAGACATTGACTTTAGTTTCCTCCCATTTGTTTCTCATTTGTTTTGTTGTTCATTTCCTGTTTTGGAAACATATTGCTTTAAGTTTCCGGTCTTGACACTTTCTTTCTTGGTCTACCAGTATTTTTGCCTTTAACAACTTTCCCATGTTGTTTGTATTTGGCCCAGCTTTTAGACACAGCTAACTTTGAACAACCAACATCTTTTGCAACATTTCATGATGATTTACCTTCTTTTAAGAGTTTGATAATCCTCTCCTTTGTTTCAATTGACATCTCTCCTGTTGGAGCCATGATTTATGTCAGTCCACTTGGTGCTACAGCTCTTCAAGGTGTGATCACTCCTTTTAAGATGCAGACTAACGAGCAGATCTAATTTGATGCAGGTGTTAGTTTTGGAAATGAAAATTTAAAGGGTGATTCCATAATTTTTTTCCTCAGAATTGAGTGATTCCATAATTTTTTCCCTCTGCTTGGTCTGAAAAAAATTACCCTTACTGAGTACCACATTTTTAATCTTGATTTCTTTTAGCGTTTCTTAAAGCCCTAAAGTTGCCATTTGAAATGACTTTAGTTTTGTGCCATGTCTGTGATCTGCTTTTTTTCAACAACATTAAACAACTGAATGAACATCCTCCGAGCCCGGTGATTCCATAATTTTTGCCAGGGGTTGTAATTATTCAGCCGTCAGTTATTTAATGTTTATGTTCGGCTTTAACTCTCCTCGGAAAGATGATCAGTGTGGTCTATTGATTTCTTTTACTCTCTAAGCAACAGCCGAATGCACGCACTGTTCAGCTGAGTATTAATTCCATCTATTTCTGAGGTTCTCAACACCTGGACCTCACCGATCACAACTAATAGGATATGAAACCCATGAAATAACAATTCTGGGACATCTTTTCATAGAACCTATAACTGCATACATCTTATCTTATTCCTCTTGGAAATGAATCAATAAATTGACTACTGGATATAATTTACAACTGCATAAAATACATTTTCAAGAAAAGATGCTCCAGGATTGTTAATTTTCTGAGTAATGGATGAAAGAAAAAGTAACAAAAATACCTAAATGATAGCTGCCCCAGCTAGGATATTAATTAGCCTTTTTCTTAATTCCTTTTTGGGAGATATGATTAAAATTGTTCTTAATATATATTTTTTTGTACTGTGCAGCATAATTGACATGTTAACTTTATTCTATGGATCGTACTGTTACAGTTGTACCCAATTTATATTATATTATTTATTATTTTTTATATTCATTTTTTAGTTGATGGATCTGTATAAGGACTTATTTTTTGCAGGACAGCACATATTTTTATTGGCACTCTAAGGGAGGGGGAAGAAGAAAAGATGTGAATAAAGTAAAAAATTAATCTTTATTAGAAATGTTATTAAAATGGATATTTCTAAAATTTACAATTCACATGCATCTACAGATCAATATAAGGTCACCGTCTACGATGATAACCCACAAAAAAATCCTGGTGCATAGAAATGTGAGAAAGATGTTAATGGGAATGCCTAACCCAGTCCCTTTATAATAAATGGGTTATGGCTGTATATTATACGCATCAATTTTTCCCCAAATATAAATAATGGCTGTATATGTTAAAGTTGATATTCCATCAAAGATGTACTATGCACTTTGAGTTCTGTCCCATCAGACAAACAAAAACTCCCGTGTGCAGCCCAAATATATTACATACATGGAATATAGATGTATTGTTTGTCATAGATTACCACATTGATAAGGCACTTTATTAACTGGACAGATCAGCCATATAGTATGGTTGTACTCAATCAGAGCGCAAAAACCATATAATCACCAATGTAGTCAGTATATATGCAGCTCTAAGCACATGGAGGCAATAATAGTATAAGGTGATATAGCCTCATTGCTCACAGGTCACGCCGTATATCTGGTTTATAACCCTAACATGCTGTCAGTATGTAAAGCCGCATGAGCTAATCGGTGCGTCTAATCTCTGCTGGTAAGTATGACAATCCCCCAGCTGGAGAAACCTGAGCGATAGTAAGGTACTTCTGGGGGTGAGGAATGGTCCGTATGAAACCGGACCACACCGTACACCTCCTATGAAACTTATGCTTGCCTTCCACAGACAGAAGCTGGAAGTGCTCATTCTGCTGCTACCATTCAAGCAATTCCAAAAGGAATTGCTCAACTTTCGAGTTTTTTAAACAACGAGCTCATGAACTCAAACTAAGACTTCTTGAAAGAAATTACTCAGAAAGAATGATTAAAAAGGTATACAATCATGCTTTAATAACTGAGAGGGATGAACTTCTAGTCCCCAAAAAGAAGAATAATAACAAGTGTGATCAGGTGAGGTTTAGTGATCAGGTGAGGTTTATTATAGAGTACCACGAGGATTGACCAAAAATGTTGAATATTCTGAATGAACAATGGGATATTATTAGATCTAATGAAGATCTTAAAGACTGTGTTACACCTCGGGCATCGTCCGGATATAGGAAAACCACCTCTGTTTCAAACTTTTGGGTATCTAGTCACTTCAAGCATAGTAATGTATTAATAAGAACAAGAAATCCTGGATTCTTCCTGTGTAAGATGTGCAAGGTCTGCCAGATTTTGGTTCCTAAGAAATCGTTTGTGGATGCATTTGGGAAAACATACAAAATCCACCAACATCTAAACTGTTCCACTAGTGGGATAGTCTACTGTTTGGAGTGTATATGTGGACTCCGGTATATTGTCAAAACAGTGAGGGACTTTAAGACCCGTTTAAGAGAACACATGTAAAGTATTGGTAACTATGATAAGGATGAACAAAAAAGTCATAAACAGAGGAACACATTCAACCCCACGCCAATTGCAAGACATTTCAAAAATAGGCATCAGCTACAGTGGAAAGACCTTAAGGCTTGGGCAATTTGTCAACTAAAACTGGATGCTAGAGGTGGGGATCTCGATTCCATGCTCTTGAAAAGGGAGAGCGAGTGGATTTTCAGGTGTAATTCTGTAAACCCACATGGATTCAATTAAAATTTCAATTTTGACTTCTGAGGTCAAATGGTCAGCTAATTCTGCCCAAATCAATTTTTGGATTAGCGTAATAAGATCTTTAGAATCCTTTTATTCCACCACTCCGATATGTTCTTGCCCCCTGCGAAGATATTCAAGATAATCCCCTGTCGATCACTGGGCACTGGCAGGCAGGTTTTACAGAGCTCTACACATGCAAATCTGACACCTCTTGAAGCAAGCAGGAGTAAGGGGGGCTGAGAAGCAGGGAGTGAGATCCCTCACAGCAGCTGTGAGTGGCACACGGCGGCCCATCCCCTGACTATGTGCTCCCTTTGTTTAGGAAACTATAATTTAATAGTGAGTTATGGGAAAACGATACCTCCGAGTGACACACAAAATAGATTTTCGGAAACCTAAAAGAATGGAGAATATCACCATTCCTTTCTTCACCGCCCAGCAAGCAAGGATAGGGAGATATGCGGCACAGTCTTTCAGAAGCACATAGGGCCACTCTGTTTGGTCTCCATGCATAGCAAGGGCCCAGATGGATCCGATGATACCAGAACCAGCTCCCTAGGATCTTCCAGTAAGGAGGTATAGCCCATCTTAGTTTTGGGGAATCTGTAGCTGGGAGAGAACAGCGGAGGAGACTTGGGCTTTTGCAGGGGGTAGTAGGGGGAGTAACCCAGAGAGTTTAAATGTCTCTGTAGCTAGAGCCTATCGTCTTTTTCCTGGGGAGGTTGTAACATCAAGACATGTGGGAAAAGTCTATCAATCAAGTGAGGACCCACAGCCTCCCATGTGGCAGCCCTCCCCCACCAGCCAGGCCTTTCCATCTAAACCGGCAACTGACTCGTAATAACTAATTTATATCTTTTGTACCCATGCTATTGTGCTTGCAACTCTGACCATTGTGTATGTATAACCCTTATGTATATAGTGTTTGTCTTGTGCGTCATTATGGCGATTAAATATATCATTTAACCTTGGGCTGTTCTTTTATCTTGATCCACGAACCTCACGTCATTTGTTCAGTCCAACGAACACGCTACCGGACGGGTTTCTAGCCCGATATGAGTCTGTTGTATCTAATAGAAACTGGTGATAGCTCTCCCAGGCTGACTAGGCTCTGCTTCACTGGAGCTAGTGAAAGGAGCCTCTCAGCCTGTCAGGGTTGAGGGCAAGTGTGGTGCCACGTCAGCGACTGAGTGGGCCTCCTCTTCTCACTCCCTGGTGCTTTGCTGTACCTGTGTGGACAGGGGGTGTCTGTGCATAACTGTACCAATTTGACCTTATGCGTCCCTCAGGGGGGTATGGAACGTCATGTTGGTGCAGATCCGTACCACATGCTTTGTCTGACGTAATAGTGACATCAGGCTGGTGGCGGGGTGTGGATCCAACACAAGTGGCGCCAGTGGCGAGATTCTGCGGGGTCTCTCTGCTACCGTTTCTTTACACCCCCCTTAAAAAATAAATTTTTTGGAGGGATTAAAATTATGTAATTATTCTTCCATTTTTTAATTATACCCAATGAGAACTAGATCTAAATCATTAATATGGAAATATGGAAAATTTCCTCTTCCTTTTCCTCCTGCCATGTGGATTTGACCTTGCTGGATTATTCCAACGTGATGACACATGGAGAATTTATTATGCCACAAGAACATGTGGATCTGACCCTGTTGGGCCATTTGGAATGGAGTGACATGTGGAGAACTAATTATCCAAATATCTGCACAACGAAGGTGGATATGGTTATATTTAATAATTTGGAGTTGGTGGTATGGATATCAGTCACGTTTTGATATGATATTCATATATAATCTCTTGCCCTCTTTTCCATTACGATAAGTGAAAATTATTATAGGTACAAATTAATTTTCAACTCCCACTCTATGACTGTACCCCTTGGGATTTTGATAAATCTTAAAATTTTTAATAAAATAATATCATTTTCATCTGCTATATGGATGTAATCATGTTGGGTCATTTTGAGTAGAATGACATATAGATAACTAACTATGATAAGGCAAAATACATGATTCTTTTCTGTGATGTGGCTATATTTAATGATTTAAAAATGATGATATGGGAATTGATTATACTGGATATAGTATTTGGTTTCCTCTTCCTTTCTTATTTTCATGAATTAATGTATTTTTTTAATGGTGGATAATAAAACACAATTCATTTATGGAATAAGTTTATTAATTGATGATTGGACATATATAAGCATTTCTGTATTAGATTTAATCAGAAAATGATTTTTTTCTGATATTAAAAACTTGATTGGTCGACGTACCTGTCAATCTTGATGGAATGTATAAATATCCGGAGTTTGAAGCCCTTAGAAAAAGGCGGTATACCGGCGAAACGCGCGTCAGGGATTATATCCCAAATTTAGCTAGAAATATGAGAGGGAATCATATATATACCCCTAGAGTACAGCACCTTGCTCATGTACATAATAACGCTGACTGGAATGTGTACCAGTACAGCCGTTGTATGTATGTGATCACGACAGCAGCGATCAGCTGTGTCTGTGTCTCATATGGCCGAACAAGCTGATCGCAATATTCAGAGTGGTATAGGAGGTGTATGGTGTGGTCCAGTGTTATACGGACCATTCCTAACCCCCAGAGTACCTTACTATCGCTCAGGTTTCTCCAGCTGGGGGGATTGTCATACTTACCAGCAGAGATTAGACGCGCCGATTAGCTCATGCGGCTTTACATACTGACCGAATGTTACGGGTTATAAACCAATTATACGGCGTGACCTGTGAGCAATGAGGCTATATCACCTTATACTATCATTGCCTCCATGTGCTTAGAGCAGCATATATACTGACTACATTGGTGATTATATGGTTTTTGCGCTCTGATTGAGTGCAACCATACTATATGGCTGATCTGTCCAGTTAATAAAGTGCCTTATCAATATGGTAATCTATGACAAACAATACATCTATATTCCATGTATGTAATATATTTGGGCTGCACACGGGAGTTTTTGTTTGTCTGATGGGGCAGAACTCAAAGTGCATATATAACATCTTTGATGGAATATCAACTTTAACATATACAGCCATCATTTATATTTGGGGAAAAATTGATGTGTATAATATACAGCCATAACCCATTTATTATAAAGGGACTGGGTTGGGCATTCCCATTAACATCTTTCTCACATTTCTATGCAGCAGGATTTTTTGTGAGTTATCATCGTAGACGGTGACCTTATATACATCTGTAGATGCATGTGATCTGTAAATTTCAAAATTATCCATTTTAATAACATTTCTAATAAAGATTAATTTTTTACTTTATTCACATCTTTTCTTCTTCCCCCTCCCTTAGAGTGTCCATGTCTATTAGGTGGTGTACGTCTGTGAATAGAGGTCTGATGAGATTTGACTTATATCCTCTGCATATTTTTATTGGGGAACACACGATTTTTTTGATCACTTTTAATCCTGTTTTTTTTGGGAAGAAACATCAATTTCAACTTTTTCTGTCATTTTTTTTTTTTACACCATTTACTTTGTGAGATAAAAAATTGTGTTATGTCTATAGTTCGGGGTGATACGGACTTGGTAAAATCTATTGGAGCTGATTCATAAAGCGTAGCAGCTCGCAACATGGCAGTCTTTACAGAGTGCACAGCACCAGATTTATTAAAAAACGCACGCCAGTTAATGAATTCAGCGCCTATAGTAAGTGGCATGCGCCAGAAATGCTACTCCAGTCCTTGGAATACCCGGACTAGCATATTTGGTGTAGAAAATGCTGGAAGAGAAAACGCCCCCATCCTACCCTGGCTTGTCCTCAGCTCTGCCCATTTCACCTGAGCTGATCCATAGTGGCCTGAGAATGGCAAAAGTTGTAAAAATTTTCAAAGCTTTTACAACATTTTTGTGCCTTAAAAGCTTTGATGAATCAGCCACTTTATGTTTACATTCTATTTGCTTTTGTTTTCTAATGAGATATGTTTTGATGTGAAAAAAAAGTTATTTTTATGATTTTTCCATACTCTTTTTATTTTCTATACTTTCAAGTACTGTATTAGTCCAACAAGGAATTTGAACATACTATGTTTTGATCACTTAAATAATACACTGCACTACTAGTGCAGTGCAGTGTATTATACCTCCCTGCCCGAATCCTATTGACAAGCTGCCTATTAGATTCTGCCTCTAGCATACCTTAAGTAGCCTTTCATAGTTGGCAGACCCTGAGGCCATTATGCAACTTATTAATTTATTAAACATCATATAACACTTTGATAAAAAAAATTATGCAAATAATATCAACACAGACCCAAGCAAAACTGACTCTAAAAATTCCTCTCATAACATCCCCCTATAAATCTCTAAACACATTTATTCATTGCACCTGCTATAAAGCACACATAAATTATAAATTCTTTACTAGTCAAAGGGGGAGAATTTATGAAGACTGGCATTTTAAGCTTACAGCAGTAACAATCAGTGTACAGGATTTGTATACTAGTTTCTATTACTCATTGTTTCGTGTGAAAATCCATAAACATATAAAAAGAATAAAAGTTGCAACTTGCAAACTATTTTGTGAAGAAGGTGTTTGTTCCTCACAAGCTCCCTGTGCTGCTCTCTGCCATCTGAACCTAAAGTGTCAAAAATCCGCAGTAAGTAACTGCCAGAAAATGAGGAACAAAGACAGGTTTGATAAGACAGGTCTGAGAAAACTGCAAAGGATGCTTGGTGTTCACGTTCTGTTCAAGAGATAGTCGTGTTCTCAGAATAAAGTAATAAAACTAATTTTTTTTCTTGTTAAAATACATAACACATGAAAGAAGAAATAAATGTCATTACCTTAAGGGAAACTGTTAACTGAATTTTTTTTAAAGGCTATGACATGTTTGACAATGGAAAAATTAATTCTAAATATATTTAGTTAATAAAGTTGTACTAAGTTTCAGTCTGCAATCTTCATTCCTTCATTCTTTTTTCAGCCCCCTCCTATGCAGTTTGCAGTCTGACTTATATTTCAGATTTTTCTCTTCTGGGAGTGTCTCTCTCTGTAATATAGGGTGGATGTGAGCTTTGTGTGTATCCAAGGTGCTGCTCTCTTCATTTACTCAAATATGAGAACAGTTTGTATACTGCACTTTACATTCGTGTTTCTTTTTTTTTTTTCTAAACAGTTTTCACCTGTTTTCATAAAGTTAATTTGAGCTAAGTTTATGGCATTGCACTTTTTGGCCTCTTCAGGAAAATTGTTTGAATCCTTTTTTTATGAATTTAGAAGGAACCTGCAGCCACACTGTAACTATCACGCACGGTGTGGGAAAGACTTAGTGCAAAACAAAGGGAAGAGGGAAAGGGAGCCCAGACTCTAGGGAAAGGGGGAAGTGGAGACCTCCTAGGTTGATCTAGCGTCACCCTGTCTCCCCTAACGTCCCTGTATTGGCTCTTCACCAATCGCTGCACACGTGCCTTGCCCTGTCTTTCCCTGGCATATGACTAAGGCTAGGGAAGGGAGGAGATGAGCACTAGTCAATCTCCACTAAACACTATAGACAACAGTGGTGGACAAACAGGGGGAAATTGCTTAGCTTCAGACGAACTCCAGACCAATGCGCACACGTCCTTAAGCTCCAGAGAGGACAAAGTACTGCTCTTGCTAAAGCTTTCACAGGTAGTAATGAATATCGCCGGCGCCTCCCTCTGAAACACAGCAGGTATTTATACATCCAGGCCAGGGAGTTAATTAGCCAGAGGGAGGTAGCCGCTGGGTCCTAGAGACAGCCTCTAAGAAGATGACTGTAATGGCAAACGTAGAGATCTCCTGGAACCAACTGCAGGGCGACTGTCTGTCACCTCTGACACATCTGTGACAGTAACACACCGTCAGCAGTCTGCTGATGATACCGATGATGACAAAGAGGAGGAGAAGGAGAAGGACAATGGTTGGGAATCAGATGTGCTGTGTTATGCAGTAAAGATGGGTGAATATGAAACTTGGCAGCTAAATGCATGATTGAACTCATCATCTTTCCTCCATCTCGCATATCTTCCCCACCTGATCTTTCTATCACAATAAATGACATTACACTTTCCCTTGTACCGGCAATCCGCAGCCTCGGAGTAACCCTTGACTCTGCCCTGTCGTTCAAACCCCACATTCAAGCTCTTGCCATCTCCTGTCGCCTCCAGCTCAAAAATATTTCCAGAATCCGTCCTTTCCTCAACCCTCAATCTACTAAACTGCTTGCACATGCCCTCATCATCTACCGCCTCGACTACTGCAACACCCTCCTCTGTGACCTACCTGCTAACACTCTCGCACTCCTCCAGTCCATCCTTAACTCTGCTGCGTGACTAGTTCATCTCTCGCCTCGCTACTCCTCTGCTACCCCCCTTTGCAAATCCCTTCACTGGCTCCCAATTGCCCAGCGTATCCAGTTCAAACTATTAACACTGACCTACAAAGCCATCCATAACATTTCTCCTCCATAAATCTCTGAAATAATCTCCCAATACATTCCCACACGTAATCTCCGGTCCTCCCAAGACCTCCTTCTCTCCTCCAGACTTATTGATTCCTCACCCAATCGCCCCCAAGACTTTTCCCGAATAGCCCCAACACGTCCGACTATCCACCACACTCAGATCCTTCAGACGGAACATGAAAACCCATCTCTTCAAGAAAGCCTACAGCCTGCCATGACCCTGCTGCATCCTCAACACCACTGGAGCTGCTGAATTACTTACACCGGACCTGCACCCCACCAACACTGGAGCTGCTGCAACCCCCTACCTACTGTCTCCTCCCCATCATCTTGTAGAATGTAAGCCCGCAAGGGCAGGGTCCTCTTCCCTCTGGACCAGTCTATCATTGTTTATTTGTTACGGTAAGTGATATCTTTATTTTGTATGTAACCCATTCTCATGTACAGCACCATGGAATCAATGGCGCTATATAAATAAATAATAATAATGAAATGATTGAATCTTTACTAATCTCTGCAATCCAAAATAGTAGACATTTCGGTCTACTCACTAGACCTTCATCAGTAGATGGATTGTGATGAGAAAAAGTATCAGAGAAGACAATCGTAATGGCATGAAGGAGGTATCCACAGCTACAGACAGGAGAAAGGACCGTGGATACCACCTTCATGCCATTGTTATTATCTTCTCTGATACTTTTTCTCTGGACCGTAGAAATGTCTACTATTTTGGATTGCAGTCATAAGTAAAGATTCAATCATTTATCTGAGTGCCAAGTTTCATATTCACTGCATAACGGGATAGGGTCCTACTTGTGCACCTATATACCAGATCTGCCATGGTTCTCTATTACTACACTGTGTACAGAATTATTAGGCAAGTTGTATTTTAGAGGATTATTTTTATTATTGATCAACAACTATGTTCTCAATCAACCCAAAAGACTCATAAATATCCAAGCTTAATATTTTTGGAAGTTGGAGTGGGGTTTTTTTAGATTTGGCTATCTTAGGAGGATATCTGTTTGAGCAGGTAACTATTACTGTGCAGAATTATTAGGCAACTTAATAAAAAACAAACCTAATCCCATCTCACTTGTTTATTTTCACCAGGTAAACCAATATCAGTGCACAAAATTTAGAAATAAACATTTCTGACATGCAAAAACAAAAAAATGAGTGATCAATATAGCCACCTTTCTTCATGATGACCCTCAACAGCCTTCCATCCATAGATTCTGTCAGTTGTTTGAACTGTTTTCGATCAACATTGCGTGCAGCAGCCACCACAGCCTCCCAGACACTGTTCCGAGAGGTGTACTGTTTTCCCTCCCTGTAGATCTCATATTTTATGATGGACCACAGGTTCTCTATGGGGTTGAGATCAGGTGAACAAGGGGGCCATGTCATTATTTTTTCTTCTTTTAGACCTTTACTGGCCAGCCACGCTGTGGAGTAGTTGGATGCATGTGATGGAGCATTGTCCTGCATGAAAATCATGTTTTTCTTGAACGATACCGACTTCTTCCTGTACCACTGCTTGAAGAAATTGTCTTCCAGAAACTGGCAGTAGGTCTGGGAGTTGAGCTTCACTCTATCCTCAACCCGAAAAGGTCCCACAAGTTCATCTTTGATTATACCAGCCCATACCAGTACCCCACCTCCACCTTGCGTCTGAGTTGGAGTGGAGCTCTCTGCCCTTTACTGATCCAGCCTCTGGCCCATCCATCTGGCCCATCAAGAGTGACTCTTATTTCATCAGTCCATAAAACCTTTGAAAAATCAGTCTTAAGATATTTCTTGGCCCATTGTTGACGTTTTTTCTTATGTTTCTTGTTCAAAGGTGGTCGTTTTTCAGACTTGCTTACCTTGGCCATGTCCCTGAGTATTGCACACCTTGTGCTTTTTGATACTCCAGTATCGTTGCAGCTCTGAAATATGGCAAAACTGGTGGCGAATGGCATCTTGGCAGCTTCACGCTTGATTTTCCTCAATTCATGGGCAGTTATTTTGCGCCTTTTTTGGCCAACACGCTTCTTGCGACCCTGTTGGCTATTTGCCATGAAACGCTTCAAAAGTGATCATGCTTCAAAAGTTCGGAAATTTCAAGACTGCTGCATCCCTCTGCAAGACATCTCACAATTTTGGACTTTTCAGAGCCCGTCAAATCTCTCTTCTGACCCATTTTGCCAAAGGAAAAGAAGTTGCCTAATAATTAAGCACACCTTATATAGGGTGTTGATGTCATTAGTCAACACCCCTCCTCATTACAGAGATGCACATCACCAGATTTACTTAATTGGTAGTTGGCTCTCAAGCCTATGCAGCTTGGAGTAGGACAACATGTATAAAAAGTATCAAAGTGATCAAAATACGCATTTGCCTAATAATTCTGCACACAGTGTACATGGAGTAAAGAAGGTTCATAATTCAAAATGTTTTATTCCTACTGGTGGGGAGGTAGGACTCTTAATATTTAATATTTTTCTTTATTTATTATTATAGCGCCATTTATTCCATGGCACTTTACATGTGAAAAAGGGGTATACATACAAGAACAATTACAATAATCTTGAACACAATGTGACTGGTACAGGAGGAGCGAGGACCCTGCCCGCGAGGGCTCTCAATCTACAAGGGATTGGTGAGGATACAGTAGGTGAGGGTAGAGCTGGTCATGCAGCGGTGGTTACTGCAGGTTGTAGGCTTGTCGGAAGAGGTGGGTCTTCAGGCTCCTTTTGAAGGTTTCCACGGTCGATGAGAGTCTGATGTGTTGGGGTAGAGAGTTCCAGAGTAGGGGGGAAGCACGGGAGAAATCTTGCATGCGATTGTGGGAGGAGAAGATAAGAGGGGAGAAGAGAATGAGATCTTGTGAGGATCGGAGGTTACGTGTGAGTATGTAACGGGAGACAAGGTCAGAGATATATGGAGGAGACAGGTTGTGAATGGCTTTGTATGCCATGGTTAGGGTTTTGAACTGGAGTCTCTGAGCAATGGGGAGCCAGTGAAGAGATTGACAGAGAGGAGAGGCCGGGGAATAGCTGGGGGACAGGTGGATTAGTCAGGCAGCAGAGTTTAGGATGGATTGGAGGGGTGCAAGAGTGTTGGAAGGGAGGCCACAGAGCAGGAGGTTGCAGTAGTCAAGGCAGGAGATGATAAGGGCGTGCACTAGTGTTTTTGCAGATTCATGGATGAGGAATGTGCGGATCCGGGAGATATTTTTGAGTTGGAGTCGGCAGGAAGTGGAAAGGGCTTGGATATGTGGTTTGAAGGAGAGTTCAGAGTCCAGGATTACTCCAAGGCAGCGAGCTTGAGGGACTGGGGAGAGTGGACAGCCATTGACGTTGACAGATAGGTCAGTTGGGGGGGTGAATGAGATGGCGGAAAGATGATGAATTGAGTTTTGTCCATGTTAAGTTTTAGAAATCTAGCAGAGAAGAAGGATGAAATAGCAGACAGACATTGTGGGATTTTGGTTAGTAAGGAGGTGATATCAGGTCCAGAGAGGTAGATCTGTGAGTCATCAGCATAGAGGTGATAATGAAAGCCATGAGACTCTATGAGCTGTCCCAGGCCGAAGGTGTAGATGGAGAAGAGCAGGGTTCCTAGAACTGAGCCTTGGGGGACACCGACAGATAGGGGGCGAGATGAGGAGGTGGTGTGTGAGTGGGAGACACTGAATGTCCTGTCTGTTAGGTATGAGGAGATCCAGGATAGGGCCAAGTCTGTGATGCCGAGAGATGAGAGAGTTTGTAGTAAGGGGGAATGATCCACTGTGTCGAAGGCAGATGACAGGTCTAGGAGGACGAGGACAGAGTAGTGTCACTTAGATTTGGCGGTTAGTAGGTCGTTGGTGACTTTGGTCAGTGCAGTTTCAGTAGAATGGTGCGGTCGGAAACCAGATTGTAGGCTGTCGAAGAGGGACCAGGAGGAGAGGTGGGAGGACAGCTCAGAATGTATGTGTTGTTCCAGTAGTTTTGAGGCATAGGGGAGAAGAGATATGGGGCGATAGCTAGTCAGAGAAGATGGGTCAAGGAAGGGATTTTTGAGGATGGGTGTGAATGAGGCATGTTTGAAGCATGAGGGGAAGACCCCAGTTGTTAGTGACAGGTTGAAGAGGTGGGCTAGGGGTGGGATGAAGATAGTGGTAAGGTTTGGGATGAGGTGGGATGGGATTGGGTCAAGTTTACAGGTGGTGAGGTGTGATATGGAGAGTAAAAAGGAAAGTTGATCTTCCATAATAGTGGAGAAGGTGGTTTTGGAGGAGTGGGATTGAGTAGGTGTGGGGAGGGGCTGTGGGGGCTTTAGGCAAAAGCTTTGTCTGATGGTGTCAATCTTCTGCTTGAAGAATGAGGCAAAGTCTTCGGCTGAAATAAGAGGAGAGGGAGGTGGCACTGGGGGACGGAGGAGAGAATTGAAGGTGTTGAATAGTTGTTTGGGGTTGTGAGACAGGGAGGATATGAAAGATGCGAAGTATTTTTGTTTTGCTGCAGTGAGTGTGTACTTGAAGGTAGTGAGGGACTGCTTATGGGTCGCATGTGGAACAAGCTTGCCAGTTAGTCAACCAACTTGGTTGTAGCAACAAAATAATGTCTTTTTTTTCAGCAGTCCCTACCTGACAGAATACCTGTAGTCCTGTAGGCCTTTTAAGGTTTCCCTCATGCGATGTTAACATTTCAATGCAACAGGTACTTAGGGCTCACAAAAATGGTTACTGTTAGGGTGAATCATACATATATATATATATATATATATATATATATATATACTAGCTATTGAGCTATTGAACCCGTTCTACGCCCGGGTGGTGAGCATTTTTATTGGTATATGGTCTCCCATGCTGGTATGCGTTGCCCCCCTCCTAATATTTGTGCTACCCCCATCCTGTCCCCACCTCCTATCCTGGTATGCATGGCACCCCTCACCCCCAATCCTGGTATGCATGGCCCCCTCATCCCAATCCTGGTATGTGTGGTACTCCTCATCCCTATCCTGGTATGTGTGGTACTCCTCATCCCTATCCTGGTATGCATGGTACCCCATCCCTCATCCCTATCCTGGTATGTATGGCACCCCTCACCCCCAATCCCGGTATGCATGGCACCCTGCACCCCAATCCTGGTATGCATGGCACCCCTCACCCTCAATCCCAGTATGCATGGCACCCCTCACCCCCAATCCTGATATGCATGGCACCACTCACCCCCAATCCCGGTATGCATGGCACCCCTCACCCCCAATCCTGGTATGCATGGCACCCCTCATCCCCAATCCCGGTATGCATGGCACCCCTCATCCCCAATCCCGGTATGCATGGCACCCCTCATCCCCAATCCCGGTATGCATGGCACCCCTCATCCCCAACCCCGGTATGCATGGCACCCCTCATCCCCAATCCCGGTATGCATGGCACCCTTCTTCCCCAATCCTGGTATGCATGGCACCCCTCATCCCCAATCCCGGTATGTATGGCACCCTTCATCCCCAATCCCGGTATGCATGGCACCCCTCATCCCCAATCTCGGTATGCATGGCACTCCTCATCCCCAATCCCGGTATGCATGGCACCTCTCATTGCCAATCCTGGTATGCATGGCACCCCTCATCCTCAATCCCGGTATGCATGTCACCCCTCACCCCCAATCCTGGTATGCATGGCTCCCTAATCTCCAATACTGGTATACATGTCACCCTCATCCCCAATCCTGGCATGCATGGCACCCCTCATCCCCAATCCTGGTATGCATGGCTCCGTCATCCCCAATCCTGGTATGTATGGTTCCCTCACCCCCATCCTGGTATACATGGCACCCCTCATCCCCAATCCTGGTATGCATAGCACCCCTCATCCCCAATCATGGTATGCATGGCTCCGTCATCCCCAATCCTGGTATGTATGGCTCCCTCATCCCCATCCTGGTATGCATGGCACCCCTCATCCAAATTCTGGTTTGTATGGCCTCCTCATCCCAGAACCCTGGTATGCATGGCACCCAATCCCTCATCCTAGTATGCATGGCACCCCTCATCCTTATCCTGGTATGCATGATGCCCCTCATCCTTATCCTGGTATGCATGGTACTCCTTATCCTGGTATGCATGGCACCCCATCCCTCATCCTGGTATGTATGGTACCCCTCATCACTATTCTGGTATGCATGACACCCCTCACCCCCCAATCGTCGTATGCATGGTCCCCTCACCAACCAATCCTGGTATGCATGGTCCCCTCACCCACCAATCCTGGTATGCATGGTACCCCTCATCTTGGTATGCATGGTCCACCCAGATCCCTATCATGGTATGAATGGTCCCCTCACCCCCCAATCCTGGTATGTGTGGTACCCCTCATCCCACAATCCTGGTATGTGTGTCCCCCTCATCCCTTTCATGCTGTACACACATGCAAAAAAATACTCACCTTTCTTCCCTGTGCTCCAGCGCTGCGGTGTCCTGTTCTGCCGGAGGTCGGGAGAGGAGTGCGGCGCTAGAGCACCGCGCTGTCCGGCGCCATTTTGCTGAAGACACACGCAAATGTGTCTTCAGTAAAATGGCACCAGATAGCGCTATGTGCATGCGCCGATCCGACGCTTCACTCCTGCTCCGGTCTCCGGGGAAGAGAGGCGCCGCAGCAACGCTCCTCCCGGTCAGGTAATTAAGGCGCCGGAGATCGCGGTATGCGTTCAGTGTCTACACATATCGTGATCTCCAGCGCCATACACTCCTCTTACCTGTAACGGCTGGATGCCTGCTTCTGTCTGGAGCCAGACTGCGCGTCACGCATGCACAGTCTATAAAGGCATCAGACAGAGACACGCATCCCCGGTTATATTATAGATATATATAAATACAGTATATATATATATATATATATATATATATATATATATATATTTCAGTACGGTCATCGCCAAGCTCTGCAATAAACAAATATAACTAGCTACTGTCAATTGTTGATTACAGGCCGATTGGACACCCGTTATTGTTAACTTTGAGCCTCACGAGGCTTCAAGGATGCAGTTTATAGAGCAAGAGGAACAAAGCTGTTAAATTTTATATATTTAATCCAATAATTAGATAGTGCTTATAAAAATACACAAGAGTTGTTACAAAGAAGACAAAACAATACTGTGCATACAGTCACATAAAAAATAAAAGGGTTTAACAAAAGAAAGTTACTAGACCTGTTGTCATAGGAATGGTGCAGATCTTGCAAGGGGGAGCACTGCATTTAGAAAATGGCGCAGTCCTTACAGCACGATGTATCTCCCAGCACTGAACATGGGTCCTAGGCCAGAACCTGCTTTTATCAGGTACCAGCCACTCCCACCTACCTCCCCTGGTGACCTCAGATAGGGCCGGTAAATAAGATGTGGACTCAGATACTGAAAATTATGAGATCCCTGATTTTAAGGATATCTGCACACCTGAAGATCACAAACGGAAAATATTAATGCCATATTTTCTATCACAATTTTAACTTTCTGTATATGAGACATGGCATATACAACTTTATCCACCTGGCCGATATTAATTCTGGTCTAATGGACAGGCCGCACAGCAATGCAAGTGAATGCGTTCCAATCGGCACTGTACCAAAATACAGAAAATATGTCTCCTATATCTATAGAACCTACAGCTGTAACTAAAAACCCAATCTTCATATCTTTTAACATGGCCCAACAGTCTTGAATACTGGCCATGTTGCTTTGAAGTCAGGAAAAAAGAAAGACAGAAAAGTGTCATGACACAAACCTGTTGTTCCATATTTGTACTGACCACATCACAGGAGGTGGCTGCATCACAAAAAACTGCTCAGTGGGGGGCGCTGAACAGATGGGAGGAAGAGATTTTCAGCTCTACTTCCCATGGCCCTGATTCACAATTCATAGTGAAGCCATGATCCTTTGCTCCTTTGCTCGATCTGAAGATGACAGTTAACTTCTTATCACTATTAGTGATGGGCGAGCATTAAAATGCTCGGGTGCTCGATGCTAGGGTCGAGCAAATTGAAATACTCGGGTGCTCGACCCGAGCAATGAGCCCAGTGTAAGTCTATGGGAAACTCGAGCATTTTTCAGGGGGCTCCCCCCGGCTTTCTGCAGAGGGCCTAAAAATTGCCCAAATCGATGGGAACAGTGCTCAAATGACTTGGGAACAGCATGGGGAAGACCCCTGGAAGCATTTCTGACTCCCAGGTCACTGCTGTCAACAATGTTGTCAGAGGTATTCCGCTACTTTTACGGACTCACAATAAAACATACAAAACAAAACCAAAATGGATTTTCCTGGGAAATATGTTAAGAAACATCTTTCCAGGGTAATGACTTGTATATAAAGCAAAATAAATAACCAAAAACAAAAATGCTCCTCCTCTCCTTGGGCTATGTTCACATGTAGTGTTTTTGATGCATTTTTTGCACTTTTGCATTGCTTTCAACTAAGACAAATGCATTCACTGGGAAATGTCATTTTAACATTTTACAACCTTATCTGGCCATGTGGAGTGTGACACATCATCAGACACATCCTGCTTCAGTTATGATGGAGGGACTCTGAAAGTCACAAAGCCTATTTTTATAGGGCCATCGGGCGGCACTTACTATTCTTAAAGGGCCAGCAGTTGGCCCTCGCTATAGTTAGAGAGCCATCAGCCGGCCATGCTTTGTTGTTCCCATTATTAACGAGTGGGTCTCCTATACTGTTATTGCGTATGCAGTGACTGCAAGGGCTGCCAAAAATTTGGAGGTACTCCAATGCCCCTTGCAAGAGACGTAGAGGTCAGAGAGCCTCCTAAAAACAATGTTCCCATTATTAGGAAGTGGGTCTCCCATAGTGTTTGCCTATGCATTGAAGCAACGGCTGACAAAAATTTGGAGGCACTCCAATGCCCTTTGCAAGAGACGTAGAGGTCAGAGAGCCTCCTAAAAACAATGTTCCCATTATTAGGAAGTGGGTCTACCATAGCGTTTGCCTATGCAGTGAAGAAACGGCTGCCAAAAATTTGGAGGAATTCCAATGCCCCTTGCAAGAGATGTAGAGGTCAGAGAGCCTCCTAAAAACAATGTTCCCATTATTAAGAAGTGGGTCTCCCATATTGTTTGCCTATGCAGTGAAGCAACAGCTGCCAAAAATTTGGAGACACTCCAATGCCCCTTGCAAGAGACGTAGAGGTCAGAGAGCCTCCTAAAAACAATGTTCCCATTATTAGGAAGTGGGTCTCCCATAGTGTTTGCCTATGCAGTGAATGCAAAAGCTGCCAAAAATTTGGAGGCACTTCAATGTCACTTGGAAGAGACGTAGAAGTCGGAGAGCCTCCTAAAAACAATGTTCCCATTATTAGGAAGTGGGTCTCCAATAGTGTTTGCCTATGCAGTGAATGCAAAAGCTGCCAAAAATTTTGAGAAACTCCAATGCCCCTGCAAGACAAGTAGAGGAGGTGATATGGTAGATATGGTGGTGAATGATATGGTGATGGAGGATGAGGAGAAGAGGAGGACAAGATTAGTGTTGAGCGAGCACTAAAATGCTCGGGTGCTCGAAGCTCGGGCCGAGCTCGCCGTGATACTCAGGTGCTCGACCCGAGCAATGAGCCCAATGTTAGACTATGGGAGACCTGAGCATTTTTGCGGCGGCACCCCCAGCAGTCTGTAGAAAGCCTAAAAAGTGCCCAAAACGATAGTGACAGTGCTCAAATGACATGGGGACAGCATGGGCATCGCCCCAGGAAGCATTTCTGACCCCCAGGTCACAGCTGTCAACAACGTTGTCAGAGGTATTAAGCCACTTTAACGCGCTCACAAAAAAACGTTCTAAAACGAAACTGAAATGGTTTTCCTGTGAAATATGTTAAGGAACTTCCTTTCCAGGGTAAAAACTTGTGTTTAAGGTAAAATAAATAACCAAAAACAAAAATACTCCTCCACACCTTGGGCTATGTTCACAGGTAGCATTTTTTATGCGTTTTTGCACTTTTGTATTGCTTTCAACCGTGACAAATGCATTCACCGGGAAATGTCATTTTAACATTTTACAATTATATCTGGCCATGTGCTGTGTGACACATGCATACAGTGCTGAAAAGACATAGGAACAGCATGGGGAAGACACCTGGAAGCATCTCTGACACCCAGGTCACTGCCTAAAAGTGTGCCCATCAGAAGAGATCCTTTCCGCATCAGAAGATGCAGACTTGCAACTATCCCCGTGCAAGTCCTCGTCCCAGGGCAGTGTTCAATTGTACCTCCCCATTCCTTGCAATGCAAGCGTAAGTGCGAAACGTGCCACCCACCCACCCCCAGGCTGCAATACCATACTGCTAGCTTGCTTGCACTTGAAATGGGGCCTTTTAGTTTGGAGGAGGCCGAAGCTGGCCACTACCTCATGGCTGCTTCGGCAGCGAGGTATCCATACTCAGTCCCCAGCCAGGGGGTGGCCGGGTGTCCATACTCGGTCCCCAGCCGCCCCGGGGCCGGGTGTCCACACACGGTCCCCAGCCGCCAGGGGGCGACCGGGTGTCCATAAACGGTCTTCAGCCGCCCATATTTCTCCTTGGAGCATCCCCCCACACACTTTTCTTAGCCCGGCCTGCTTTAGGGCAGCATTGGACGAGCCCACCAGAGAACCAGACTCCTCCGGTGGGCCCTGGCTTCTCCATCAGGGTAGTTGAGAGTGCCAAGGTGAGGAGCATGATGATGATGATAGAAGTTAGCATCTGCTTTGTTTTCTTGTAATGCAAGCGCATGTATGTAGTAAGTGTGCAACCTGCCACCCACCCACCCCCAGGCTGCAATACCATACTGCTAGCTTGCTTGCACTTGAAATTGGGCCTTCTAGGCATGTGGAGGCAGACGCCGGCCACCATGTCATGGCTGCGTCGGCGGCCTGGTATCCATACTCAGTCCCCAGCCGCCCGGCGGCCGGGTGTCCACGCTCGGTCCCCAGCCGCCAGGGGGCGGCCGTGTGTCCATACTCGGTCCCCAGTTTCCCCGCGGCTGGGTGTCCGCACACGGTCCCCAGCCGCCTGGGGGCGGCCGGGTGTCCATAAACGGTCCCCAGCCGCCCCTATTTCTCCTTGGAACATCCCCCCACACTTTTCTTAGCCCAGCCTGCTTTAGGGCAGCATTGGACAAGCCCACCAGAGAATCAGACTCCTCCAGTGGGCCCTGGCTTCTCCATCAGGGGAGTTGAGAGTGCCAAGGTGAGGAGCATGATGATGATGATAGAAGTTAGCATCTGATTTGTTTTCTTGGAATGCAAGCGCATGTATGTAGTAGCGGCTAGGCCTGAGGTGGTCAGCGTTTTGGCGCATATCCTACCTCCTCTGAGGATTGCTGGATGTTTTCCAGCTACTATCCCAGTTCTATGACTCCCGTTAAAACAAAGCTTCAGGTGATGAATGATGGATGAGGTGGTGGCAAAGGAGAAAGAGCAGGAGGAACAGAGACCATTCACATCAATATCAAGCCAGTCAACCACACATGTCAAGTAGGATATGTTTCTGTACCAAAAGGAGAGGTTTGGCTACACAGTTATAGGGCATGCAGTGAGTGCAATGCCTACCAAAAATTTTGAGGCACTCCAATGCCCCTTGGAAGTAACATGGAGGTCAGAGGGCCTTAACTAAACCGTTTTTTCCATTTATAGCAACTGGGTCTCCTGTGCACTGTTGGCCTAAGCAGTGAATCGAAGGCTTTCCAAAAATTATGAGGAACTGCAATGCCCCTTGAAACAGAAGTGGATTACAGCATTGTCACGAAAACACACCTCGTCAGACTTTGCAGCCCTCTGGCGCCCCCTTATCCTGCTGGTCAAATACGGTATTGACCGAGGATAAGCATGGGCGCAGCTGCTCTAATTTATGTCAACTATTGTGGCACGTGATGTGACAGGACGAATATATACCACCAGTTCCTTACTGGAACTTATATATACCGCCGTCCAGCCACCCTCAAACGACAATATCACATAAATACTGGTATACTGCCACCACCGATCGCTTAACAGGTGGATCGGGTACCCGTTAGGTAACGTGAATTAGCGGGTGAGGAACGTGTTTGCTCGACATAGGACAAGAAGAACGAAGCTGGTAAATAATAATGATTTACTACCGAAAGTGGGCAGTGTTTACAAAAGATATACAAGATATTATAAAAGAGACAATTTACATATATGCATAAAACAGTTATTAAAATAAAAGGGTAAATAATAGCCAAACCTGCGCCACGAGGTGATGGTCTCAGATTCTGGAAGGGGGGGGGTGGCCCCCCGGAAATTAGGTGTGATTCCTCCACGCAGCGAGGAGTGCATGCGTCTGACGTCCCGGGGTAAGAATGAGCTAAAATGGCTGTTCTGGTTTTTAGTAAGTGGCCAAAACACTGGGAGACACCCATGTTGTTTACTTCACACAGGGGCTCGGTTTTGTGAACCCACCCAGCTGCACAAGACATAAAAATCCTTCAGATTTCATATTTTGGTATGGGGGGTCCCACATCCCAGATGGAGACATCATGTTTGCCGTCACCAATATTCATGAAGATGGATATCAAATATGATATCTCTATGACGCTCAGAAGCTCAGAACCCATTTCCCAGGTTTCCGGTGGTTTCTCAGTTATGCAAGATATACTATTATAATTGGAAAAATTAAATGTGGTCCCTGTGTTTGTGACAGTCATGTGCATTATTAAACTCGACATTAAAAGTTTGTACAGTTAAACAATAGGATTGGAGGGAATTTCCAATTTATACCAGAATGCTTGCTCTTGGCTAAGGTTTTATGGCGGTTATAAAAATTTCTTGTTTGGGGGGAGAAAGAGTGAGTCCTATGTCGGTCTCTTCCAAATGAGCAGGGGGTGGAGATTTAAGACATCTCTCATTTTTAAAACAAGGGCAAAAATACATTTTGCCTGACAAGCAAACTAAAAACCTTCCACCCATTATTGGGGAGTGGGTCTCCCTTAGTGTTCGCCTATGCATTGAAAAGCAAAAGCTGACTAAAATTAGGAGGAAATGCAATGCCCGTTGGAGTTCGCAGTGATATAAAAAGACAATATCAATGCCTCTTGAAAAAGTGGTGGAGGTCGCAGTTGTTATGATCTGCTACAGGGACTAAGGAAAGACAGGAGAACTGTCCCTACAATAGAACTAAACTAGATCCCTACGATGTAACGGGGAACCTCATCCTGCGATCAGACCCGCTAAAGTCCTCGGCTAGTCTGAACGAAGACCTATAGATGTGAGGGAGGGATCCCTACAAGAACTAGGGACTGGGATAAGTTGGACACCTCCTAGCAGAAATAGTAGCAGTCAAAGACAAACACACAACAAAAAGCATAGAGGTCAGAAGACCTAGCAAAACTAACAGAGAACGGCAACAGAGCACCAAGCTAGCTCAAGAGTAGTAAATTCAATGAAGTCCAGCAAGACCAGGAGGGCGGAGCCGGATTAAATAGGCAAAAATGGTCATGTGACCAGCAAACTAAAAAAAAACTAACAGGAGAGTTCTAACAGCAGTAGCTTAACAAGACGGTTTTAATGCCCCTTGGAAAAATGGTGGAGGTCGCAGTAGCTTAACAAGACGATTTTAATTTCCCTTACAAGAGCCATGCAGTACAGCATATTAAAAACATTATTCCCCTTATTGGGGAGTGGGTCTCCCATCGTCTTTGCCTATGCCTTCCAAGCAAAAGCTGGCAAAAATTAGGACGGAGGAACTTGCAATGCTGGCAACACGGACCACGGTCACCCTGGTGGTATAGTGGTGGTGGAGGCTGAGGATAAGGAGAAGAGCAAAAAACAGCCAAAATGAGGAAGCGTATACCCATGTGTGGGTGTGAAGCGGTGCATGGGAATATACCTCCCGAAATAACACAGTGGATTTGACTTTATGTTACCCTCCTGTCATTTGGTGGTGATGAGAAGTCTGGCCCAATCCAGCCCTTGTTCATTTTGATAAGGGTCAGCTTGTCAGCATTGTCAGTTGACAGGCGAGTGCGCTTATCAGTTATAATTCCCCTAGCGGCACTAAAAACACGCTCCGATAACACGCTAGCGGCAGGGCAAGCCAGGACCTCCAAGACGTACAGAGCGAGTTCATTCCAAGTGTCCAGCTTGGATACCCAATAATTAAAAGGCACAGAGGAATCACGGAGGATGCTGGTACGGTCAGCAATGTACTCCCTCACCATATTTTGAAACTTTCCACTCCTTGTGAGAGTACCCCGCGCCTCAGGGTCTGTAAGCTGGGCGGGTCTCAGAAAACTGTCCCAGAATGTTGACAGTGTTCCCCTGCCTCTGCTGGATTGGAGTTGCCTCTCTCTCGCCTGTAAGCCGTGGTTGGTCAGCGAACTGTGACCTCTGCCGCTAGCATGTTCAGATGGGAATTTTTTTAACAGTTCTGCAGCAAGGGCCTTCTGGTACTGCCACATTTTTGTAGACCTCTCCACCTCAGGAATAAGAGAGCGAAAGATCTCCTTGTAGCGGGGGTCTAAAACTGTCACCAACCAGTAATGACTGTCACCCAACATTTTGACAATGCGAGGGTCATGGTTATGGCAGCGTAACATAAAGTCAGCCATGCGTGCCAGACTGGTAACGGGCAAGACTTCCGTGTCCTCACCAAGATGACTACTGACCATGCTCTCCTCTTCCTCCTCCTCCTCCTCCCCCCTGTCCTCAGGCCACCCACGCTGAACCGACTGTATGACAGTTGTACAGGTACTACCGTCTACAGCGCATGATACCAGCTGCTGTTCTTCCTCCTCCTCCTTCTCTCCCTCATTGTCCCCCAATGCACGTTGGGATGAGATGAGGCTGGGCTGTGTGTAATCGCCCGTTATGGCTTCTTGATCCATCTCATCATACTCTGGCTGCAATGCCTCCTCTTTAATTCTCTGCAGAGAACGTTGCAAGTGGGATGCTGACGCTAATGATGGCATCATCACCACTCACCATCTTGGTGGACTCCTCAAAATTTGTCAGGGTGGTACATATGTCAGACATCCAGGTCCACTCCTGAGGTCTTAAGTGTGGAGTCTGACCTGAATATCGACGGCCTTGTTGCAGCTGGTACTCCACAGCTGCTCTCTTCTGCTCACAAATCCTTTGCAACATGTGGAGGGTAGAGTTCCAACGTGTGGGGACATCACACACCAGCCGGTGTGCCGGAAGCTGCGAACGCTGCTGCAACACAGCAAGGGCGGCGGAAGCTGTAGCCGACTTGCGAAAATGAGCTGACAGGCGGCGTACTTTGACAAGCAGATCTAGCAACTCAGGGTACGATTTAAGAAACCGCTGAACCACGAGGTTAAGCATATGAGCCAGGCATGGTACGTGTGTGATCTCGCCTCGCCTCAGTGCCGCCACCAGGTTACGGCCATTGTCACACACGACCATGCCTGAATGTAGGTTCAGCGATCTCAGCCACAGATCTGCCTGCTCTTTCACAGCTGTCCACAACTCACAAGCAGTGTGAGGTTTATCACCTAAGCTTATGAGTTTCAGCACAGCCTGTTGCCCCTTGGCTGAGGCAGTACTGCAGTGCTTCCAGCTTGTAACTGATGTGGTGATATCTGAGATGAAGGCTGAACATGAGGAGAAGGAGGAGGATGATGTGCAGGAGCTGTACACTGTGGGGGCAACTCTGACTGACATAGGGCCCGCAATCCTCAGTGTGGGGAGGATGTGTTCCGTCCCAAGGTCTGACTGGGTCCCGGCTTCCACTATGTTTACCCAGTGTGCCGTCAGGGAGATGTACCATCCCTGGCCACAAGCACTTGTCCACGTGTCCGTTGTCAGGTGAACTCTCCCAGTAACTGCGTTGTTGAGGGCACGGCAGATGTTTTGGGACACGTACTTGTGTAGTGCGGGGATGGCACACCGGGCAAAATAGTGTCGGCTTGGGACTGAGTACCGAGGGACGGCCACCGCCATAAGGTTGCGGAAGGATTCCGTTTCCACCAGCCTAAAAGGCAGCATTTACAACGCAAGCAGTCGTGAAATGTGCGAATTTAGGACTGTGGCCTGTGGGGCGTTGGCTGCGAATTTGCGCTTTCGTTCAAAGGTCTGGGATATGGACAATTGAACGCTGCGGTGGGACGTGGACCTGGACGTTGATGCTGTTTCTTGAGAAACTGCCATAACAAGTGAAGACTGAGAGGAGGGGGAATCTTTGCATGCAGTATGGACAGGGGATTGCCTTGCACGCACAACAGGGGGTTCTATTACACGCACAGCAGCGGAAGAAGCAGTGGTGACACCCGCTGACATTGGTCGTGGACCCTGGGGTTCACCCCACAAATTCGGGCGCTTTGCTGACATGTACCTGATCATGCTGGTGGTGGTCAGGCTGGTAGTTTTGTCACCCCTGCTGATGCTGGCATGGCAGGTGGTACAAATGGCCTTTTTGGGGTTATCAGCAGAGTCTTTAAAAAAATTCCAGACTGTGGAAGACCTACCGGTTGTACTGGCAACGTCCCTCGTGTTGGTGTTACAGGGAACGGTTGCCTGCCTTCTGTCTGCGGCCACCACACTGCTTCTTCCTGGCCTGTTGGGGTACTCTGCCTCCCTCCCCCTGTGTGCTGCTGGCTTCGCTCTGCATGTCCTTCTGCCACGTTGGGTCAGTTACTAGATCATCCACCACCTCCTCCTCTTCCACTTGCGCACTACGATCCTCCTCCTCACTTCGTGGCAATTGTGTCTCTTCATTGTCCACCTCTTGTGACAAATTGCCAGCGTCGACTTCCTCTGGCCGTGGCTGTTCAAATATTTGGGCATCGCTACATGGGATCTCCTCTTCTACCACTTCAAGCGGAGCAGGCGAGGGGCACAAATATGGAAATGGACCAGTGAACAGCTCTTCAGAGTGTCCAAGTGTGGGATCTGTGGCTGTCTGACGACACTCGGCATGGTGGGAGGAAGGAGCATCAGGGTGAGGAGGAGTATGCGATCGATACTCACGACTACTAAAACCTGACCGTGTGGAAGACAGACCGGAGGTGGTGGTGCCCAGGTAACTGGAAGTATTATCTGCTATCCAATTAATAACCTGTTCACACTGATCAGTTCGCAATAGTGGTCTTGTTGTTGTGTGCTTCCCTAGTAATTCAGTTAAGAACTGGGAGCGAGAAGATGTGGCTGTTGGTTGTGGCACATTTTCTCCTTGGCCACGGCCCCGTCCTCTACACGCACCATCACCAGAACGTCCAGTTCCACGTCCCTTGCCACTCGCCTTGCCCATTGTAAATGAAGTAAAATAGCTTACACTCGCACTATCAATGGAAAAAGGGTAATAAAAAGGAGATTAGAACCGTGAAAGAGAAAAACCACAGTTATATTTTTCTGGCCTGCACCAGAATCTTTCAAACAGATATATTTATGTCTGACCAGTCAGGGAGACAGTATTACAGTTTTTTTTTACGGCAAAAAATGCCAAAAACAGGATAATACAGAGATTTGACCCGTGGAACTGCAAAACCACAGTTATATTTTTCTGGCCTACACCAGACTCTTTTAAACAGATATATTGGTGTCTGAACAGTCACAGACACACTCAATTTTTTTTTTGGTGGGGGGGAAATACCAAAAGGTTAATAAGACGCGTATTTGGATAGTCTGACTGAGGGAAAAAAAAATACAGGATTTAGATGAAAAAAAAGGATTTTTCCTGGCCCCTGAGACCGGGGAATAAGTCTAGCAATTTGACCAGCAGGAGCACACAGGACTGTAATGCAGCGTTTGCTGGTATAACCACTGCGTCTCCTATACAGCCTGCCTGCCTGATATCTGGGATGGATATTAGTCCTGAGAAGGACTGTTTGTTTTATTTGGCAGGCTTTAGAGACCCTACACTACCTATTTCGCAGTATAATTCTCTCCCTAGGTCAGCAGCACTCTCCCTACACTGCCTGATCCGGAGCGACTGTGTCCAAGATGGCGGCGCCCGGTTTTAAATACTCGCGGTGACGCTGTGCGGCCAGCCAATCACTGCAATGCCCACAAACAACATGGCTGCAGCATTACCGTGACTGACTGGCAATCCCTGCATGTTCATTGGCTCTGTAAAGAGCGCCAAACGTGCAGGGCGGAGACCCGAGCTCCCGCCCGAGTAACCCGGAAATGTTCGGTGCTCGCCGAACATCCCGAGTAGTGAGATGCTCGGGCGAGTACCGAGCAGTGTCGAGCATGCTCGCTCAACACTAGACAAGATCAAATAGACAAAATCAGGAAGCGTATACCCATGTGTAGGTGTGAAGAGGTGCATGGGAATAGACCTCCCAAAAAATGACACTGGATTTGAGTTTATGTTAAGCTGCTATTATTTGGTGGTTTTGAGAAGTCTGGCCCAATCCAGCCCATGTTCATCTTTATAAGAGTCAGACAGTCAGCATTTTCAGTTGACAGGCGGATGCACTTATCAGTTATAATTCCACCAGCGGCACTAAAAACCCGCTCTGATAAAACGCTAGCGGCAGGGCAGACAAGGACCTCCAAGGCGTAGAGAACCAGTTCATGCCACGTGTTCAGCTTGGATTCCCAATAATTATAAGGCACAGAGGAATCACGGAGGATGTTGGTACGGTCGGCAAGGTACTCCCTAACCATCTTCCCAAACTTTGCACTCCTTGTGAGACTACCCCACACCTCAGGGCCTGTAAGATGGGAGGGTCTGAGAAAACTGTCCCAGAACTTTGACAGTGTTTCCCTGCCTCTGCTGAATTGGAGTTGTGTCTCTCACGCCTGTACGCCATGGTTGTCCAACGAATTGTGACCTCTGCCGCCAGCGTTTTCAGATGGGAATTTTTTTAATAATTCCGCAACTATAGCCTTCTGGTACTGCCCCATTTTAGTAAACCTGTCCGCCTTGGGAATAAGAGATAGAAAGTTCTCCCTGTAGCGTGGGTATAGAAGTGTCACCAACTAGTAATGACTGTCACCTAAAATTTGGAGAACGCGAGGGTCACAGGAAAGGCAGCGTAACATAAACTCAGCCATGCGTGCCAGACTGCTAACAGGCATGACTTCCGTGTCCTCAACAAAAGGACAACTGACCATGCTCTCCTCCTCCTCCTTCCTGTCCTCAGGCCATCCACGCTGAGCAGACGGTATGACAGTTGTGCAGGTAGTACCGTATATAGCGCATGAAACTAGCTCTTCCTCCTCCTCTTCCTCACTGTCACCCAATCCACATTGGGATGAGATCAGGCTGGGTTGTGTGTAATCACCCTGTATGGTTCCTTGCTCCATCTCATCGTGCTCCGCCTGCAATGCATCCTCTTTGATTGTGAGAATGCTTCAGAAGATAGAGAAGTGGGATGTCCACTCCTGAGGTCTTATGTGTGGAGTCTGAACTGAATACCGACGGCCTTATTGATGCTGGTAGTCAACAACTGCCCTCTTCTGCTCACAAATCCTTCCCAACATCTGCAATGTAGAGTTCCAATGCATGGGGACATCACACACCAGTCTGTGAGCCGGAAGCTGCAAACGCTGCTGAAACACGGCAAGTGTGGCGGAAGCTGTAGGTGACTTTCTAAAATAGGCACACAGGTGGCGTATTTTGAAAAGCAGATCCGGCAGCTCCGGGTAGGTTTTGAGAAACTGCTGAACCACGAGGTTAAGCACATGGGCCAGGCATGAAAAGTGTGTGAGCCCACCTCGCCTCAGAGCAGCCAACATGTTCCGGCCATTGTCACAAACGACCATGCCTGGCTGTAGGTTCAGCGGTGTCAGCCACAGATCTGCCTGCTCTCTCAGAGCTGTCCACAACTCTTCAGCTTTGTGTGATTTGTCACCTAAGCATACAAGCTTCAGCACAGCCTGTTGCCGCTTGGCCGAGGCAGTGCTGCAGTGCTTCCAGCTTGCGACTGATGTGGTCATTTCGGAGATAGATGTTGAAGAGGAGGAGGATGTGCAGGAACTGTAGAATCTGGGGGCAACCATGATTGACCCAGGGGCTGCAATCCTCAGCGTCGGAAGGACGTGTTCCGTCCCAAGGTCCGACTGAGTACCAGCTTCCACTATGTTAACCCAGTGTGCCATCAGCGAGATGTACCATCCCTGCCCACAAGCACTTGTCCACGTGTCCGTGGTTAGGTGGACTTTCCCAGTAACTGCGTTGTTGAGGGCATGGCTAATGTTGTGGGACACGTGCTCATGTAATGTGGGGACGGCACACCGGGAGAAATAGTGGCGGCTGGGCACCGAGTACTGAGGGATGGCCTCCGCCATCAGATTGCGGAAAGCTCTGTCTCCACGAGCCTAAAAGGCAACATTTCGAGCGCAAGCATTATCGAAATGTGTGAATTTAGTAGTGTGGCCTGTGGGGCGTTGGCTGCGTATTTGCACTTGCGTTCCAAGGACTGGGGTAGGGACAACTGAATGCTGCGCTGGGACAAGGATGTGGACGTGCTTGCTGATGGTGCTAGTTGAGAGTGTGCAATGACAGGTGCAGGGAAAGAGGCATCTTCACATGCGCCATAGACAGAGGATTGGCTTGCACGCATAACAGTGGAAGAAGCAGTGGTGCCACCCGCAGACACTGTTCCTGGACCCTGGGTTTCAGCCCACTTGGTCGAGTGCTTTGCTTCCATGTGCCTGATCATGCTGGTGGTGGTCAGGCTGGTAGTTTTGCTACCCCTGCTGATGCTGGCCTGGCAGGTGGTGCAAATGGCCTTTTTGGGGTTATCGACACAGTCTTTAAAAAACAACCAGACTCGGGAAGACCTAACATTTGTACTGGCAACTTCCGTCGTGTTGATGTTGCGGTGAATGGTTGACCGCCTTCTGTCTGCCGTCACCACACTGCTTCTTCCTGCCTGTTGTGGTGCTACGCCTCCCTCCCCCTGTGTACTGCTGTTCTCACTCTGTATGTCCCCCTGCCAGGTTGGGTCAGTTACTATATCATCCACCACCTCATCTTCCACTTCCACACCCTGATCCTCCTCCTGACTTTCTGGCAATTGTGTTTCATCATCGTCCACCTCTTGTGACAGTTTCCCACCGTCGCCTTCATGTGACCGTGGCTGCTCAAATATTTGGGCATCGCTACATGCGATCTCCTCTTGCCCCGCTTCAAGTGAACCGGGCGAGAGGCCCGACTCTATAAATGGAAAAGTGAACAGCTCTTCGGAGTGTCCAAGTGTGGGATCAGTTGTCTCCGGGCACTCAGCATGGTGAGAGGAAGGAGGATCAGGGTGAGGAATATGCAGTCCAGACTCACGGCTACTGAGACTTGACCGTGTGGAAGACAGGGTGGTGGTGGTGGTGGCTAAGTGACTGGAAGCATTATCTGCTATCAAACCAATAACCTTTTCACACTGCTCTGTGTTCATTAGTGGTGTTATGTGGTCCCCTATTAATTGGGACAGGAAGGTCGAACGAGAAGATGTGGGTGTTTGTTGTGGCACAATTTCAGCTAGCCCACAGCCTCGGCCTCGTCCTCTGCTTGCACCATCATCACCATCACGTCCACTTCCCCGTGCCTTGCCACGCACCTTGCCCATTTTAAATGGAGGACAATATTTTCCACGTTCACTACTAATGGCTGGATTTGAACCGCAGTGATATGTGATCCTTGTGACGGACAAACCACAGTTTTAAATAGCTGACCTGTAGGTAACTATTTTTAAAAGCGACCTCGTGTCAATAACTTCACTGACACACTGCAACAAAATTTCAATGGAGGCCAGAAGTGGCAGAATTTTCAGAGCACTTATACGTGATCCGTGTGACGGACAAACCACAGTTTTAAATAGCTGGCCTGTGGGTAACTCTTTTAAACAGTGAACTGGTGTCAATAACTTCGCTAACACACTGCAAAAAAATTTCAATGGAGGCCAGAAATGGCAGAATTTTCAGCGCATTTATATGTGATCCGTGTGACGGACAAACCAAAGTTTTAAATAGCTGGCCTGTAGGTAACTATTTTTAACAGCGACCTCATGTCAATAACTTCACTGACACACTGCAACAAAATTTCAATGGAGGCCAGAAATGACAGAATTTTCAGTGCACTTATATGTGATCCTTGTGACGGACAAACCACAGTTTTAAATAAATGGATTTTTAGCGCTGTAATATGGAAAGGATCTAGCTGTATTCTGCAGTGCCAACAAGCAAATGGAGCAGAAAAACTATGTTCTCTGGATTGCTTTTTAAGCAAATAATTCGGATTAAGATCCAAAAAAAATTATTCCTGGCCCCTGAGACCTGGGACTATTTCTACAAATATCTGTAAAAACACCAGCAGCAGACAGAACTGGAATGGACAATCTTGCTATATGCACTACAGTCTGCCACATATGCTGCCTGCCTGCCTAACACTGATATCTACGCAGCTGGATTAGTCCTCAGAAGTAATGTTAGTTGAGATGGATATATGAATAATATATGGTTGTATACCTACACTAACTAAGAAACAAGCAAATCTCTCCCTAGCTCAGCAGCACCTCTCCCTACATCGCCTGATTCCGGAGTAGACTGTGACAAGCATGGCGGCGCCAGGTCTGATATAGACCTGATGACGCTTTGCGGCCAGCCAATCATTGTAATGCCACAACCAACATAGCTACAGCATTACAGTGAGTGGCAGGCAATCCCTGCATGTTCATTGGCGCTCTAAAGAATGCCAAACATGCAGGGAGGGGACCCAAGCTCCCACCGAGCAACCCCGGAAATACTCGGCGAGTGATGAGCATCTCGAGCAGTGAGATGCTCGGGCGAGCACCGAGCAGTAGCGAGCATGTTCGCTCATCACTAATCACAATGATACAATGATTCTATATTGTCAGATGCTCCTCAACTGACCTAGTAAGGGCACTCACCACAGGGAACAGTATTGTAGGATGTCTTTCTTCCTCAGGCCTCTGCGTGCAGCATGACCATCCATGAACATTGCACCTTCTATTTACCATGAATGGTCTGTCCGACTCTTTCTTAACTGCATTCCCAAGAGGCTTAATGCTTGACACATGTCTTCTAGTGACTAACTGCTCCCTAATTGATGCAAATTACCTCCTTATAAAATGGATCGAGCACCTTCCTTAAACAACACAGCAGAAAGCATATGCGGCCGCACGTTGTGATTATCACTGCAGGTTACTTAACAACATTATCTTTTCGGCCTTACTCACATGTCAGTGTTCATTTTCAATGTGCTGTCAAATTTTCTCATTGTCTGCACACTAACACATTATGGTATATGCGGTTGTCGAATTTATTTTTCTTACGGCATAAAGAAAAGGATACATGTCCTCCTCTGGTCTGTTATGTGGACAAAACTCACCTTTTAAAATGAATGGAACAGTGAAAACAAAAAGTAGACAGCACAAGGATGCTACACCCATGTTTTGACCATTTTTTACTCACTAGTTGCTCGGAAAAATAAGTCCCTGCTGGTTCTTTGCATACGAGAGAAACGGAAGACACAAGGATAGTAAAAATGGTCACGTTGACCAAAAACATGTGAACAATGGTGCAGCACATTGATGGAAAACAATTACGTTTTTTCCAGATGTGAAAAAAAATCACTGATAAGTTAATAAGGATCTAGAGTGATTGCCTATTGACAGATACCTAGGCCAATCCACATGCCCAGGTGTTACACTACGGCACTTTTCTCTTGAAGCATTAACTTTACACCAAAAACAGACTGCTTCTATACCCTTTGACAGGGGCGTACATAGGAATCATGAAGCCCCATAGCACAAGTTCTAATTGGGCCCCCCACCACCCTCCAAAAAAAATTTAAATAATTGTCGGTGTCAAAGATGAGCAGTTCTCACAACTTTCCAGCTTTTACATAGTAATTTTCCTCCTGTTGAAATCCTAGATTCCTCTTTCATTGCCCCCATAAAGTATGATGCCAACAAAAGTGTCTCCCAAACACAGTATGATACCCCCATGGTGAATTCCTCCACATGCGCAGTATAATGACCCTACTGTACCCCAGCTCAACTCCCAAGGAAAAGTATGGTGACCCCAATACTGTATGATCCCCCAACTGTGACCCCCTAGAGCTAAAGAGGATGGTAGGTAATAAGGGAGGGTGTTATACATAATAAAAGATGAAACTATATAACTAAGGTGCTATACATAATAAGCGAGTACACTATATACTAAGGGAGTATGCTATACATAATATGGCTACATTCCTGCATCTGTGTGCAGTGTCGGTGTGCTGCCCTGTTTTACAGACGCATTGAGCATGTTCTATTCTAATCCTCAAAATCGGATCAGAACAAGACATTCCTGACCTTCACAGATCTCATTCTCAGATCTGTGATTTTCATGGATGTGTGAATGGATCTATAAAACTCTACGAGTCCGTGGACCATCCAATAAAAAAATCTGGCAGCACACGGACACTTCACACAAATGTGAGAATGTAACCTAAGGGATTTTACATGTAACATTATCACTCCAAGTCACACAGTGCAGATACAGAATAATATTTACATCCAGGCACTTATTGCTGACGTCTCATCTGATCATTGTCGGTTTCTGCTGTTTCTTCTCCATCTGGTCAGACCTTCATGTCGACATCTCCCAGCCACGATTCCTTTTGTCATGATGATCTCCAGCCTAGAAAATAACAAGGTCACATATATTGTATACATAAATGTGTCTCCCCCGCACTGCGCCCCTAAATACAGATATGTACCCCCCCCATTAATATACTATTAGCCTCTTAGTAATCAAAATATAAAGTGATAAGCAGCACTGTGCCCCCCATTAACTATAATCTCCACCGGCCAATAATATAAATTATTCAGTCTCTGTTACTCTCCCCAATTAACTGTAAGGCTATGTGCACACAGAAAATATACAAGCACCCCCATCATTGCTCAGCCTCAGCACCCCCATCATCGCTCTCTCCCAGCACCCCCGTCAATGCTCTGTCCCAGCATCTCCCGTCATTGCTCTCTTCCAGCACCTCCATCAATGCTCTCCCAGCACGCCCATCATTGCTCTGTCCCAGCACCTCCATCATTGCTGTCTCTCAGCACCCCCATCATTGCTGTCTCCCAGCAACCCCCGTCATTCCTTTCCCAGCACCGCTATCATTGCTCTATCCCAGCACCCCTGTCATTGCTCTCTCCGAGTACCCCCATCATTGCTCTCTCCCAGCAACCCCCGTCATTGTTCCAGCACCTCCATCATTTCTCTCTCCCAGCACTTCCATCATTGTTCTCTCCCAGCAACCCGTCATTGCTCTCCTCATCCCCATCATTGCTCTCCCCAGCCCCACCATCCCCATCATTGCTCTCCCCAGACCCACCATCCCCATCATTGCTCTCCCCAGCCCCACCACCCCCATCATTGTTCTCCCCATCATTGCTCTCCCCAGCCCCATCAGCCCCATCATTACTCTCCCCAGCTCCATCATTGGCTCTCCCCAGCCCCATCATTGCTCTCCCCTTCTTCACCATACCCATCATTGCTCTCCCCAGCTCCATCAGCCCCATCATCGCTCTCCCCAGCCCCACCATCCCCATCATTGCTCTCCCAAGCCCCATCACCCCTATAATTGCTTTCCCCAGCCCCACCATCCCCATAATTGCTCTCACCAGCCCCATTATTGCTCTCCCCAGCCCCATCATCCCCATCATTGCTCTCCCAGCCCCATCATTGCTCTCCCCAACCTCACCATCCCCATCATTGCTCTCCCCAACCCCATCATTGCTCTCCCCAGCCCCTTCAGCCCCATCATTGCTCTTCCCAGCCCCATCAGCCCTATTATTGCTCTCCTCAGCCCCATCATTGTTCTCCCCAGCCCCAGCATCCCCATCATTGCTCTCCCCAGCCCCATCATTGCTCTTCCCAACCCTATTATTGCTCTTCCCAGCATCATCATTGCTCTCCCCAGACCCATCAGCCCCATTATTGCTCTTCCCAGCCCCACCATTGCTCTCCCCAGCCCCATCATTGCTCTCCCCAGCCCCACCATTGCTCTCTCCAGCCCCATCAGCCCCATCATTGCTCTCCCCAGCCCCATTATTGCTCTCCTCAGCCCCATCATTGCTCTCCTCAGCCCCACCATCCCCATCATTGCTCTCCCCAGCTCCACCATTGCTCCCCCCAGCCCCATTATTGCTCTCCCTAGCCCCACCATTCCCATCATTACTCTCACCCACCTCCCCTCCCCAGCATTTCAGTAAAAATAAAATAAAACAACAATTACCTCTCTTCCTGTTCCCCCGCAGGCTGCAGTATCCTTGTTGTCTGCAACTTCCTCCCTCACACAGGCCCACACTGCATGATGATGTCATCAAGCAGCGCGTGCCTGTGTGAGAGAGGAGGTGGCAGGCAGGAAGCAGAGGACGGATCTCTGCCGCTCCGCTGCCATTCTCTCCTGTCAGAAGCTGAGCTGCAGGGATAGCTCCCTGCCCTGCCGCAAGCAGGGAGAAGCTGCACCGGCGTTCCTCCGGCTCAGCTGCACTGGCGGCGGTATGTCCGCCCCTGGACTGCTAAGGGGCCTTCCCGGCTCACGGGGCCCCATAGCAGTCACGTGGCCTGCCAGCATTGGCAGTATGCCACTGCCCTTTGGTAACCATGGATGACAAAAAACAAGCAATAAAATACAAGGAAACCATAGTGTCGGGTGAAGAAGTGGCCATAGCTTTATTATCAATAGGAAATACCATAACAACTTATTTGGCCCTACTACTAAAAACATCCCAACATGCAAGTCACTGTGTACAACAGTGAGCAAGTGATCTCATGGGGCTAAAATTTCCACCAGGTGTGACTAATTAGACATAAAACCTTACCAAAACAAAAACCCAAGAGAAAGGGAGGGTGGGAGCTCACCTCAGGCCAGAGGTAGGAAAGAGGGGAGTTCCTTCCTGCCTTCCATCCTTTATACCCCTTCATGACCCTCCCTCTTTCCCCATAGCCAATAAGTTTTTCTGCCTAAGGTTTAAACAAAAGTCATCTTCCACCTTCACCATCCCTGGCACCATCATTATTTACTATGGTGGCTGCAATTGTGGTAAAGCACAAAACAGTTTAAAACATGAACATAAAGTATCACATTAATTTGTCATCATTATTATAGAGGCATCAAATGCGTCTTGCCCACTCTCACAACATTAGACATGTGTTTCCATCTCTTAGTACTGGGATTTCACAACTGATTAAGTAAAAAAAAAACTTTTGTAACATCACAAGTGGGTTTAATTCAGGTAAAATATGCTGTTACTTTCCAAGTGTGTTTCAATCAGATAAATTGTTGCTGTGACACTACAAACAATTACTTAAAAGAGTTGTCATGGCTCATGTAAGGCAGCGCTAGTCATCATGCTGAGGGGCACTCGCTTCACCGGGTCAATTAAAGCACACATGCAACGTCTTTCCGGTATTTCACAATCCAGCAGTTTATTATTTATCATAAACCACTCATAACCGAGTCCATTTCAGTGGCTCGCCGACATATTACACATATAGTGTCCAAGAGCCTTTCCAGTGACAGATATGTCCACTCGGCTCCAGGTACAGCCTTCAGCAAGGTAACAATATAAATGTCCACATCAAACAGCATTTTTACCTTTGCCGGGTTTTAGCTGCTTTCAGTCAGTTCGGTTCTGCCACCGCTGTGGCTTCACGGCTTCCCAGATGGGGCCTCCAGGCCACGTACCTTCAAAGGCTACTGGTATCTCAAAACACAGGGGAGGTCCAGCCTCTGCTTTCCAGGCTAGTGGAGTCCCACACAGGGACCAGGCCTCTCGCCCTCCAAGGCTACTGGCATCCTAAACACAGGGGGGATCCAGCCTCTGCCTTTCAGGCTTTACCAGGCCTCTCTTTCTAGGCCTCACCAGGCCAACGGTGTCCCACACACCGGGAACAGGCCTCCTGCCTTTCACACTGTCTCAAAAGCACCAAGATTTATATATCCTTCAGTGCATACAGGACCTGTGCTGATGTCACAGTCATGTGATCAGACTTTCTGTGTACACAGGTCCTGTGCTGATGTCACAATCATGTGATCACTCACCTGAGGGGGAGGTACATGGTCAGCCAAAACACACCCTGGACCATTACAGTAATGCCGCAAGCCGCTGCATTAAATATCCCCCCCCTCTGTTCAAACTTGTGGGGTTGAACACATAATATACACAATCACATTATAACCCACAGTTCATACAGAGACCATGTACTTGACAATTGCGCTGCTCAGCCCCTGGAACATTAGTCAACGACATTAGCCCATTCCTTAGGGACCTACCATCTGTCATTGTCACTGACTTCATCAAGTCACATTTCTGGGTCGTAACCTTGTCAGACCTCTCCCGCTCCCAGCGGTCAGTTGTAACCTTGTCAGACCTCCCCCGCTCCCAGCGGTCAGTCATAACCTTGTCAGACCTCCCCCGCTCCCAGCGGTCCATACAGCAGTGTGACTCACACACCCTGGTATCTAAGGTCCGGTTTGACTCCGTACTGTCCCGTACTCTATTGGGTCGTTTGTATGGGCCACTCAGACCTGAGTTACTGGAAGTCTCACTACCTCTAAACCCACGCCCACTATCCTCAGTACATCTTGAAAGGTCTCTAACTTCAGCTGTAGCTATTCTGTTATTTAGGGGGCCCTTTCTCTGTCTGGTCTCACAATTTCTAGACGGCTGCCACCTTCTGCTGCTCAGGCGATTCTGTCTTTCCACTCGCAGTCTAGCGAGATTCAACTGTTCTACCTCACACAGGTAGGTCACTCGGTACCCCATCAGCATGCGTATATATATGTGCAAGACTTTCTTCCGTTCCTACAGCGGAGAATGACACCATGTCGTCTTCATCTGGTATCCAGTCCTGACGATCACGTGGACTGCTTACTTTCATCACACCAGACTTCTTTACCATCTTTTGCATGGTTCGGCCATTTCTCCCAATGAGCTTTCTCACCAGAGCATGAGGCACCCGGATGACCTCTTCACGCAGACTTTGAGCTTTTCTCATAAGTTTCAGTTGTCTAATGGCTTGTTCCGTCTTCAACTGGACAAACCGCTTTGTGCGAATACATCGCCAGTGCATGTCACTTAGGATAGCCACCCTCTTCACTGTGACTTCGGTTGTGGACAGGACCACCAGCTGTTTAGCTTCTGAGGTCGAGTACACCTTACAGGCTCCCACGGCCCTCTTAAACTCTTCATGCATGGACTCACTGGTGCGTTCTTCTCTCAAATCCTCGGGTACATCTATGAGGCACTTTTACCGAGACGTTTCTGTCTCACCAGTGGTTTCCAGATGATCAACCGGCTCAGGTTTCAGGGCCAACTGACTTTCAGCTTCTTCACCCTGTATGCTTCCCCTGAGCTGATTCACAGCTACAAATTCAAGAATTTTCGTCTTGACCTCTTTCATTTCATATTTATCTTCTGTTAACACTCTCTTAGCTCACCTCAGGTCCACCTTCTCATGGTATAAAGGAGTAAGTGCAACTTGTTTGCCCTTTTCCTTTTCCAAGGAGGCCTCGTTCACTGAGTGATACTTTGCTAGGCAACCTTTGAGCTCGAAAACTTCTTCCTCTAGCTCAGCTACTCGCCTCTCAGCAGCCCATCTCTGAAGCTCTTCCTGCTTCAACTGCTCCTTTAACAGTAGAGTTCTCTCAGACCTCTCTGTCTCCAATGCACCCACTCGGCTCTCAACAGCCAGTCTCTCAAGCTTCTCTTGCTTCAAATGGGCTTGTAGCGACTCCTTGAGCTCCTTGATCTCGGCTCTTACATCCACCGAATCATCCGAGCTCGTATTATTCGAGGAGGTATTTGTTTCATACCTCCCATCTCCAGTGGCCAACTCCTGGCCCTGGTCTGTGGCTTCTCCGATAGACTCCTCCATATTTTTCCGCTCAGCTTCCATCTTGCTGATTCTTTCCTTAAGGCACAACTCTGCCTTCTGGAGATTATCACAGAAAGTCTGCAGCTCCTTCACCTGAGCTTCCAGACCTAGGGTCTTTCTGCGGAGATAATCATTTTCATCACGGGTGTCCTGCAGAGTGGTCTCAACCACTTGGCGCATGTGGTCTGCATCCGCCTTATCATCCTCTAGTTTTTCCTTAACCTTGAGGAGATCCTCATAGTCTCTCTTAATTTGTTGCAGTTCCCCACTGAGTTCACCATACTCCTTCTTGGATTCACACAGCTCTTTCTTCACTTGGTACAGCTCTAACTGTACCAGGGTGAAAAGATCTTTCACCTAGCAAAACTCATCTTCACACTCCGCTTTGTCAATCTCCAATTGAAAAACCTCCTCCTTGGTTTTGCGGCGGTCCTCCTTAATTTCCAGGAACATTTCCTTCCATTGGTTAACTTCCTCGCTGCTTCCCTCCAGTTCTCACTGTAAGTTCCTCACAACCTGGCATATTTTCTGCCGTTCAGACTCCAGGCTCCGCTGGTCTGAGAACACGCTCTTCAGGTTTTCCCATAGTTGCTGCACGTCACTCTGACACTGCTGCCTGATAGGCTCCAGCTCTTGGTCATGACTGGCCACCTCCTCTTTCAGGGCTGTCAGATCCTGATCCTTCTGTCTCAGTACTGTACCGGAGGTTGCTACTGGCAACGTCACCTCCTCTTCTGCCTCTAAAGGAGGATCCACACTTGGAACAAAGGCACACAGTACTACATTTTCTTTGTTTTCACTTGCAGCAAAGACTACAGGAGCAACCTTTTTGTGGCCCTTGCGCCGTCGACCACAAGAGGGGGACTTTCTCTCCTCATCTAGCTACTCCTGACTGAACTCTCCTTCTACTTTCGTAGTGTCACCATCAGCTACGGGGTCTGTGTCACTCCCCATGGTTTTGTGGACTAACAGGTCACCTTCCACTTTGACGTCAACTCCTTCTACTGAAGCTACCCCGTTATTAACGGTCAAATTGTCATTTTTAGGCGGTACCAACCCACAACCAGTAACAAATTTGGGTTTTCCATACTCCATGCTCTTTTGAAAATCCGCCCCTTTTGAGACTCCACCCCCTTTTGGACACCCACACCAGTAGGGGGATTTTTATAAAAAAAATCAGCAATAGTCTTAGGACCCAGTTCACAACATCTCTTACCACCTCCCCGGGCACTCTGGGACAATACTGGCACCCCCGTAGAGTTCACCGAATGGTCCACTGCCGCCATTCCATATGGTGCCAACAGCTCCTGCCATTCCTGCATCATGTCTTGTAGACGTTTCTCAAATACCTGCTGCAGTTTTAACCGGCACTTTAATCACTCAATAGCTTCAGTTTCATTTGCTGCTCCGTTCACAGCCATCGCGGTACACTATTCACACTAGACACTTCACACCGCTCTCCCCGAAAAATTTTCATGGCCCCGCCGAGCCACAGCAAACCAGGTTTGAGTGCGAGGACAATTTTCATAACCCCGCCGAGTTACAGCCAGATGCTTTAATTTTCGTGACCCCGCTGAGCCATAGCAAACCAGGCTTGAGTGCGAGGACAATTTTCGTAACCCCGCCGAGTTAGAGGAAGATGCTTTATTCTTCGTGACCCCGCCGAGCCACAGCAAGATGCTTGTATCCACACTAGTCATCCTGTGCCGTTACCCCTAGCAACCAGGCTGCAGTTGCCCCTAGCAACCGGGCTGTAGTTGCCCCTAGCAACCAGGCTGCAGTTGCCCACACTCTCCACCACATGTAAGGCAGCAATAGTCATCATGCTGAGGGGCACTCGCTTCACCGGGTCAATTAAAGCACACATGCAACGTCTTTCCGGTATTTCACAATCCAGCAGTTTATTATTTATCATAAACCACTCATAACCGAGTCCATCTCAGTGGCTCGCCGACATATTACACATATAATGTCCAAGAGCCTTTCCAGTGACAGATATGTCCACTCGGCTCCAGGTACAGCCTTCAGCAAGGTAACAATATAAATGTCCACATCAAACAGCGTTTTTACTTTTGCCGGGTTTTAGCTGCTTCAGTCAGTTCGGTTCTGCCACCGCTGTGGCTTCACGGCTCCCCAGATGGGGCCTCCGGGCCACGTACCTTCAAAGGCTACTGGTATCTCAAAACACAGGGGAGGTCCAGCCTCTGCCTTCCAGGCTAGTGGAGTCCCACCCAGGGACCAGGCCTCTCGCCCTCCAAGGCTACTGGCATCCTAAACACAGGGGGGATACAGCCTCTGCCTTTCAGGCTTTACCAGGCCTCTCTTTCTAGGCCTCACCAGGCCAACGGTGTCCCACACACCGGGAACAGGCCTCACGCCTTTCACACTGTCTCAAAAGCACCAAGATTTATATATCCTTCAGTGCATACAGGACCTGTGCTGATGTCACAGTCATGTGATCAGACCTTCTGTGTGCACAGGACCTGTGCTGATGTAACTGTCATGTGATCAGTCACCTGAGGGGGAGGTACATGGTCAGCCAAAACACACCCTGGACCATTACAGTAATGCCGCAAGTCGCTGCATTACACTCAATATAATATTGCTTTGGGGCTTGGATTCTCTGAAAATAACAAAGTGTGCCATATTCACCTCCTGTCATGCCCACGGATCCAAAAAGAAAATAAAAATGTCAGAATTGCTGTTTTTTGTTCACTACGCTCTCTAAAAAATTACAAACCAATCAACATATCATATGTACCCAAAAATCAATTGAAAAAAAATCATCTTGGTGCGCAAAAAACAAGCTCTCATGGCACAAAAATAATTAAATTACAAGCCACAGAAAATGGCAACACAAACTATATTTTTATATTTCTACAAAGTTCTAAACTTTTTTTCAATGGCTGAAATATTTTTTATATATCAACCTCTATAAGTTTGGTATTGTTGTAATTGTACTGACCTACTTAATAATGTTGGCAGGTAATTTTTACCACGCAGTAAAAAAATCTAAAAACTACACAATGGTGGAAATTGTGGTTTTTTTTAACCATAACACCATACATGGAATTTCTTTTCCCATTGTTCAGTTTATTATATAGTAAAATGAATTTTATTCTTAAAAATTACAACTCAAAAACCATAGACCTTACAGGAATGTGATGAATAAAAGTTAAAAAGTTACGGCTATTGGAAGAAGGGGAGGAAAAAAACAAAAAATGCAAATTTGAAAACTTTCCCAATGTTTAAGAGGGTTGAAAAATATTTAAGGGTTGACAACCCATTTAAACATCATCCTGGACAAATAAGTACATATTTAAATAGAAGTTTGCAACTTTCACATTTTTGGTAGTTTTTGAATTTCCTACAAATTGTACAATGACTTTCTTTAAAATTACTATTTCACTGTTACCTATGAGACTAACACTATCATTGATGTATTATTCCATGTCAATACAAAAATAAAGGATATTTAAATGAATCACGTGTGAAGGAACACAAGCAATATTTAAAGTTGGAGGGAAGTCATAAATGTACAGTAGGTATGGCTTCAGGCATGAAAGAAATCATAAATTACTCAACAGAAATGAATTAATTAGCTTTGCTTTCCAATATATTTGAATGCTTTGTTTCCCTTCTGGCTGTCTACTTTGAAGTTCAGCTTCAATAGCCGACCATCATTGACTATTCCAGTTGTGATTCAAGTAACATTTTCCAATTATAAATTAAACTAAAACCTCAATTCATAGTTCAAATAATGAATAAATAATTATTTAACCACTAAATCCCGCTGGAGAGATGAGTGGATATTAGCTTTGATTTGGAATATTACTTTATAGCTTCGTACAGTTCTCTGTTATTCTCAGACCTTTGGTATTCTGTCAGGGGTTGTTGTGTGCTTAAATAAGCATAGGATCCAGAATGATTTGTATCAGCAGTTTTATCTGACAAATTAGCAGATATCAATGTTATTGAAAAATGAGACATAAAGATAGAATGAAGAGTCCTAAATACATCTACAGTAGTCTAGAGCTAAATGTAAAGGCATAGCAGACCTGAATTTCTTAACTGTCACTATAGGATGCAAACTTTCAATTTAAAGAATAGAATACCTACAGTGGCATGTAAACGTTTGGACACCCCTGGTCAAAATTACTGTTATTGTGAACAGTTAATCAAGATGAAGATGAAATGATCTCTAAAAGACCTAAAGTTAAAGATGACACACTTCCTTTGTATTTTAGGCAAAAAAATGTATATATATATATATATATATATATATATATATATATATATATATATATATTCATCTTTTACATTTTAATCAATTACAAAAAGGAAAATGGTCTGATGCAAAAGTTTGGGCACACTGCATGGTTAGTACCTACTACCACCCCCTTTTGCAATTATAATAGCTTGTAAACACTTTCAGTAGCCATACAATAGTCTTTCAATCCTTGTTTGACGGATTTTTATCCATTCTTCCTTGGAAAATTCTTCCAGTTCTGTGAGATTCTTAGGTCGTCTTGCATGCACTGCTATTTTGAGGTCTAGCCACAGATGTTCAATGATGTTCAGATCAGGGGACTGTGGGGGCCATTGTAAAACCTTCAGTTTGCACCTTTTGAGGTAGCTTATTGTGGATTTTGACATGTGTTTATGATCATTATCCATTTGTAGAAGCCATCCTCTTTACAACTTCAGCTTTTTGTTTACAGATGGTGTTATGTTTGCATTAAGAATTTGTTGAAATTTCATTGAATCCATTCTTCCCTCTACCTGTGAAATGTTCCCAGTGCCACTGGCTGCAACACAACCCCAAAGCATGATTGATCCACCCCCATGCTTAATGGTCTGTGAGATGTTCTTTCCTGAAATTCAGTGCCCTTTTTTTTCCCACACATACTTTTGATCATTGTGACCATAGAGTTCTATTTTAACCTCATCGGTCCACAGGACTTGTTTCCAAAATGCATCAGGTTTATTTAAATGTTCTTTTGCATACTTCTGATGCTGAATTTTATGGTGAGGACGCAGGAGAGATTTTCTTCTGATGACTCTTCTATGAAGGCCATATTTGTGCAGGTGTCTCTGAACAGTAGAACAATGTTCCACAACTCCAGAGTCTGCTAAATCTTTCTGAAGGTCTTTTGCAGTCAAGCGGGGGTTTTGATTTGCCTCTGTAGCAAACCTGCGAGCAGCTCTCACTGAAACTTTGCTTGGTCTTCCAGACCTTATCTTGACCCCCACTGTTCCTGTTAACTGCCATTTCTTAATTACATTTTGAACTGAGAAAAGGGCAGCTTGAAAATGCTTAGCTATCTTCGTATAACCTTCTCCTGCTTTGTGGGCCTCCACCATTTTCATTTTCTACTTAGAAGAACCCTTTGCTGCTGTTTTTTGGTACACGGTTAGAGGAGGCTGGGCTTTTATAAAGCTGGGAAATCTGCATCACCTTGGCTTTCCTAACAATGATAGTGAACAAGCCATAACCCTAACAGGCTAGTTAAGGTCTGAAACCTTGATCAAAGATATCTGATTACATTAATATCCTAGGGCGCCCAAATTATTGCATTGGCCCATTTTCCTTTAAGTAATTTTTAAAATGTAAAAAAATGACAAGATATTTTCTTTGCCTAAAGCACAAAGGAAAAGTGTCATCTTTAACTTTAGCTCTTTTAGAAATCATTTCATCTTCAACTTGCTTAACTGTTCACAATAACAGTAATTTTGACCAGGGGTGCCCAAACTTTTACATGCCACTAGTGTTGAGCCACCCCCGTAGTGTTCGAGTTCGGTTCGGTTCGCCGAACACCCTTCTGTTCGCCGAACTGTTCGTCGAACACCTTCGAACACCGTTAAAACCAATGGCAGGCAAACAAAAACACATAGAAACACATAGAAAACACCTTCAAAGGTGTCCAAAAGCTGACAAACTGCTCAGAAGACATAACTAACACATGGAAAAGTGACAAGTACATATAGTCATGCGAAAAGAAAAGAGGTGGAGGAGTAAAAGGAGGGGGAGACACAGATATAGGCATGTCATGCCCTTCTAAAATCCTAAAAGTGAGAAGCCGACACGGCCAGTCCGTTCCTGCCCGTGCCACCTCCGTTTGTGCCAGAGCCGCGGTGGACCCAGACGGCCAGCCCACCTCTCCCAATACTGGTGCCTGTCCGCTGGTGGGTCGAGCGAGCCCCCCTGTGGTGGAGGCAGCTCTAAGCTTTTCAATTTAAATTGTCTCTCTAATTTGAATGAATACACTTTAAATCCTTTTACAAGGATCTATTGAAGGGCAAGTCTCATGCCAGCAGCCACGTAATTCCAGCTCCAGTAGCTTCCACTAAAGCTGCTGCAGTTAAAAAGCTTTTATAAGGATCGAGCTCGGCTGTCCACCGCAAGGCGTCCTACCACCAGTCCCAGCCCCTATGCCTTGGGGTGCCTCCTGATGCTCTTCACTGAGTATCCCGTGGTCCCGAAGCATTTCCTTTGAAAAAATTAAGTGTCCAAACTACAGGTGGTGTAGCTTGCTTAACAGCCGGGATAATCCGCTGACTAGCAGACACTGCTACTAGGCACAAAGTATTTCCTGGGCTAGATGCAGTTAAAAATTTGTAATTAGATACTCTCGTTGGATGCTGAGAAAGCATTCCATAGAGTCTCCTGGCACGCCATATATTATTCTCTTAAAAAGTTTGGGGTAGGGATCTAGGGGACCCTTTTATAGCCAAAATCACGGCCCTGTATTGCAATGCGTCACCTAGGCTGAAGATAAATGGAACTGTAGCACCCCGAGGGCTCGGTTGCTGCAGAGGTATTGCACCTCACCCAGAGGTGTGATATCTCACTCTCAGGTAAGGATGGAGTGTGGATCAGGACCCCGACACCTGCATGCATTACACCACATTGCCGTGGGGCAGGGCGACCAATATGCCCCTGAGATGGGCACGACAGTCCCTGTCCCTGGCTGGAGTGGGGGGAGGGAACACTGAGGAAGGGGAACCCTGTAGTGCAGGAGCAGGGAGGAAGCAGTTCCTGGGTGCATTGAAAAGGGAGTATAAAAGGTGGGCACCATCTTAGTTCAGTGCAGAGAAGTCTGAGCAGAAGTGACAGGGAGCAGGGGCTCTGCATGAGCTCTGCTCCGGAGGCGGGCCTAGTAACAGAGGCCCAGGCCTGGAAGAGGGAGAAGGAAGGAAGAGGAGCGGAGAAGGCTCCAGGAACGAGGAACGAAGGGATCCCAGGGGTGTGGACGGGCGAGTCGCCACCGCACGCCCGAATCCACCTGCGTGGAGGGGTCAGGCCAAAGGGGGAGACTGGTCCCCGAAACTAGTGGAGGCGGGAAACGACCCTCAGCTAGAAACCGGAGGCTGTGACATTTTATGTGGCGCAGCCCCTCGCTGCACCCGCACATCAGGGAAACTGGCGCCAAGTTTACCAAGAGGAGGCCCGGGGCAGCCGGACAGAAGGGTTGGTAAGAAAGGCCAGACAAAGGACACACAAAGGGGGTCCTGTGAAGCGCTCCAAAGTTATCTGGGAGTTGTCTGAGCCCCTCACCTGGTGAGCACAGTACGACGTGGGCAGCCGTTACCTGCAGAAGTGGTCTGGATAATAAGAACTGTGAGTAAAGGCCCTGGACTGCATCACTGACTCCATGTCGTTACTGCTGCTGCCCTGCACCATCACCCCCATCCTCCGCATACACTGCCCTGAGGCTATACTCCTCCCGTGGGGAGTTATGCTACGCTCTACTGCACCCACAACACCAGCCTCAGCGGTCTGCCCTGCAGCGGCGGTTCACTCTGACCGCAATCCACGGGTGGCGTAGTTGGACATTTAAACATCAAAACCACATAAATAGTTCCGCCACTGGTTTGACCACCCTGAGCCATGGAACCGGGTCGCCGCCACGGAGACTACAACCACCAGCATCCTGATGATGTCCTAGTATATATCACTCAATCAAATATATCCATCCCTGCTGTTATGGCTGAAATAGATCACTTTGTTACATGGTCAAATTTTAAAATCAATACTGCGAAGTCTGAGGCCCTCGATGTCTCCCTCCCCAAATCCATACAGGATTCCATCCAGTCCAACTTTCCCTTTGCCTGGCCCTCACAGGGTATCAAATTCTTAGGAATTCCTATTCATAGAGACCTCTCCTGTCTATGTTATCTTAATTTTGGGCCCTTTATTGAACAACTCCATACAGACCACGGTTGGCAAGTTAGAACTGTAAGATTCACTACGTGAACCACTGGTGTTTTGTGGAAAAGCACATGTACACTGTGTTCCAAATTATTATGCAAAAAGTGTTTAGGAGTGATAAGGGAAGAATTTGTTTGTCAGTTAAACTCATTGATGGTGATGTGTGTCAGGGCTCTTTATATCACTGTAAGCAATTGCAGACACCTGTGCTAATTAGTTTGGCAGGTGTGTCCAATGAATGGAAAGACTACTTAAGAAGGCTGTCCCACATTATTAAGCAGCCTACATTTTCTGCCAAAATGGGAAAGAAAAAGGATGTGTCGGCTGCTGAGAAGCAACAAATTGTGGAGTGTTTAGGTCAAGGCATGACTACAATCAACATTGTGCGATGATCAGGATGAAGTGTCTTGGCAATCAAGAAGTATGTAGCTGATTCACAGTACACACGTGTGCGTGCTGATAAGGGCAAATTGAGGACTCTTTCCTACAGGCAATTACGTCAGGTTAAAAGAGCAGCGGCAAAAAAGCCTTGTCATAGCAGCAGACAAATTTTTGAAGCTGCTGGTGCCTCCAACGTCCCCCGAACAACAAGATGCAGGGTCCTTCAGAGGTTTGCAGCTGTGCGTACGCCATCCTGTCGACCTCCTCTATCCACTGCACACAAGCAGAAACGGCTCCAGTGGGCCAAACATTACATGAAGACTGATTTCAAAACAGTTTTGTTTACGGATGAGTGCCGTGCAACGCTCGATGGTCCAGGTGGATGGAGTGGAGGATGGCTGGTTGATGGACACCCCACGCAAACACGGCTACAGCGCCAACAAGGAGGAGGTGGAGTAATATTTTAGGCTGGAATCATGGGGAGAGAGATTGTCAGCCCCTTTAGGATCCCTGAAGGGGTAAAGATGAACTCCATAATGTATGTGGAGTTACTCAATCAGCACTTCCTGCCATGGTTCAAGAAGAAGAACCGTGTATTCCGCAGCAAGATCATTTTCATGCATGATAATGCACCGTCTCATGCTGCACATAACACATCTGCATCTCTGGCTGATATGGGCATAAAAGGGGACAAACTTATGGTGTGACCCCCATGCTCCCCTGACCTCTACCCCATTCAGAACCTCTGGAGCATCATCAAAAGGAGTGTCTATGATGGCGGGAGGCAGTTCACATCTAAGCAACAGCTCTGGGAGGGTATTCTGTCCTCATGCAAAACAATTGAAGCAGAAACCATCCAAAACCTGACAAATTCAATGGACGAGAGAGTTCAGAAGCTCCTTTCGAACAAGGGGTCCTATGTGCAAATGTAACATCACCTAGAATAAAGTTTTGAGTAGAAAACTGTTTGATTTCAGTTTCTAATAACCTGCTAATGCTTATAATTTCAAAAATGACCAATTTTTTGGTCTTTATTAAAATGAAAAGGTTGATCGAAGAGTGTGGGGGATCTAAGAGTGTGGCAACCCAGTAGTCAGGATTACTTCGAATTCTGACAATCTGTGGGTCATGTTGCAGGTAGTGCAGCAAGATGGCACTTATGTGTCTTGCGCATCTCGGAGCCCCAAAATTATTTTCCGGGCTAGATGCAGCTAAAAATTATTAGTAATTTTAAATCTGGTGGAGCTTAATATAGATGGCCTAATAGAATCAGTACTGCACACTGCTACAAAGCCCAAATTATTTTCCAGCCAAGATACAGATAAACATGATCAGTAATTTGAAAGCTTAAAATGGTTGGTGAGGTGATTTTAACCAATCATCAAGCTTTTACTCTCCCCAGGATGACACAGGGGTAGAAAAGTTGTTTCGGATCCATGATTTGTTCATCTTTATGAACGTGAGTCTGTCTACATTATCAGTGGAGAGCCGCGTGCGCTTATCTGTCAGCACACCACCAGCAGCGCTGAACACACGTTCAGACAGAATGCTGGCTGCGGGGCATGACAAGATCTCCAAGGCGTAAGTGGCTAGCTCCGGCCATTTATCCAGATTCTAAGCCCAAAAAGAGCAAGGGTCCAGTGACACAGTCATGGCTTCAATGTTTACTTGGAGATACTCCTGTACCATCGTCTCTAGGCGTTGACTATGTGTCAGACTTCTTGTCTCCTGTGGCCTTGCAAAGGATGAGCTAATAAAGTGGTGAAATGATTCCGCAAAATTGATGTTACCAGCAGATACTGTGTTTCTGTTACGGTTTGAGTACTGAACACTCGACGGTCCCACGGTTGGCAAGTTGGAACTGTGAGATTCACTACGTGCACCACTGGTGTTTTGTGGAAAAGCACATGTAAGATTCTGCAACAGTCTCTGCTGATACTCCTGCATGCGTGCATCCCTTTCTATGGCAGGAATTATTTCTGCAAATTTACTTTTGTACCGGGGATCTAACAGTGTGGCAACCCAATAGTCAGGATTATTTCTAATTCTCCCAATTCGAGGGTCATGTTGCAGGTAGTGCAGCAAGAAGGCACTCATGTGTCTTGCGCATCCAGGAGCACCAAGTCCCTGTTTTGTTGGTGGCGAGGTAACAATCATGCTTCCTTCCTCTGTCCTCCCCCCCCAACCTCGCACAACAGAAATGTGATCAAGGTCTCCCTCATCTGATGAGTCTTCCATCAGTTCGTCCTCCACTTCTTCCTGGGCTCCTGCACCTTCCTCACTAGTTTGGCTGCTACCATGCGCCCTGGTAAAACCATCTCCCCCACCCTCACATGCCTGCCGCCTTGGTGTTGCCGACCGTCTGGACCTTGCAGATGTTAGCCCTTCCGCATACAACTCCTCCTCTACTTCCTCCACCTCCTCTTGTGCCACCACCTGACTCCGAATTCTGTTTAACATGTGCTCCAGCATGTAAATCACCGGAATAGTCATGCTGATAATGGCATCGTCACCACTAAACATCTTCGTCGCCATTTCAAAACTGTGCAGAAGGGTGCATAGGTCCCTGATCTGAGACCACTCCTCCTGCTTGATTTGCCCCACCTCTGGATCCCGTTGGCCCAGGCTATACGTCAGAATGTATTGCACCAGGGCTTGTCGGTGCTGCCACAGTCGCTGCAACATGTGCAGAGTTGAATTCCACCGGGTAGGCACATCGCATTTTAGCCGGTGAAGTGGCAGGCCCAACGACTTCTGTAGAGATGTAAGTCGCTGAGCTGCGGGATGGGAACGGCGGAAGTGAGCACACAGCGACCTTGCCCTCTGGAGAAGGCCATCTAGTCCGCGATAGTGGGCTAAAAATTGCTGGACAACCAGGTTCAACACGTGAGCCATACAAGGCACGTGTGTGACATTGCCCCAGCGAAGGGCCGCACCCAGGTTTGCAGCATTGTCTCACACGGCTTTCCCTGGTTTCAGGTCCAGTGGAGACAACCATTCATGAAATTGGTTCTCCAGAGCTGACCACAATTCCTCTGCTTTGTGACTCACATTTCCCAGACATTTCAAAGTAAAAACCGCCTGATGACGTTGAGCCTAACTGCCAGCATAGTAAGGAGGTGTGCAGGATCCCTTCTGCGCAGTTAGAAAGCTTGTGGCATGACCAGACAGGCTTTGGGTGCAGGTGGAGGACCGAGAGGAGGTTGAGGAGGCAGAAGCAGTGGAGGAACTTTGACATAAAGAGGATTGACGCACAACTCATGGGGACGGCAAGACTTGGACAGCAGCCCCTTGTCCTGCTGTCACCATAGTTACCCAGTGCCCTGTCAGCGACATGTAACGCCCCTGTCCATGCCTACTCGTCCAAGTGTCTGTGGTGAAATGCACCCTGTCACACACAGAGTTTCTCAAAGAAGCGGTGATGTTGTGTGCGACATGCTGGTGGAGCGCAGGCACACCTTTCTTTGAGAAGTAGTGCCGACTGGGCATCTGGTACTGGGGCACTGCGACGGACATAAGGTCTCGAAAATCCTCTGTGTCCACCAGGCGGAAAGGCAGCATTTCTGTAGCTAAGAGCTTGCAGATGGTGAAATTCAACCTCTTAGCTTTCTCATGGCTAGGAGGAAATGGTCTTTTACTTGTCCACATCTGAGGGACTGAGGGCTGGCTGTTGTGCTTAGACGGGGTTGATAAGGGTGTCCCCGGCAAACTGACGGTCTGTGAGGGAGATGCAGGCGGACATGTTAGGTTGCCTTGATCCAAAGGTGGTGCTATCGATGTCGGACAGCGCACAACACCAGATGGTGTTACCACCTCCAAAGAAAATGATGACCTGCCAATCACGCTGGCTGTTGCGGGTAAAGAGGTGGCAGGTCTGCGTCCCAAAACAGGTGTGACTGCTGTCCCCCCAGTCACAGAGGATGAAGAGGCCGCAGATGCACAAGATGGGGCAGACGGTGGTTGGCCCGGCTGGCTAGGCCGCATTGTAGCACAGTGAGCTTCCCACTGCAACTTATGCTTCATGTCCATGTGCCGGTTCATGTATGAAGTACTCAAACTATGTATTTTTTGGCCTCTACTTAGCTTTTGTTGACAAATGTTACAGATAACACGAGTTGGGTCATCTTTATCGACCTGAAAAAATGCCCAGGCTATGCAAGGCTTAGCACCCATGTGACCTGAAGAGCCACCACGACTTGTGGTCAGAGGCAGAGTTGTGTTTGAGGATGCAGTTGTTGACGTGCTTCCAGTACTACGTCTCGGTCCAGGAAGGCGCAACCTGACCTCGTCGTCACTAGCATCCTCCTCCACCTCCTCTGCTGACCTCATCTCTTGGCTGACTGTGGGTTGACAGTAAGTGGGATCTCCAACCTCATCATCATCACCCTGTGTGTTATCACACCCGTCGTCCTCAGAGCCAACCTGTTCCTGCCCTGACAAAAAACTAAAGTTGTCGCTCCAATCAGGTATTTGAGTCTCATCATCGTCTTCCTCATTGTCTCCACCAACAGGAGTTACAGTTTGGGAATGAGGGTCTACATTATGGTCAGAACCTTCTGCGTCTGGTCCTGGATCCGACTCATAAAGATTCTGGGCATCAGTGCAGATCATTTCCTCGTCTGGATTCACAGAAGCGCTGGAGCCTACCTCTGATTCCCAGGCTATAGTATGAGTAAACAGCTCTGCAGACTCAACCATCTGTTCAACCTCATACTCAGATGGGCAGCTGGAGATTTGGGAGCTGTGAGGAAGCAAGTGCGATTGGGGTGACACCTCTGAGGACTGGAGTATTTGTGATGTTGAAGTTGATGTGGAGGAGAGCCCACTTAAAGGAGCACTTGATATCCGTTGAAGCACCTGCTGTTTTTGTGCCTCATCTGGAATTTGTAGCGATTGGCGTGGCCGTAAGAAAGGGATCTTATCACATTGTCCGCTAAAAGAAGTAGACATTTTAGTTTGGCTGGAAGATGGTCTTTCTTCTGCAGATGTTACTGTTGCTTTATCACTTACTCCACGGACACAACCTTTTTTCCCCTTCCCAACACGCCTATTCCCCTTTCCACCAGCAGCAGGCCTTTTTCCACTCATTTTGGTGGTTAACTAATTCACAACTCTGGAGTTGTTTGCACAAAAAAACAATGGATGGGAATCGAGCAGAGCTGAGTGGCCAAACTGTTGTATTAGGCCAAAACTATTGTCTGGGTTAGAAGCAGAAAAAAATTATATTCAGTTTGCAACCTGATGGAGGTCAGTATAGATGGACTAATAGAACAAGTCCCACACACTGCTAGAAGGCCAAATATTTTTTCAGAGCTAGATGCAGAAAAAAATTATATTCAATTTGCAACCTGATGGAGGTCAGTATAGATGGACTAATAGAACAAGTCCCACACACTGCTAGAAGGCCAAATATTTTTTCAGAGCTAGATGCAGAAAAATATTATATTCAATTTCCAACCTGATGGAGGTCAGTATAGATGGACTAATAGAACAAGTCCCACACACTGCTAGAAGGCCAAATATTTCTTCAGAGCTAGATGCAGAAAAATATTATATTCAATTTGCAACCTGATGGAGGTCAGTATAGATGGAGTAATAGAACAAGTCCCACACACTGCTAGAAGGCCAAATATTTTTTCAGAGCTAGATGCAGAAAAATATTATATTCAATTTGCAACCTGATGGAGGTCAGTATAGATGGAGTAATAGAACAAGTCCCACACACAGCTAGAAGCCCAAATATTTTTTCAGAGGTAGATGCAGAAAAAAATTATATTCAGTTTGCAACCTGATGGAGGTCAGTATAGATGGACTAATAGAACAAGTCCCACACACAGCTAGAAGGCCAAATATTTTTTCAGAGGTAGATGCAGGAAAAAATTATATTCAATTTGCAACCTTATGGAGGTCAGTATAGATGGACTAATAGAATGATGCTATGCCCAAAAAGCTTTTCTTCACTAGGTGCAGTAAAAAAATTGGTATTCTATACACAGGTGGTGTAGCTTGCAACACAGATAGGCTACTCCACTGACTAACACACTCTGCAATAGGCCAAAAAGGATTAGCTTTGCTAGATTTAGCCAAATGCTGTGAAAAAAACTTGCACAGCACTGGCACAGACCTGCCTGGCAAAAACTGATAGGAACTGATCTAACTTAGTCCTGAAAAGGACTGCAATTACAATTAGTCTTTACTCCCAAGCTATCTATTTAAGAGCACAGACCTGCCTGATAAAAGTCGTAGGAAATGCTGTAACCTAGTCCTTAAAAGGACTGCAATCACAACTATTCCCTACTCCCAAGCTATCTGTAGATTTGTGCGAAAATTGGCTTGAAATTAACAAGGTATAGCGCACACAGCAACAGCGGTGCCGTCTAACACGCAGCTGCAGCAGTGAGAAAATGGTGGCGACGGGGAAAATGGCTGGGTCTTATAGGGCAAGGACATGTGACATACACTGCCAATGACACATGCCCTTGCTTGTGTGAAAAAAAGTACTTCGCTCCGTGTGTGCGCTGCTGATAGGCTGACAGATTGCACCTCCCCACTGTAAATGCGGGAAAGAGAAAAAAAAATGGAGATCTTCATTATTCCTGCAGAGATCCATCCCCTGCCCATCCCCCCGCCCCGCTGTACACTCAAACTGCGTATTAACATTAATTTTCATCATTACTGAGAAAAAAATCCAGTTATGATTTTGGTGCATGAACAGTTATCGAACATAACCTCGAACAGCCGAATTTTTTCAAATTGTTCGTGTTCGCCGAACGGCTCGAACACCGCCCAAAACAGCTTGAATTTGAGATTGGCGAACAGTTCAAGTCGAACACCGCTCATCTCTACATGCCACTGTACAATATATAAAATAAATTGTAAAGTGTATGTCTTAAACATTCTGCAGATTGGTGTGGGTCCCACCCTGAAGCCCTCACCTATTACTCAAAAGACTGTTCTGAAGCACTTACTCTAGGAGGCAGAATTACTCAGTCCCCTATGCTATGCCACACTATATTGTATATACCACCCCACTAGAGGTTGACGTCCTCGGCAACCCTCCCCACACAAATTTGTCTTGCGCATAGCGCTGTGGGGGTACACCACCAGCATTAGATCTAGCTGTTCTACGCAGAGTCGAAGGTTCGGGGACATTGGGCACATTCATTGGGGGAGGGGCCACCTGCTGTGCAACTCTCTCCCTGGGTGGCAAGCTTGCCACGGCTGTAGTCCCTGTTGGTGCCAGGAAAGGAGCAACCCACCATTCTTCATCTAAGAGGGGTTCCACTGTATTCAAGGTAGGGGTAGGCACCTCCTCCATGGCCTTGGGCTCTTCAAAAGTGTAGCGTCTCAACATGTTACGGTGAAGGTTCTGCGAGGGTCCCCCAGTCCCTACTGGCTCCACCTCATAAACCGGAATGGTAGGGTCTACCCTCTTCACTGTGTATATGAGCCGCCTCCAACTGCCCATCTAACTTTCAGGATGGTCTCTCGGCCCTGATCATCACCTGGTCACCCGGAGCATACTTTTTCTTCGCACACAGGTCTCAGGTTGGGGTGCACCACTTATCTCAGGTGCTCCCCCACAACCTTGTGCATCGCTCTCAGCCAACGGCAGTGCTCTTGCTCCTATGCAGTAGTATCTCTCATAAGTGGCCCCATTGGATCGGGCATGTGGAGATCCTTGATCTCCTGGCCTGCTGTCCTGAACATGAGCATATGTGGTAAGTAACCAGTGGTGCTCTGTCCCCTGTTGTTATAGGTCCACATCAGTTTGGTTAAGTATTCCAGCCACCGAGCCTTTTGACAATCCTCCAGAGTTTGCAGCATCTGAAGCAGAGTTCAGTTAAACCGCTCACACTCCTCGTTCCCTTGGGAGTTATATGGGGTAGTGCGGGAACACTCGATGACATAAAGCTGATACAGCTCGGTCATCAATGTGCCCTGGAAGCATGACCCCTGATCCGAATGAATTCTCTGCCGACAACCAAACACTTGTATAAAGTGTTTGCAGACCGCCTCAGCGGTTGACTCTGCTGTCTGATCCCTGGTGGCTACAGCCACCACGTATTTTGTGAAATGATTTGTCATGACCTGACAGTACGAGTGTCCCGAGACAAAATACTTAATTTTTACATAATCAATCATTAGGATCTCTAGGGACGAAGACGTTTGAATGGTCTGGATGCGAGTCCAATTGTTCGGGCAGAACATTCACAGGAAGGGGATCATGCTTGTAGACCATCCGCCCCGGAGAGGATTGGATGTGACACTGGGCATGAATGTACTAAGGGATCTAGATCACCATCTCTATGCCAGATAAAGGCCTAAATAATGGAAGCGTGCCAACACCAACAGGCCGACTCAGAATGTTCTGCAGCAGATGGTGAGGAGCTGTAGCCTACAGAAGAGCCCCATGTGCGATCAGCCTGTCAGACGAGTGAGGGTGCCATCGAAGACTCCGGTGAAAGTCCCGCCACGGCAGGAACAGATATTGACTTTGCCGGTGGCAGGTGGGCACCGACTAAGTGGACTTGAGGTTCAGATGGAGCCCGCTACTCAGAAAGAGACGTCAGACAGACAACTGGTAGCTTGGGCCCTCGCCACTGTGAAAGATGGATGGGTGTTCATACGTTGTATTAATGTTCTACACAGTGAGTTAACCGTTCCCGGAGATACCCTGCTGGCCAAAGTCTATGTGTCTGAGCATGTCTCAAAATTCAGAAATCACACTTTCAGTGACACACCAAGCTTTGAATTCAGAATATGGTTTTAGTTGCACAATTAGCAATGAGGGATTTAATACTGACCCTCTTTGCTTGCTTGTGAAAAATGAAAACTAAAAATGCAGTCATTGAAGGGGTTGTCCACTACTATGGATAATACCTCCAATGTATTTAAATGGTGTAAACAAGTTGTGCTGTACTTCTTGCCTGTGAGCGGCGCTATCGCTGGCTGCTCGCAGGCATCATGTGACCTCCAACTACAGCTGGCTCTGACATCCGCTGATGTCACAACAAGTTCCGGCTGCAGCCGGGCATGACTCAGTACTGCACTCCCCTGTGAATGATGGGCCGTGGGCAGGGTTTCCCCACGTGTCACAGCTCAGCATTCATCGCGTGCTTTCCCAATGAATGCAGGAGAGTGAAAGCATGCGGTGGATGCTGGGATGTGACGCGTGGGAAAACCCCACCCACAGCCCAGCATCCACCTCTGGGAGAGGGTCACTGGGTAATGCCTCATTTGAAGTGACATCAGTGGAAGCAAGAGCTGACTGTAGGCGGGGGGTCACGCGATGCCTGTGAGCGGTCAGCGATAGCACCGCTCACAGGCAATAAACACAACGCAAGGTAATTAGAAAAAATCTTCTATCCACAGGTTAAATACATTGGGGGCATTTTAAATAGTAGTGGACAAGTTCTTTAACATGGTGTTACAGCAGTATATGACAGCTCAGTTCTAACTCAATTCACATTCTCACTGAGTGACTATACAGCCTCAGCAGCTCCCTATATATCACTTGAATCTTTAAATTAGTATTTACAGACTGTAATTATCACTCCTATTTTCAATCTGATATATTAGCACTGAAGTAGTTCATTGTAATAGCATTAAACCTTTTTCTATCTCTATGCTGTGTGCCCTGAGCTCCTATCCCTATATAGTACAAACATACAATGGCTTTCCTTGCCTGGCACCTATCTTTATACTGGCTGTGATAGCACCCCTTGATAGACAGGGTGTTAGGCCGGTACGCAGGAGAAGGGCTTTCTCGCGGCGTCCGGCCAGGCCCTTTCCTGCTGGCTAGTAATTGTCAGCATTTAGGTTCCGTTCTAGGGATTCTAAGTGTTGTTTCTGCATTTCTGCTCATGTGCCGCTAAGCCACGCCCCTTGTGGTCATGTGCCACTAAGCCACGCCCCCTTGTGGTCATGTACCGCTAGGCCACTCCCCTTGTGGTCATGTGCTGCTAAGCCACGCCCACTGCTCTCTGGTACGGCGTGGTTGGTTGTCCTGGGGGGCTGGGGCCGTCTCTAGTGCATTTAAGGACTCCGTGGGCTTCGCCCCGGTGCCTAGTCTATCTCTTTCTAACCTGGGGTGAGGTCTCTGGCAGTAAATGCAGTGTGTGAGAGTCGTTGTCAAGGGTTCCTGCTGTGTGCTCCCTAGTCATCCTAGCAATCAATTTGGGCTAGGGGAATGCTGTGAGCAGCACGCTCTACCGTGTCGGTTCACCGGTTAGTGTCCACGCCACGGAGGCGTCCTTGCTACCGATCCAGTATTCCAGGGTCCGCCATTGTATTTGTGGTCACACTGCCGCTTTTACACCCATGTGTTGGGTGCTGCAGAGATCCTCCTCCTCTTTAGGAACTTAGGTTCCAGGCCTTTCCTGGCCCGCAGCTATCTGCAGCTCTATACGCCGCCATCTAGTGCTCAGGCGTTTCATGCTGCCAAACCCTTCCTGCTCTGCACAGCAGTGTCTTGCAGTGCCGAAGTTTATTAGTTTCGTTTCTGGAGTGTTGCTAAGCATTGTACCTTGTGTTGTTACTACTAGTGTGTGCACTTAACACACTAGTTTATTTCTTTCTCTGTGCTTAGCTGAACATTCCTCTGGGACTCAGCTGCTGCAGCTCCTCTGCAGTCCGGTGGACCCCGATGTGTCCATTAAGTTTTATTTTATTTTATTAAAGGACACTCCAGCATAACACAGGGCTAGACAATGTTATGTGATTACTGCAGGGCATTATGGGGACACCCACACGGCTGCGGATGACACCATAAACATTCTTACTGAGCCTTCGCAGTGTGCGAAATAGCATCGGCAATTTTTTTTTTTGACAATCGTCGCAAAACGAATCGCAGAGTGTTAGAATTAGAGTGTAAGCACAAATTACAGGAAATTCTACTCAAACTCGATTCTCCACAGATCGATCCATCACTTTTTATCACCTAATATTTTAGGCGATTTAAAGTAGTTTTGAGGATAGAGAGCCTAAAGAAAAGTATGTGATTGTTCTATTTACTTTACAATGCAAGGCACATCTTGTGTAGCTTGCTGCCAATTTTTCAAAGACACCATGCAACACCAAATACACAATTCTTAAAAAAAACATAATAAAATAAGTTTAATTCCAAGCAGTATTCAAACAAACCAGTTCCATCACTGCACTGTAAATCATAGTCCTGCCTTGATCAAGGATTATTTATTGCAGATGAAAATGGATTCTACGCCATCCTCTAAATGAATAGGAATGTCCAATATCTTTGGCATTGATAAATACCCAGTTCTGCAAAGCTAGGCTTTTCCATTTTTTAAGTAATACTTGGAAAGTTAAAGGAACCTTACCCCTTGGTATGACCTGTAGTTTCTTTCAAGACTTTTATTTCTTTATGATTGAGAACATAGGTATGTAATGTTTATTGAATATACACATTTAATATCAGTAACTGAATAAGTACTGTCTGGATTGTTGGGAAATTTTAACATCTCATGTAATTATGCAAACTGACTTCCTGATAAAACAGAGTTGGTGCTGTATTAACTTCTGGCTTGACCATGGAGTGAATTAATCCCTTTTCCACTCATAAATATATTACAATCACTAAAGATGAGCTATTGCTTTGACATTTGAATGTGAATTCACCAGCTTTGCCTAATTTTTCTAAGAAATTTGACTTTCAGTGATTTGCAAGTACTGCAAAGTCTCGAATTTCCAGGAAAAGATGAGTAAGAATGTGTTTACACAAACCGACCGACGGCTCTAAACGACTTGCCCATCGATAAACTTTCACCGATCAACAGTCATTTAATAGCCTGTTTACACAGTCAAACCAAACTAAATTATGCACAATAAGCAATCAATAATAGATAGCTCAGTGCACATAGGCTGCTATGGTTCTTGGCAGTGCGCCATCGAGAACAAAACATTTTTGCAGTGTGCAAGAGATCATTTCAACCGATGAATAATCGTTTTGCTCGTTCATTGGATGATCAGCAGCCTGTTTACACTGAAAGATAATCGTGAAACAAGCATTTTTAAGAACGCTCTATCAGGATTATCCGTCAGTGTAAATGCAGCTTAACACACTGAGATTTCCTAGGACTGTATTTAAATCCTTTCATGAAATTTCCCACAAACACAGCCTTAGGAATGTCCAAATGACCTCTACATATCTGGGTAAATGGATGGTAACCGGTGGTAAGCATACAGTGGGTACGGAAAGTATTCAGACCCCTTTAAATTTACACTCTTTGTTTTATTGCAGCCATTTGGTAAATTCTAAAAAGTTCATTTTTTTTCTCATTAAAGTACACTCTGCACCCCATCTTGACTGAAAAAAAACAGAACTGTAGAAATTTTTGCAAATTTATTAAAAAGAAAAAACTGAAATATCACATGGTCATAAGTATTCAGACCCCTTGCTCAGACACTCATATTTAAGTCACATGGTGTACATTTCCTTGTGATCCTCCTTGAGATGGTTCTATTCCTTCATTGGAGTCCAGCTGTGTTTAATTAAACTGATAGGACTTGATTTGGAAAGGCACACACCTGTCTATATAAGACTTCACAGCTCACAATGCATGTCAGACCAAATGAGAATCATGAGCTCAAAGGAACTGCCCAAGGAGCTCAGAGACAGAATTGTGGCAAGGCACACATCTGGCCAAGGTTACAAAAGAATTTCTGCATTACTCAGGGTTCATAAGAGCACAGTGGCCTCCATAGTCCTTAAATGGAAGAAGTTTGGGACCACCAGAAGTCTTCCTAGACCTGGCCATCCAGCCAAACTGAGCAATCGTGGGAGAAGAGCCTTGTTGAGAGAGGTAAAGAAGAACCCCAAGATCACTGTGGCTGAGCTCCAGAGATGCAGTAGGGAGATGGGAGAAAGTTCCACAAAGTCAACTACCAGTCAGGCCTTCATGGCAGAGTGGCCCGACGGAAGCCTCTCCTCAGTGCAAGACATATGAAAGCCCGCATAGAGTTTGCTCAAAAACACATGAAGGACTCCCAGACTATGAGAAATAAGATTCTCTGGTCTGATGAGACAAAGATAGAACATTTTGGTGATAAGTCTAAGCGGTATGTGTGGAGAAAGCCAGGCACTGCTCATCACCTGCCCAATATAATCCCTACAGTTAAACATGGTGGTGGCAGCATCATGCTATGGGGGTGTTTTTCAACTGCACGGAAAGGACGACTGGTTGCAATTGAAGGAAACATGAATGTGGCCAAGTACAGAGATATCCTGGATGAAAACCTCTTCCAGAGTGCTCTGGACCTCAGAGCTGGCCGAAGGTTCACCTTCCAACAAGACAATGACCCAAAGCACACAGCTAAAATAACAAAGGAGTGCCTTCAGAACAGCTCTGTGACCATTCTTGACTGGCCCAGCCAGAGCCCTGACCTAAACCCAATTGATCATCTCTGGAGAGACTTGAAAATGGCTGTCCACCAACGTTCACCATCTAACCTGACGGAACTGGAGAGGATCTGCAAGGAAGAATGGCAGAGGATCCCCAAATACAGGTGTGAAAAACTTGTTGCATCATTCCCAAGAAGACTCATGACTGTACTAGCTCAAAAGGGTGCTTCTTCTCAATACTGAGCAAAGGGTCTGAATACTTATGACCATGTGATATTTCAGTTTTCTTTTTTAATAAATTTGCAAAAATTTCTACATTTTTTTTTTTTTTTCAGTCAAGATGGGGAGCAGAGTGTACTTTAATGAGAAAAAAAAATGAACTTTTTAGAATTTACCAAATGGCTGCAATTAAACAGAGTGAAAAATTTAAAGGGGTCTGAATACTTTCTGTACCCACTGTAAGCTTGCTTAATAACAAACAGCACTAACAAACTTTTTAAGCTTTTTAAAATGTAAAAATAGTTCACAAATTATCTCCTGGTGGAGGCCGATGACTGCATGCTGGTATTTATACACAGATAATGTTTACAGAAAAAGCCAAGCCTTTTTTGTAAGCGAAAGTACAAAAATTATACATATTCGGTGAGTATCATGAGCTTTGTTCCTTGTTAAATGAATAATATTTAGCTTTTTAACAAGCATTACAACAATTATCCCTTTTTGGGAGCCCCAATAGGTTTCCTGTTTGGAAAGAAAAGAAACAATAGCTTTTTAACCAGCCATCCAAAAATTATCCCTATTTGTGGATCAGAAACCAGTTTGCAGTTTGGAAAATGAAAAAACAATTGCTTTTTTAAAAAAACATCCAAAATCTACAGTATCAGTAGCAAAAATAGGTTTGCTGTTTTTAAAGTGAAGAAGTAATGGCTTTTTAAAAAGTTGTGTATAAATTATCCCTTGTTTGAGACCTGTTTCAAATTTATTTACCCTATACAGGATAGGGTTGTCAGTAGCAGTAAAGAATAGCTATAGAACACAGTGGAAAAGCAGAAGAGTGTGCCTGTCTATCAGCAGTGCCAGAGGCAGCAGCAGCAACCACACAGAATAGAATATGATAGCGCAGGCAAAAAGATATCAGGCTGTGTAAGGTCAGCACTAGAAGCAACTGTATCACAATATAAATTTGACATGATGGCCAAACAGGAAAATCCTGGCTGCGTGGTAACTTCATTACTGGTGGAAGTAGAACAGTGTAGAACACAATAGACCGACAGGCAAATGCTATGACCAATCTAATCATTGACAATAGCTATAGGTGAGTGAAAATTGGCACTGATCGATGCCTGATTCATTTTGACAAATTTAAGGGTTTCACTTGAGTGTGACAAAGCCACCTGCCGACTGAATACCCTCTCTGCCCATACACTAGAGGCTAGTCAAGACTGAATGTCCATGGAATACTGGTCCAGTTCTTGCTACTAGTCCAATCTGCTGACAGTGAAGTTCATGTCTTCAGAGATTCAGGGTATCTGCTGGAGAAAGGACACAGTCCAGATATGACTCAACCTGGGTGGTCAGACTGTGGGTCTCTATTTGCTGATGTGTGTGAGACTGACGTAGCGTGAGATGACACATCTGCTCCATTGTGTCATATATGCTGGAATAACTGTTGCCGCAGCCTCAACTACTAGTTGTAGCCCTAGCACTGGCACAGCAAGGGAGAATTGGCTCTGTGGTGGCCGGAGAGGGATCTTCTGGTTAGAAATGCAGCTGGAAGAGGTCTGCTCACTTTCAAACCATCATGTACTAAAAAAAAATGGAACTATACCTGGACAATAACAGGGGAAAATGACCCAGTCTGTAATTAGAAAAGGACACTGTACCAATAAAAAAGCTTCTTGTATTCTAGAACTGAAATGTTACATGTTTTTATGTCTAGGGTGCATATAAATGAAAATAAATATAAAAAAAGAAGTAAAAAATAAAAATATTATAATATACGCAATAACCTTGGTGCTACAGTGATAAAAGTTAGTAAAACATGTCCTCACAGTGGATATTTTACTTGGCACTACGCAGCAGTTTAATTACAAACTGTTGTCTCTTATTATATGACAAATCTATATTTATAACACATTCATATAAATAAGTTCATTTTTATTATTTCCAAATTGCCAAGATACAGGATGCTCCAGAACTGTTATTGTAACCATATATTAGCGACACATCAACAAATGAAAGCATTGTTTCCTCACAGCATAAATATAAAAAAAAATCATATCCTGCTTGATATTAAATGTCGGCACGGTAATCCAACAATTATAAATGAGATGACACTGCATATTGGTGGGGGAAAGTAAATGCATTTATGTACTGCTGGTATTTATGACCATAGCATAAAGTATAAATTGTGTGGGAGATTACAAGTACTTCTAAATTGTACCAGCTACTGAAAAGAATTATAGAGGGAAGCATATGTGAATAAAAATAACGCACAGGATGCAATTAATTTTTTTTTCTTTATTTTCTGCTGGTGTTTAAAAGTACTAGATCTTTTTTTTTTCTTTCCAGATTGCATAGTAAGTAAATTTGTAACCTTTTAAGGTGATTTTTTTACCTGTGTGTCCACATATTAAAAATTAAATTTTTTAATTTATTAAATAGATGTATCAAATTAAACAAATGTATTTATTTTTTGTATTTTTGTAAGGCACCTGTTCACATCATGTTTTACCTCGGCAAACGTTGAAACCCCCGCAAAACGGGATTCTGACACATGCGCTGGCGAGGTCATTGATAGTAAGGATGCAGATGGAGTCACTAATGTGCATCATTTTCGACTGTGTATGCGTATTGGAGGCGGGCACCAAAACGTAGTAGACTAAGTATTGCTGCTAGTCTCAACTAGGCATATATGGGCAAAAATTTGGTACAAAAGAGCACACTGTGACTCCATCTGCATCCTTACTATCAATGTCCCCATCAGCGCATGCATCCAAATCCCATTTTGCTTTAACTATTTACTCCTGGCGTGAAACGCTGCTCCTAAGTTACCTGAGTCGTCTCAAGGAAACGTCGAAACCTGCGCACTGTAGACCAGAAAGAAGAGAATGTCATGTGATCATGCATAGTCACAGGTGTAAATAGTTTTGAGTCACAAATTGCTCACATTTGATTGGTCCTTATGCATATAAATACCTGTCCAGTCCCTCCATTCAATGCCCCTGATGAAACCTCAGCGAAACGCTCGTCGTGTGTGTTTCCTTACAGATGGGTATATATTCTTATTGCTGGATTGCCTAGTTGCTTGATATGTATCTTGTCTGGCTGTGTGTTCTTACCAGTGCCCACTAAACTATTTATAGTATATCTTATTTATGGTTTGATTGTAATTATACAGTCCATGAATTAATTTTATAATGTAATGGCCACTCTACATGCATATACAGTACAGACCAAAAGTTTGGACACACCTTCTCATTTAAAGATTTTTCTGTATTTTCATGACTATGAAAATTGTACATTCACACTGAAGGCATCAAAACTATGAATTAACACATGTGGAATTATATACTTAACAAAAAAGTGTGAAACAACTGAAAATATGTCTTATATTCTAGGTTCTTCAAAGTAGCCACCTTTTGCTTTGATGACTGCTTTGCACACTCTTGGCATTATCTTGATGAGCTTCAAGAGGTAGTCACCGGAAATGTTCTTCCAACAATCTTGAAGGAGTTCCCAGAAATGCTTAGCACTTGTTGGCTCTTTTGCCTTCACTCTGCGGCCCAGCTCACCCCAAACCATCTCGATTGGGTTCAGGTCTGGTGACTGTGGAGGCCAGGTCATCTGGCGTAACACCCCATCACTCTCCTTCTTGGTCAAATAGCCCTTAAACAGCCTGGAGGTGTGTTTGGGGTCATTGTCCTGTTGAAAAATAAATGATGGTCCAACTAAACGCAAACCGGATGGAATAGCATGTCGCTGCAAGATGCTGTGGTAGCCATGCTGGTTCAATTTTGAATAAATCCCCAACAGTGTCACCAGCAAAGCACCCCCACACCATCACACCTCCTCCTCCATGCTTCACGGTGGGAACCAGGCATGTAGAGTCCATCCGTTCACCTTTTCTGCATCGCACAAAGACACGGTGGTTGGAACCAAAGATCTCAAATTTGGATTCATCAGACCAAAGCACAGATTTCCACTGGTCTAATGTCCATTCCTTGTGTTCTTTAGCCCAAACAAGTCTCTTCTGCTTGTTGCCTGTCCTTAGCAGTGGTTTCCTAGCAGCTTTTTTACCATGAAGGCCTGCTGCACAAAGTCTCCTCTTAACAGTTGTTGTAGAGATGTGTCTGCTGCTAGAACTCTGTGTGGCACTGACCTGGTCTCTAATCCGAGCTGCTGTTAACCTGCGATTTCTGAGTCTGGTGACTCGGATAAACTTATCCTCAGAAGCAGAGGTGACTCTTGGTCTTCCTTTCCTGGGGCGGTCCTCATGTGAGCCAGTTTCTTTGTAGCGCTTGATGGTTTTGCAACTGCACTTAGGGACACATTCAAAGTTTGCCCAATTTTTCGGACTGACTGACCTTCATTTCTTAAAGTAATGATGGCCACTCGTTTTTCCTTACTTAGCTGCTTTTTTCTTGCCATAATACAAATTCTAACAGTCTATTCAGTAGGACTATCAGCTGTGTATCCACCAGACTTCTGCACAACACAACTGATGGTCCCAACCCATTTATAAGGCAAGACATCCCACTTATTAAACCTGACAGGGCACACCTGTGAAGTGAAAACCATTTCCGGTGACTACCTCTTGAAGCTCATCAAGAGAATGCCAAGAGTGTGCAAAGCAGTCATCAAAGCAAAAGGTGGCTACTTTGAAGAACCTAGAATATAAGACATATTTTCAGTTGTTTCACACTTTTTTTTTTTAAGTATATACTTCCACATGTGTTAATTCATAGTTTTGATACCTTCAGTGTGAATGTACAATTTTCATAGTCATGAAAATACAGAAAAATCTTTAAATGAGAAGGTGTGTCCAAACTTTTGGTCTGTACTGTATGTACTTTACATATTACTTTATGTCTATCATGTCTGTTTTTTCCCCTTGTTTTTAATAAGCTTTTAATGATTACTAATAAAGGTTAAATATTTATTAACATGTGGGTCCGGCATGTATTCCTGTATTCATGTAGCTTGTTGCCTCCTGCTTGTTGCCTCCTTAGTAAAATTTATTTGAATTGTTGCTGGTGCCCGTTTGTATTGCTTTCACCATCCCTGAGTGAAGAAACCTCTCTGTCGAGAGACGGTGTGTCTATCTATACTATTTAAAAGGGCAGACCCTTAACAGACCAAGGCATCTTCTCTTGAAAATACCATATATTATATTTTTCCCTAGGACGGTCTCTCTCTCTCAGTCTCCCTCTCTCCATCTCTCTCTCTTCTACAGCTCAAAAAGAGTCCGGCTGATAGAGGAGTGCCTGAGCTCCCAGCAGTGGAATACCCCGCTTCAGTGCGGCACGACACTCGGATGATTCAAATGAGCTTCTTACAGGGACCCGATCACTCAAGCACCACGCGATACTCAGCACTGCTTGATGCTTGATTGAGCAAGCCAAAGCTTCATCGAGTAGTGCCGAGCACACTCCCCCATCACTGTTAAGAACTCATGGGGGCTAAAATAGAATGACACACTTTTAGAATGAAATTAATGTACAGGTGCACAAATACGCTACGTGGCCAATATACAAACATATACATACACCATAAGTCAGCACACTGCGATTAATGAATACATGAGCTCCAATATTGCTGCAAAATGTTAAAAACGTAAGGTACTTAGTTATCGATTTTTTATTAAAGAGAGCAAAAGCCATCCAACCATGTCAAGGTGACCTTTTAATATGTATGCTACCGAACCACTAAATGTCCTACCTCTGTATTCATTAGTCGCAGTGTGCTGACGCATAGTGTCATTTGTATATCTTTCTCAAACAAGGTTTTAATTGCGAGCTATGCCTGGTTTACTTTTCACTCCCCATTGAGATGAGGCCTGGGTTGGCACATGGAGAGGTAGGACATATAGTGTTTAGGGACCATCCATATTTGGGTACACCTTAACGTGGTTGAACGGCTTTTGTGCTCTTTGATCAAAAAACGCTAACTAAGTGCCTTACGTTTTTACCATTTGCAGCAATATTGGACTTCATGTATTCATTAGTCGCATCATGTATGTATATAAACTTAATAGTCTCAAATTTCTTGCAAAACAAATTCAATATGATATTGTGACATTCTAGCAAAACCCTTAAGAGGCTGTAAGTCACAGCAGAACCACCTGGAATTTTGGAATAATCTTGCACCACAAATCTTGGATAAAAAAAGGTGAAGATGAGCAAAAAAAATATGGGCAGACACACTTGTACAGCATTAGGAAAACATCTGCTGTCTTCTAGCAACAGCGCCACATTTGTTCATGGGTTGTGCCTGGTATTGCATCCAGGCTTTATAAAAGTGAATAGGGCAGTATTTTACTAATTAGATATAACCTTTTTTACCATTCAAAGTTAGAAATGTCAAGAAGCTAGATAATTACATTATGTAGAAAAAATTCAGATTAGAGTGAACCCTAGGAGGCATTTCTGGGAAGATTCCTAAACTAAAAGTCTTGATTTGTAACAAAATACTGACAGCAAATGTAAAAAGCGTCTACAAAAACACAGTCGTCATGAGAATAAATTAGGTAGAATCGATATCGATCAAATAAAAGGATAATTGGGCACACTACATAGTCTGGCAGGATTTCTCGTACCCCGGTATATGTTGAATTTGCATTCTATTTTGAAGTGCATGAGGACATGAATCATACAATTCAGAGAGAATCACAACCAAAACATTAGGATTCCAGTGAGCAGTGCTATCACATTTACCTTCATTTCTAAGCAGTTTTGGAAGAACGCTCTTGATGCACTTTGATTCTAAACTTTAAATAACTTTTCCCCTCCCTCAGCTGTGATCTGTCTATATTAGGGTAGATGCATATGTGTATTGCTAATTACAATGTACATTTTTTTATTCTTTACATTCAATTCATTGGAAAGTTGTAAAGAAAAGTGAAGAAAATATCAGAATTAGACACTTTGGCCCAGATTTATTAAGACGTGTTAAATATGTCAGTGTTAATGAGGGGCATACAGAAATAAGATGCGCCAAATTCATCATCACGCAACTTTATTGAATGTGGTACATTTTATCAGTGCTGTGCGCCTCACCAGAAATGTTACTCCACTCAAAGACTGGAGAAACAATACTGGTGTAAGGAAACCAGGAAGGATTTGTGGACTTCTTCAGGCAAACAAGTGCACAAATCCTTCCTGGTTTCCATTGCAAGTGGTTTGACGACCTGTGGATCCAAAGCAGCTGAACAGCATTCTAAAAACGCACATTCCTATGTATCAGGTTAGCATAATCTGCTATTTTTAATTCTGAATGTTTATTGGATAAGACCCTATTTCGCTATTTTTTCTACAGCCTATCTACTTTAATACTGGTGTAAGAAAAGCCGGCACTTCTGATGAATTTGAGAGTCAATAATGACCCTTTAACTGAATGAGAAACCTCTCACCTTGCCAAATCAGTTCTCCTGCTTTGCACTGATGAGGATACCGACATATGCTTTGGCACACTGTTTTGTTTTGTTTTTTTTAGGTTTAGTATTTTGTACTTTGTACAAACAGGGACATTTTTTGGGGGCTGCTCATTTTGTTTCTATAGCTTTCTCCGGCAGTTGTCTGAACAGTCATTACCAAGGTCCTACTCAGCCTTCATCTATTTTTATGTCTGCTGACACATACTGTAGTCAGGTGAAATACAAGAGTTAGGTACCGTCCCTATTGGGGTACACCTTGTCATGGTGGGATGGCTTTTACGTTTTTTTTTAAATCAAAACAATGTTAACTAAGTATCCTATGTTATTTACAGTTAGGTCCATATATATTTGGACAGAGACAACATTTTTCTAATTTTGGTTCTAGACATTACCACAATGAATTTAAAACAAAACAATTCAGATGCAGTTGAAGTTCAGACTTTCAGCTTTCATTTGAGGGTATCCACATTAAAATTGGATGAGGGGTTTAGGAGTTTCAGCTCCTTAACATTTGCCATACTGTTTTTAAAGGGATCAAAAGTAATTGGACAGATTAAATAATTGTAAATAAAATGTTCATTTCTAGTACTTGGTTGAAAACCCTTTGTTGGCAATGACTGCCTGAAGTCTTGAACTCATGGACATCACCAGACGCTGTGTTTCCTCCTTTTTGATGCTCTGCCAGGCCTTCACTGCGGTGGTTTTCAGTTGCTGTTTGTTTGTGGGCCTTTCTGTCTGAAGTTTAGTCTTTAACAAGTGAAATGCATGCTCAATTGGGTTGAGATCAGGTGACTGACTTAGCCATTCAAGAATATTCCACTTCTTTGCTTTAATAAACTCCTGGGCTGCTTTGGCTTTATGTTTTGGGTCATTGTCCATCTGTAGTATGAAACGACGACCAATCAGTTTGGCTGCATTTGGCTGGATCTGAGCACACAGTATGGCTCTGAATACATCAGAATTCATTCGGCTGCTTCTGTCCTGTGTCACATCATCAATAAACACTAGTGACCCAGTGCCACTGGCAGCCATGCATGCCCAAGCCATCACACTGCCTCCGCCATGTTTTACAGATGATGTGGTATGCTTTGGATCATGAGCTGTACTACGCCTTCGCCATACTTTTCTCTTTCCATCATTCTGGTAGAGGTTGATCTTGGTTACATCTGTCCAAAGAATGTTCTTCCAGAACTGTGCTGGCTTTTTTAGATGTTTTTTAGCAAAGTCCAGTCTAGCCTTTTTATTCTTGATGCTTATGAGTGGCTTACACCGTGCAGTGAACCCTCTGTATTTACTTTCATGCAGTCTTCTCTTTATGGTAGATTTGGATATTGATACGCCTACCTCCTGGAGAGTGTTGTTCACTTGGTTGGCTGTTGTGAAGGGGTTTCTCTTCACCATGGAGATTATTCTGCGATCATCCACCACTGTTGTCTTCCGTGGGCGCCCAGGTCTTTTTTCATTGATGCGTTCACCAGTGCTTTCTTTCTTTCTCAGGATGTACCAAACTGTAGATTTTGCCACTCCTAATATTGTAGCAATTTCTCGGATGGGTTTTTTCTGTTTTTGCAGCTTAAGGATGGCTTGTTTCACCTGCATGGAGAGCTCCTTTGACCGCATGTTTACTTCACAGCAAAACCTTCCAAATGCAAGCACCACACCTCAAATCAACTCCAGGCTTTTTATCTGCTTAATTGAGAATAACATAACGAAGGGATTGCCCACACCTGTCCATGAAATAGCCTTGGAGTCAATTGTCCAATTACTTTTGGTCCCTTTAAAAACAGGATGGCACATGTTAAGGAGCTGAAACGCCTAAACCCCTCATCCAATTTTAATGTGGATACCCTCAAGTGAAAGCTGAAAGTCTGAACTCCAACTGCATCTGAATTGTTTTGTTTAAAATTCATTGTGGTAATGTCTAGAACCAAAATTAGAAAAATGTTGTCTCTGTCCAAATATATATGGACCTAACTGTATATGTACTATTAATAATTATTTACTTACCACATTTTGCTCATTTTGCTTTTAGCTTTGGTTTGCACTGATAAGGGGCAAACACTCTGAAACACATAGATGCAAATGGAGTGTTTTGGTTTGTCTTTATCTCCTAAGTCATGTGGCAAGGCTCGCTAAAGGGCAATACTGAATTATAGGATTGCACTAGAGTTCCTGTCCTCTTCCTATCTGAGGAGGTTATTTGCTTATTTAATTTCTTACAGGATATTATGAATTGTGGTTGCAAGCCCTGCCATTGTCCTGACCCTGGAGGCGGAGCTACTACGCATGCAGGGAAACGGTTACAATCTTGTGGAGCGTCGCGTTCTGTTGTTGTGGGATGTGTGAGGATGCAGCACGCTGTTGTGTCTGGTACTGAGCAGTGATGGGGTTATTTTCAGTCTGCTGCAGAAGCTAGCAAGGAGTGGCTGTCTGGGGATGATTGGGAGGCAATCAATACCTGATCATTTTTCGGGCCATTTAACCCTGCTCAGTCCTTTGCTGTTTATTGCAGTTTGCAGTTTTCTATATGCTTGGTGGTGAGTGGGGCTAGCATTAGGTTTTCTATATTTTCAGGGGTTTTCTCATTTTCTCTTCTGGTTTCACTTCCTGGGGTTCTTGCAGAGGTACTCACCTGGTCCTCGACTAGGCACCAGCCGCGTCACCAGATGCCAGCTGTCCGGTGACAGCGGGTCTGGGAAGGGCTCTGCCAAAGTCCCCCTTCCATTTACTGGGAGTTGGGTGAAGAGTATTCCCGGCCCTTTAAGGCTCGTCTAGCTGGGCAGCTTGTGCAAAGTGCATAACACAGGAGCATTGCAGGGCCTATAAGTCTCCTTACGCTGGCTTGGTACTCTACACAAAGAGAAACGTACCCCCTTAAATTATCTAATGGATTATAATATTAGAACTTTCATTTTACAGTGTTGTAAAACTTTTTAATGTATAAGAGTTTGGTTTATTACCATTAAATAAGAGGTTTGACATAACATTTTTCTATACCCATATACCATTGATATTTCCGCTGGCCATAGACAGTGGTATAATTTTTGAAAGCAATTCACATCCCCATTTACCATGCTAGATGATCGGGACAGGGCTTGGCCAAAACATGTTAATGGAAATGTCATCTACAAAGGAGGTTGTTATGGCTGAGCAACTTACCAAAGGAGGAGTTGCAAGTGTTTGGCATGTTTTTTCTAAGAGTCTGTGGATCCTGTCGAGGTTGTTAAAGCAGCATGTGAGAAGAAAGCTTTGGTGACAGAGACTAAGTAGAGCATGTGCAAAGAGCAGACTTGAACCAGTAGAGGAGAAAGCCTCCTGGATTATATTCACCCAACACCTGAATGTCCTTTGAGATACAAGCAATAACCAGCCTGAAGCACCATCTACCAGAGCAAGAGATAAAGTGGCACAAGACCGATGGAGGATGATTGACCCTACACAGTTCCATTACTACAGGCAAGTCACACCACCCCACAGAAGCACCTGGCGTACCAACTTGCTGCAGAAACTGTAAAGAAACTTTATTATTTCAATTATTGTCCATATAAGAAAAGACCATTCTGGTTACACAGTGCTGTAACAGAAAACATCAGAGAATGAGTAACATCAAGGTTAGGAGGTTTTCAGTTTTCTTGTTACAGCATTAAAGAGCAAATCTTAGCTATAGGAAATACAGTTGGAGTCATGAAAACTCCAACATTACCCCATAAAGAGGGATGATCATAGTTTGGATGGTGGTTTGAGCAACTCTTCCAATGATGGTCCATTAAAGTGTTGCTTACAGTGGCCAAATAATGTTTTTATACAATGTATAAATATTTATACCATATTGCAACTAATTTCCACCAACGTATAGTGCTCAAATGCCACGTCCCCAAGAGACACACAAGTGGCAGAAAGTTAATATCCTCCAATCAATCAGAAATGAGATTTATCTGCATCATATCCATTGATTTGAGCGCCGTATGTGGAATCAAGGTGTAAGTGTACAGGCCATTGGGGTCAGTGGCACCCCATTCAGTAGTGATGAGCGATGCACACACCCCTAAGACCGACCCTACCTTAATAAATAAGATTGTTGTTAGTCTTGATAAAAAAAGAAAGGTGATTTTCAGAAGTTCAGCATTTGAAGTGATTTTGCGCAAACTTTTAAGGTAGGTTAAGTAGCAATTATAGTTCTTTGTTGCAATATTAATTCATTATAAATTTAACAGGAAATAAAGCCTTACAGATCAACCACAGCTGACAATGTCCATCCTTAATGAATAGCAATTATAGATGTGGAGAGCTCATTTTTATCAAAATATGGAAAAAAATAAAATATGAAGGATCGATCTCAATTTTCTATTTAAAGAGTTAGAAATTAATCAGGATATTAAAGCACGTAAGATTGCAGCTAAATGGTAAAATCAATCTACTGTACACAGTAAATAGAAGGTAGGTAATGAACTTCCTTCAGTTGACGGAAATTAGAGAATTTATAAAAGACATTCTTTGGTTCTTACTCCTTTTTTATTGATAAGTAATTTCCAAACATCCCTCGTAATTCAAATAGTTTTATTACACCATTTTCAAGACAGTTATTGACTATAGTCACATTAAAGGGGCATAAAATGGTAAAATGAATGTCCATGTCCTAACAACATGTCATTCTTATAAAATATCGTTGTAGAGCCAAGGGAGTTATTTTTCTGATGCAATGCCTTGCTTCTTTTTAGAGGGCCTACTTGACTTTGTACCATCTAACCCTCTGGCTGTTCCAGTCTAGCTTGCGGACAGAGACAGTCGAAGGGCTGAAAACAATGGCCCACGGGCAACACCATATGGCCACCCTACCCTGCCCGACATCCCAATGTCACTGCTATCTGCTGACAGATTTTCTTTAATAATAATATTGGTTCACCCAATTGAATACAGTACATTTTGTTGAGTCTGTTGTTGCATGACTATATTCAGTATGTTTTTAATATATCAATAAATAAAGCGTGATCCAATGTATTTGTAGATATAATTCCTGCATTTCCTGCAGAGCAGCATGATGGCCCATTGATTAGCATGGTTGCTTTGTTACGCAGGGGTCCTGAACAACATCAGTATATTCTCCCCGAGTTTTGTGTGGGTTTCGCCTGGGTATTTTTCTCCCTACCTCCAAAGACAAACTGATTACAATTGTGCACCTCAATGGGGAAACAGATGACAATGTCTGCAAAGTACAGCAGAATTTGTTGGTGTTACGTAAATAAGTGTCATAATTATTGTGTTCATTTGAGATTTTATGGGCTTTTAGGGCAATATACCCTACATTTATAGGTCACAATACTGTTGTCTGATAACCCGGGACCAGGGGCTCCTACCCTGTTCCTAATGCTACGGGAACCCTAGCTATCCTTGCTCCCCAGGTTACTTCTGATGGTGAAGATGCTGGGGCCATGCACCCTGCTGAACTCCTGAATCAGCCATTATCTATCCCCTACCCCACCCAGGAAAGTGGGGAAGGATACTGTATGTAAATACACAAACCAGACAAACAAGGAAAGGATGTACGAGGATAAATTAATATATCAAATATACAAAATATGTACTCTCAGATAACAGAGGAAAAGCACTAAAGGGATAAGGAAGGTAAACAAAAATAGAAGAGGAAGGGACTATGCACACAGCCAAAACACCAAGCAACAGTTACAGAAAAACTCTCCTTAAACTCCTCTACCGAACATCGAATCCTCCACTCTTTCACCAGGCAGTGCAAGAATTAACACTGGTAATCCAGATTGCCAGGGCAGAGACTATATAGGAGAGGGGAGTGGCTGATACTGCACAGCTGAGAACTTCCAAGGAGGAAGCTACAGCGACTCAAAGCTGAGCAGTTTAACTCCAGCACTGCTGAAAGAAACCAGCACCATTTGATAAGAGGGAGAAGTGATTCTATTCAATGCAGGAGTACGTGAACTCAGACTCTGCTGTCTTTTGGCTCCTCTCTGTCATGGTAAACCCGTGACATATAGGCTTTATTTTTTTAGGTTAAAATGGTGTGGTGTAATAAAAAATTATATTGCGGTACCGTGTTAGCTAGAAAAATCGATGTAAATACTTTTATGCCGAAAAATGACAAAAGTATTATAGGAGTGATAACTTTACTGGCTAACCAGAAAAAAATATATTTGCAAGCTTTAGGTTAAAATTAAAATGTTTTCCCCAACATTTAATGTGAATGACCACTTTATTTCTCTTTTTTAAGGATTTGTAGGGGGCCTTCTTCAGAGATGTCCTAACTTTAATTGTTGGGAATAACCGCTTAATTTAAAAAAAAAGTTTCTCATGGAACTAAAGTTATTTTTTAGAGTAGTTTAGTAAAGTAAATCCTTTTTTTCCTCTAAAGACAAAATAGCCAAGGTTACATTAAAAGATAGTAATTATCTCTCCTGAGAGAAGCAATCGATGTGCAACCAATTATTCTCTATTCTAGCAAGCAATATTTTCAATAAGACCAACAGAAGTTTTCTCAAGCTACCAAGCAAAGCTCCAGGACCCTAATAGTGAGCATGCTGATCCCATTGTATCATATATTGTGCATATATAATATGCACACAGGGGTTTTAAGATAGCAATGGGTAGGAGATAGATAGATATGAGATAAATAGATAGATAGATAGATAGATAGATAGATAGATAGATAGATAGATAGATAGATAGACCAGACAACCTCATTTAAAGTGGAACTAAAATAAAAAGTTGCATTTGTACAGGTTCTACATCATCCAAGGTTGTAGCAGCTCTTGAACTTTAACTCATTGAAATGCTAAGAAAATCCACACAAAGCATAAAATGACAAAAATAAAATAACAGAAGGTGATCGCAACATGAGGATGCAAATCCAAAGAATCAATCATGTGAAAAGGGCAAATTGTATTTCACTCAATAGACTGCTCTCTTCTGTGTACTAAAAGCTTTTTCCACAGTAAGAAGCGTCTGTGCTCATTCTAAAAGAAAGGCCTGAAGAGATTAGAAGAGAAGAGAAAATAGGGTGCAGCGAGTGGTTGGCATGCCAAAGTCATTGGCATTAATATATTCCATTTCTTCCAAGTGAGATAATTGTACATTTCAAGAATGTAAAATAATGGTTGCAGGTATGTGTGCACACTCTTCAGAAATGAAATGAGTTCAAAGAATAACTCTTTGAACTCCAGGAATGATTAATACAAATTAACTTCAGAATTATTTTTCCTTTTTGAAAACTGACAGATTAAAGCAAAACTCTAAAAATTAAACTATATATATTACAACATTTAAAAACCAAATACATTGTCAATTAGCCAGAGGTGATAGTAGAAACTATAGGAGGACCCAGCAGATCCATTTCAACAGGAATAACGTAAAGCTTCACTTCCCCTATGGAGGTACTACAGGGAAAGTCACCACTTGCAAACAAGTTCCTTCAAAGAAAACATTGGAATGTTTAGTTTCTTAGCAGAAGGAGGATCAGAGATCTGGTAATTTTTAATTGCTTCTAGCAAAAAGGGTGTCAACAGCAAAGATGTCTTTTGCAGAAATCAACTCTCTATAAAATGCTATTTGCAACAAATTACCTCAGGTTCTGTTTATACATTAGCCCACCTAACCCCCAACCACCACCATCCCACTTCCAGAATTGTGAAGATAAGTTGTCCCGGAGTCACGAAATGCACAAGCTGAACTTTTCCACCAGATAGATTAAAAATATGAAATACCAGGGGGAACAAAATCTCTCATGTTGGTAAAGACTGAAGTTTGCATTTGTCCTCTTCCACAAAGAGAACTTAGTGTCCTGTAATGTTTCAGAGACTCTCTAAAAAAGGGAAACCCTCTTAGACGCACCGGAAATTCTCCCAGCTGTCATTTTCTGACTCTAGAGTTTATTTACCCATCACCGGTCACACAACTTGAAGTAGTCACTCCCTTGTGTCTCTTCACTTTCTGGTGCCATGTCTTTACTAGGGAGTTGTGAGTGGTGGTACCCAGGAGTGAAGAAGTTTGGAGAGGTAAAGATTTGTAGACTCTAACCTGAGGTTTAAAAACTTTTGGATTATGATTTGGGTTCTAGATTTATTTTGGAGTGTAAATTTACATGAATGGTGGTATTATTTTTTTAGGGGTGGGGCCTGTTGGTTTTGTATATATTTTAGGGTCTGAGTCTTGGCTCTGTACTTATTAGAGGGTCTAAGTTTAGACTCTATAATCATTTTAAGGTCTTAGTCTTGACTTTATATTTAAGGCCAGAGATTAGGCTCTGTATATATCTTAAGGTGAGAGTCTAGGATCTCTATTAATTTTAGGGACTGAGTTTAAGCTCTGCATTGATTTAATCTGTTTTCATACAATACCTAGACCCTACAATAAATACAAACTTAGACTCAGACCAAAGACATGGCTGTAATGGCGCTGTTATACAGATTAAATTGATACCTTTAGTGAAGAAATCCATTTCGTGGTTCTTCTTTAATCAGCATTTGAAGTTTTCTGGTAATGAGATTTCAGTGCACAGGGGCCAGACTGTGCACTAGGTCTTCTCCTCCTGCTCTGGCCCTCTCTGTCTGCCTCCGGAGTTTGAATGACAGATCTCTAAAAGATGTCATTGAGCCAATATCTAATTTTGTGCATTTTATTTTATTGAAGATCATCTGGGAAATCAATTTGTGCATGAGTCGCCCATGGCAATGACAGCACCGGCACATAATTTCAAACAGGAGGCAGGTCATCTGTCATTCAAACACCGGAGGCAGGCAGAGGGGCTGGGGCAGGAGGAGAAGAACCATTGCACAGTCCGGCCCCTGTGCACAGAAATCTCATTACCTTCAAATGCTGTTTAAAGAACAACAACAGAGCGGATTTCTTCATCAAAAGTATCATTTTAATCTGTATAACGACATCATTATGGCCATTTCTTCACTATAACTTGAAAAGTGCTGACAGCTTCTCTTTCAAGTAAACATAAGGCCTAGACTCAGAGTCTAATATAAATGCAGAGTATAGACTTAGACCCTAAAAAAAATACAGAGCCTAAACCCAGACCCTAAAATAAATATTAAGGCTATGTGCCCATGATGCAGAAATGCTCAGGATTGTTTCCTGAGCGTTTCTGCATCTCCCTGGCAGAAAAAAACGCATGCGGATTGTACATGCGTATTCCTGCCATGCGGAAATGAAGCGTTCTTCACATGCATTTCCGCATGCGGGTGTCAAGCACTTTCCAAGCGATTTTAGCATCACTTGGAAAGTGCTTGACAACTCGGTCACATTATATAAATCCATGCAAACGGCCTGGATTTATATAGTGTGACCCGAGAGAATGGCTAAAAATAAAAAAATAAACCTATACTTACCTTCCGATGGCCCCTGCAGTCTTGCTGCGCTCCTGTGCTGGCTGCCGGCAGATCGCGGTACGCTGTACTGAAGGACCTGCCATCACATGACTGTGACGTCACCGCAGGTCCTTCAGTCCTGCGCGATCTGTTGGCAGCCAGCACAGGGAAGGAGTCCGGGGGACGTCGGACGGTGAATATAATCTTTATTTTTTATTTTATTCTTTTTTTACAACTTTTAATGGTACCCAGGTCCCGAGGAGAGTCTCCTGTCCTCCACACCCGGGTACCATCCGCACATTAGAACGCGCCAATTACACAAGTACAGATGCAGTCTTGCGGAATTGGCGCGTTCTAATGCAAGTCAATGACGGCGAAAACGCAGCTCTTCCGCAAAATAATTGGTAGTGCTGCGTTTTTTTCCGCTATGATAATCCGCAGCGGAAATTTCCGCATCATGTGCGCAGCACATGCGGATTATCATTGGGGAACATGGCAGGCCTTCTACCAAGCGTTTTTTAAGCGTTTCTGCAGCGTTTTTGCCGCTGCGGAAACGCTTAAAAAACGCATCGTAGGCACACAGCCTTAGCCTAATTTTTATTTCATATGCAAAGAATGTATTAGACATTTTACCAGGCATTAGCTTTCCGTTAGTCTACTGCTACACTATTTGTAGTTTTGTTCTGAAAATAGATTGTACCAAAGCGATAAAACTTTTCTGTAATAATGAAATATGAACTCTTAACATCTCTTGTCTCCCAGAAATGTCACATAACAGCGGACTGTCAATACGTAGCTCTCAGAAGTACTGTTTTACTTGGAGAAAGCACATGAGGGCACGCCACAGGTTGGCAATAACTAAACGCTTTCTCACGCAGTGAAGGGATAATGACCCCAGGTCAGAAAGTATCTTTTAAAGTTCTTCTTTTACTTTGATGCCAAAGTATCTTCATGTTTTTGTTACATACAGCACCTACATATGCAAACGTGAGTTGAATTTCCTTTTCTCAGACACAATCAAATAGGAGGAAATTTGAAATGTTACATGGTCATCATACAGCTTGTGCCAATAGTCTTATACTATACTAAGGGTATGTTCACATGGAATTCTTTGACATTGATTTTGGAGTAGATTTGGAGCTTCAAATATTCTTTGAATAAGCTTCCTATTTATTTCAATTGGGAAATATTCTGGTTTTCTTTTTGGAAAAAAAAAGCTACATTTTTGAAGCATTGCTGCTTAAAAAAGGTCCAAATGTAGTAAAAGCAAGATATAAAAAGAGATAAAATCAACTTAAAGGGGCTCTGTTAGCAGGTTTACCCCCTATAATGCGGCCACCACCATTAAGACCTCTTTTACAGCATACTAGAATTCTATAAAAAAAAGTCCCCAATCCAATCTGCAGATCACGTAAAAGACCTTTTATTATACTCACAGACAACACGGTCCGGTATGATGGGCGTATCTGGTCTTGATATGGCGCCTCCTCTCTCGCCTCAATCGCTGTTCTTCGTCACTTTTTCGTGTGGATGATGCATCCTATGTCATCTGCAAAGTGTTCATCAATTGCCAAGGGCCAGGCAAAGTACTGTAATACACATGCGCCGGGAAAGGCCAAAGAGCGTCAGTGCCCCAGAAGTAAAGCTGGCGCATGCCCACTACAGTACTTTGCTCTGGCCTCAGTAGGGCAGAGAAGTGCACTTGTGCAGGAGCATGATTGGAGGACATTGTGTGGAGGACGTAGGAGAGAGTCGGAGCACTTTAGCTTATATTCTGATAAAACTCTAATTAGAGTTTGATCAGTGTCATTTGCATAATTTGCCTGATTCTTTTGGATGAGAGAATCTACAGCCATCTACATCAGCTTACTTAAAAAATCCAGTAAAAGGTCCTTTTTAAGTGGTTAAACAGCAGTTATCTGAGCTAGCTCCAATCACTGTGTTTGAGGCAGGTGTGGGTGCAATCTGTATAGCACTGCAGCACCTGCCTTGTGCGGAGCAGTCTCATCTTCTAAGCCTGCTCCATACACCTACTCAGTATGTAATAGTATGTTGTATATCAAGAAAGGATTAATTATCCATCCTGAGTGGGCCATAAATTTATGAAGACTGGATATCTACTTGAAAAAGTTGGATCTGCCAATCTTTTTGGCATCCATGCTTTGAATTAGTAATTTCAGACCTATTGTTTCTGATCATGGCGTAGCCTTTCTTAAAATTACAAGAATATAATAATGCACAAAGGTATCCAGGAGCAGAAAAGTGTAACTCGACACCTAACTGTATAAATTCAATGCTTTTTGTTGTGTTAAAGGGTATTCTGAAGTGGTCTCTTAAGCAGCACACAGCATTGCAGTTTCCTTAGCTTCTTTACATCCTGCTTTCTAGCATGGTGCGCTCTCCTCATGGAGTGACAGTTCTGGTGAATAGTAGAACTGTAGTATTAGTAAAACTATGAAGCTCAGCACAAGTTCTGCTATAACACATTCAGGTATCATTGATTTGTCCTGGAGTCTACACTATCACTAATACTATAAATAAAACTATATTTACACATTGAGATAACAGGGCATTTGAACAAACCACAGCTCCAACAGCAACAGCAAAGAGCTGTGATTAGCAGGCCTGCTCTGAAAACTGCAGGACTGGTGATTTATAACTGCATATCTTCAGAAAATGAGAGGGAGGAAGGTGAGTAGCTAATTGCTTTATAGAAATCAACAACCTAGAAAGAGCTGACTGGGATGTTAAGATTAAGAGTTAAAGAGGTTGTCCACTACTTTTACATTGATGACCTATGTGGCGCCCCTGCGGGTTCAGTCGCCACAGAGGTACTGCATCTCACTCTGAGGTGTGGTACCCCACTCTCAGGTAAGGAGAGAACACTACCCGGGACCCAAACACCCACATCCAACACTACACCATTCCAGACCAGCAGGAGGGGCAAGATGCAATGATCCACTGCTGAACTCTGTCCCTGGTTGGAAGGGGAGGAACCAAGAGAGGGGGAACCATGAAGTGGGTGTGGGTGGAGGAGGTAGATCAGGGGAGAACCATCAGTAGGGGTATAAAAGAGAGATAGAAACATCTAGAAGAGTCCAGTCCTGCTCAGGAGAGCAGTGTAGGAGGGTCCAGCCTCCTGGCTCCAGTGCTTGGAGCAGGAGTTGAGAGGAGAGAGAGGAGTCGGGCCTAGTCTGAGAGGCCCAGGAGGAGAGTGAGAAAAGACGGGATCAGAGGGAAGGCTCCAGAGACAGAGGGGATCCCAGGGGCACGGTGAGTGCGGATGCCACCCGTGCGCCCGAATCCACACGGACGTGGAGGGATCAGGCCGCAGAGGGGGCCGGCCACTAAACTAGTGGAGAACAACCAGGCTCAGCTAGAAAACCGGAGGCTGCTGCATTTTCAAGGTGCTGCAGCCAACAACCACAATTACATCGCTGAAAAGGTGGCCGCATAGGGTTCAGGGGACTGCACGTCACCCAACAAGACCCGAGGCTACTGGCTTGGGACACTGATTGTGAGGCGCAGGGCAGGAGGGTGAGAGCCAGCGCAGTGAGACGACCGGGAAAGGTACATAGAATGGGGTCCCGTCCAAGTGCTCCTGAAATACCTTAGAGTTTGCTGGATCACTACCCCGGAGGACACAGGACGACGTGGGCAGTTATAATCCGGAAAGTGTAACCTGAGGAACTTAACAACTGTGAGTAAAATCTGAAGACTGCACCCCACTGTGTCCTTGAATTATTGCTGCGCCATCACCAGCCCTGCACTACACAGCACCAACAACATCTACCTCATAAAACCACCATCTACTGCCCTGGAGCTAAGCTCTGCCTGTGGAGAGCTGAACCAACTCTGATGCATCACCATCAGCTCCAGAGGATCTGCACCGCAGCGGCGGCCCCATATAGCCGCATACCACAGGTGGTGTCACGAACATTATCTTTAAAAACTTTATTCCCCTTTTACTTTCCCCTTTAATTGACCACCCTGGGTCACGGACCGGGTCACTGCCACAGTGACATTCCCCCAGCATCGACCGGCCCGGCTACCGAGTACCCCACGGCCCAGGGGGCACGTCACCTATCCTCAGGATATCCTTAGGACAGGTCATCAATGTCTGGTCCGACACCCGGCACCCCCACCAATCAGTCGGTATCGGTGGCGGCGACCAGAAATACTCACTTGCCAAGCTGCTCCATCTTCTGGTAGTGGCCAAGGCTTGGTACTGCACATCCGCCTCCTATTCGAATCAATAGAAGGCAGTGGTGCAGTACCCTGTGGCAGCTCCGCAAGTGAATACTTCCGGCCGGCGTGAACTGCCGACACCAATAACAGCTGATCGGCAGGGGTGCCAGGTGTCTCTTAAGGACAGTTCATCAATGTAAAAGTAGTGGACAACCTCTTTAACTCCACACCCTCAGAATGTAGCTACTGCGCACCCTCGGCCAGAGATTGAAGGTCAATCTCCATCGAAACCAGCTGAACACTATTGAAGATAAAAGCTGTCATTGCAGGAGAATGACAGCAGATAGAAAAAAACAAGTTAATTAGAAACTTGCTCATTTTCATGTTAACTATTTAAATATTAAAATTTGAGATTCCTCAGTGGTTGATAACGTTTAATGGCTAGCTGAAAAGATGGTAACAAATAGGAAGCTTTCAAGACCGCTCAGGTCTCTTCATCAGGCATAGTAAAACACAAAATCTGAAGAGTCACATATTTATGCACACAAGGACACAGGAATATTGCAGTAAATAAGACAAGTGACATGAAGCAGAACTATCAATGTGGGAAGGGGAGAAACAGTCATGGCAGTAAATATTGGAGCAGTTCATAGATAAGGAATGGGAAAGTTTTATTGTCCTCTGATTGTGATCTGGTCCAGGGTTGTGATGCCTCCACAGGTCTGAGGGCACATTCCTTAATTGATGTAAAAAGACATAAATCAATGCAACAAGCATTTATTCCTGCTGTGTCAAAGGTCATCATACATTTGTATTCCAACAATCTTCTGTCTCTCTGGGATGTGAAATTACCTTTCAATACCAGCAATTTAATGTCTCTATATGTAGGGTTGAAACATATCCAATTGTATCTGATGACTTGACTGTAGACCAGGGGTCTCAAACTCAGCTGGGCATATGGGCCGCACACGGAAAAACATTTAATTTGGGGGCCGCATTATTTGCATGACAAAGTGACATTTTTAGTGATACCATTTTATTTTCTATACACCTTTTGAGCTGGTCCTCATCTTGCAGACATGGTCTCCCCTCCAGGTCTCCAGGTCCCCCATATTGCAGACATGGTCTCCCCTCCAGGTGCCCCATATTGCAGACATGGTCTCCATTCGAGGTCCCCCATATTGCAGACATGGTCTCCCCTCCAGGTCCCCCATATTGCAGATATGGTCTCCCATCCAGTTCCCCCATATTGCAGACATGGTCTCCCTTCCAGGTCCCCCATATTGCAGACATGGTCTCCCTTCCAGGTCCCCCATATTGCAGACATGGTCTCCCCTCCAGGTCCCCCATATTGCAGACATGGTCTCCCCTCCAGGTCCCCCATATTGCAGATATGGTCTCCCATCCAGGTCCCCCATATTGCAGACATGGTCTCCCATCCAGGTCCCCCATATTGCAGACATGGTCTCCCATCCAGGTCCCCCATATTGCCGACATGGTCTCCCATCCAGGTCACCCATGTTTGCAGACATGGTCTCCCATCCAGGTTCCCCATATTGCAGACATGGTCTCCCATACAGGTCCCCCATATTGCAGACATGGTCTCCCATCCAGGTCCCCCATATTGCAGACATGGTCTCCCATCCAGGTCCCCCATATTGCAGATATGGTCTCCCATCCAGGTCCCCCATATTGCAGACATGGTCTCCCATCCAGTTCCCCCATACTGCAGACATGGTCCCCCATATTGCAGACATGGTCCCCCATCCTGGTCCTAATCTTGCAGACATGTCCCCCATCCAGGTCCCCATGTTACTGACATGTCCCCCATCCAGGTCCCCCCCATACTGCGCACAGGGCCCCCCCCAATACTGCGCACAGGGTCCCCATCCCCCCCATACTGTGCACAGGGTCCCCGTCCCACAATAGTGCGCACAGGGTCCCCATCCCCCCCATACTGCGCACAGGGTCCCCATCCCCCCATACTGCGCTCAGGGTCCCCATCCCCCCATACTGCACTCAGGGTCCCCGTCCACCCATACAGCGCTCAGGGTCCTTGTCCCCCCATACAGTGCTCAGGGAGCCCATCCCCCCATACGGCGCACAGGGTCCCCATCCGCCCATACTGCGCACAGGGTCCCCGTCCCCCCATACTGCGCTCAGGGTCCCCGTCCCCCCATACTGTGCTCAGGGTCCCCGTCCCCCTATACAGCGCTCAGGGTCCTCGTCCCCCCATACAGCGCTCAGGGTCCCCGTCCCCCATACTGCGCACAGTCCCCCCCCCATACTGAGCACAGGTTCACTACAGAATCAGCATCAATTCCTGAATTTTCCATGAACATTTTGTAGGCATTTCATCCATCCTGGTGTGGCATACTAGAGTACAAAGATTCCACATCCATGGTAGCTAGGAAGTTTCCCTCTGGTGGAGGACCTTTCATTGCTACTTTATTCAACACTGTAGGTCAGTTGTGTCCTTTCTATAGCTGGGTGTATCCTTTATCAGGGGTTAAAGAACCCCCTCTACCCATACAAAAACTTGCTCCGTAAGGGTGCCCACACATGAAATGATTGGTCTTCCTGGATTTCCAGATTTGTGAATTTTGAGAAGTATGTAGAATGTTCCTATCCTTGGATGTCTATTTAAAGAAGTGTAAGAACTCGAGAATACACCTTTAAGAGGTAACTATCTATGCTCTGATATCCTTTTTCTATGTTAGTTTAAAAAATGGTGCATATGTATATTATATTGCTGTAACTTCTAGCATACCTTGGAATATTGAGGTTGGAAACTACTGTCCTGGATCAAACAAGGACTAGGATTTTTTTTGAATTTTTGAATTTGAGTCTATATTTTTTTTAAATTACAGTATTCAACCCATAGCAACCAATTAGTCTAGATTATTATCTGGAGAATATTCGTAGACAGGGTTGAAACTTCCTGAAGGGATGGATACCATTATAAAATTATAAAATCTCACATCAATCCTAAGACTCTAGGTGCAGGTCGCTATGCAGATATTTTATATTGCATTCCCTTTAGTGCTGAGAACAGGAAACGGCTCAGCTAATGGATCCCCTGTTGCTTTTACACTGATATAACAGACTTTCTATTTGACTAAAGCATTAGTCCACTGAAAAGTTTCATAACCTCCTTTATAATCTCATGAACTCTTTGCCTCTTGATTTTTTTTTCTATTTTTAACCATTCAGTTGAAGGCACTTGTCAATGGTGCAGTGTATAATCCAAGTTTGTTTGCAATTACTGTCCCACGGGCATAAAATGCACATAAATATTTCCCATTTACTAATTGATAGCTCTGTCAAAATTCTTAGTGTAAGCATCTGTCATCTGTATGAGTCATAACCGGATAGCTTGTCTAGAAGATGAAATATAATCGCACAATGTCGCCAAAGCAAATTAATCAGAACCTCCAAAAAGAAGAGTATTCAATGACTGGTTATCTCTGCTTGTTAGGTGCCACTTTCATAATATAGTAACAATAAAAATAAATAATAATACAATAATATTAGGTTACCATTAATTGAATTATGTTGTGTGGGGTAGGTAAAGAAGGAAGCTATTTTTATATTGGACCAATAAGTCACGAAATCTTACCAGTCTTCTCTCTATTAAATGTAGTATATCCTGTTAGTATTCCTTTAACCTGTGACCATGTCAAAACTGGTGATTTTTTTAGTTTATTACATTCTCACTGCTCCCCTGAGTATTGGGTTTTTTGTTTTTTTACATTCCGTCATACGGTTCCAGAGATATTGGCCTTTTTCTTTGGTGGAGATTTTTGTGGTCTTTACAAAGAGGTGTTGCTCAAAGGGAAATTGTGCAGAACAGACTAAAGACATGCCCCCGAGGATCCTCCCTGCAGCACTCCCTTGGTTAAGGCTATAAAAGTTAGCAGCAAATAAAGAAGCTCATATATTTTGAACTCTATGGTGGACTGGAATAAGATAAGAACAAAAACTGGCTGACAGGTTTTTTTTAGTACACTCTCCAGAAAGAGATGATGTACAACCCCCTCTTATGTGTATAGTGTTACTTTAAGATACTGGAAGCCAATAGGAAACCGGTAAAGATCCCAATGTACTAGGTGTCTAATAATGCTGTTGTCTTTTAATGAGGTAGAGGGGGGTTTGGGGCCCCAACAGGCAGTAGAGCCTACATGTAGCTGCTCCCTTGGCACTCCCTATAGCTTAAGGTTTAATTTCCAGTGGTCGGATTAAAAACTTCAAAATTAATTTATTTTTCTATGGATATGATGCGCCCCTGGGCCTGTGTCGCGCTGCGTTGCGCACGCGGGAGCCTACCCGGAGCCGGATCAGTGGAGGGTTGTAGTCTCGTGGCGGTGACCCGGTCCGTGCCCAGGGAGTCAAACTAGACGGCAGTCTATTAGTAGTAAATAGTTGATGACTACGCCACCCGTTGAGTGCAGCCAGGAAGCTGCTGCTGCAGGGCAGACCGCTGAGGCCGGTGGTAGGATTGTGCAGCGTGATAGTATAACCCCCAACGGGAGGGGTATGGCCTCAGGGCAGCCGACGTGGATGATGGGGGTAGCAGGAACCACTCAGAGACGGTACGGTGTAGTTCAGGGTCTTTACTGGTAACAACGACAGACCCTCCCGGAGTACTTGCTAGCAAACGGGACCTGGTCAGTCTTTGAGCAGATGGGATCTCCCCTGGCCAGGCGTAGTTGTAGGCCTCCCAAACTGACTGTACTCTTCTGGCTACCTTGCTAGAAGCTGATGTAAGTAGCCCACGTCCCTGAGTGTACCGTGTGGTGCTCACCCGTATGGCCGGTGACTCGGGGCCTTCTAATGGCTTCCGCTCCACGATGGCGGTGCTGGTCCCACGCGTGTGACCGTGCCTTCGGGCTTCTGGGCCAGAGGACCTGAAATCCCCTGCCTGACGGATTCTGCTGCTGGGTAGGAGTTAGTCCCCACAGCCTCGGACTCCGGGTCCGGTAAAGAATCTTCTTAGTCAGGGCGAGCTCTGCAGCTGCCAGCCCCTGACTCCTTGTAACACTGCTGTTTCCTATGCTGCTTCTCTTCTCCACTCTCCTTGTCTGACTCACCCTGCCTCAGCCCCGGGTTTATACAGGGGAAGTTCTTCCCCTCCCAAGACTGGGCAGGAGGTGTGGCATGCACAGGATCCCTGACCAAAGGACCTCCCACCTGCTCTCAGACATAACATTACATTACTGTGGAAAACCAGACCCCTGGGGTGCCACATTCCCCCCTAGTGAAATTTAGTACTCCGGGACTAAACACATTTAGAAAAACATAACAAAGTATAACAATAACAATACTATAAGAAAAACACATAAGATGGTTACGGCGTGTCCGCAACCGGATGCAGTCTTTGAAGAAAAGCAAAGGTGTCCATTTCACCAACACAGGGAGACGTAACCAGGTAGGGGTCTGTCCTACCCCGAGTCCTTAACAGTCTCTAGTCCATCCTGGGTTACGCTCCAACTATATACAAGGATTCCCGGTAAATCCACCAAGGTTTCCTAAAAACAACTGGAAACACAAAATTATACACAAGCAACAATACACAGATAAACATAAATAAAACTATTTTTACACTTCAAATTCTCCAGCGTGCGGGTAACTGGCCTCTAGTGGCCCTAGTGGACCTACGGAGCTGACTGTCTGGCCCTGAACTACAGGGTGTAGGAGCTGTCAAGGGTAAACTGGGCAGCTGTCTACCGGCTCTTTGTCTCACTAGGGGTACGGCAGGCTCACTATAAGCAGAGGGTTGATTCTCCTGTTCTACTCGTGTGGAGTCTTCTGCCTCCTGGACCGGCTGTTCTTCCAGCTCTACCCGTTGCTCCGTAGGTTCTTGGGATGATGGTTGGAGGAAGGTGAGTACGGGTACCACAACTGCACCATTGACTTGAGTCCAAGACCGAGGGAAGTCCCCGAGCACGGTACTAACCATATCTTCCCTTTCTCCCACGGGTCGATGGTCTTCTTGTTCCTCTTCAGGGTTCCTCAGTTGTTCGGGACACTTCTTCAGGTGGTCCCGGGATACAATGGCTGTGGTTTCCCCTCCGTCTTTACTGATGGTACAGACCTTCGGGTTCTCGTGGCTTGAGGGCAGTACGGTGTACGGGTCCTTCTCCCACTGGTCATCCAACTTGTGGAGCCGTCTTTTCCTCTTCAAGACCTGCTCTCCGGGTACCAGGGGAACAGCGGGAGCATACTGGTTGTAAGTCTTCTCTTGTCTTTCCCTAGCCTGACAGAGACTTCGCTCCACGCTCTCTTGTACTCTCCGGTACTGCTGCTGCCTCTCTGTGTCCCAGTCTGTTTCTGGTGAAGTGTCCTCAGGTGTCAGGACTCCCATTTCCAGGTCAACAGGTAACTTACCAGGTCTTGCCCTCATTAGGTAAGCCGGGGTACAGTTGGTGGAACCTACCGGGATGTGGTTGTATAGGTCCACCAGATCGGGCAACTTCTCAGGCCACAGACTGCGTTCTTCCAGGGGCAATGTTTTTAGAAGATCCATTACCACCTGGTTCATTTTTTCACAAAGTCCATTAGTTTGCGGATGGTAGGGTGTCGTCCTTATCTTCCGGCAGCCATACAGATTGCAGAATTCCTGGAAGACCTCCGCTTCAAAGGCAGGTCCCTGGTCCGTCAGCACTTGGTCCGGGTACCCGTGTGGACGGCAGAAGTGCTGCTGGAAGGCTCTAGCTGCTGTTTGAGCCGTTAAGTCCTTGACGGGGACGACAACCAAGAACCGGGAGTAATGATCCACGATGGTTAACGCGTAGACGTAGCCACTTCTGCTTGGGGTCAGTTTTACATGATCCAAGGCTACCAGTTCCAACGGTTGCCGGGTGACGATGGACTGCAGGGGAGTCTTCTGGCTGGCCCGGTCCTTCCTTCTCAGATTGCACGGGCCACAGTCTCTGCACCACTTCTCGATGGTTCCCCTCATGCCTACCCAGTGGAACCGCTCGCGCAGCAGGAACTCCAGCTTTTTCCACCCGAAGTGTCCAGCTCCGTCGTGGTATGCCTCCATCACCATGGCTGCGTCTCTTCGTGGCACCACTACTTGCCAGAGTAGTTCATGCGTCCGGGAGTTGACCATTCTGCGGCACAACTTCCCCTTGTAAAGGAATAGTCGACTCTTCTCCGCCCATAGTTGTTTGGCTTCCTCCGGAGCGTCTGGTTCAAGGCGAGCCTCCGGCCGAGTCAGCATCTCCTTCACCAGTCGGACGGCAGGGTCGCTGTCTTGCGTTTCCGCCCAGTTGTAGTGGGGTAAGGGGTTCAACGTAGCAGCCTGCTTACCCCTTACCCGGTGGGAATACTGGATAGTCCCATGGCGGTGGAACGCAGGGAGTTCAACTTCTTCCAGTCCCTCCGGATCTTCTCCTTCGTCCGGCAGGTTGGGCATCCTGGACAGGGCATCCGCGTTAGTATTGGAGCGTCCTGCCCGGTATTTGATTGTGAACTCGTAGTTGGACAGACGGGCCATCCACCTCTGCTCCAGGGCACCGAGTCTTGCCGTGTCCAGGTGTGTCAACGGGTTGTTATCCGTGTATACGGTGAACCGGGAAGAAGCGAGGTAATGCCTAAAGCGCTCGGTGACTGCCCATACCACGGCCAGGAACTCTAGCTTAAATGAGCTGTAATTCTCGGGGTTCCTTTCGGTGGGTCGCAGTTTTCGGCTGGCATAGGAGATTACTCGTTCTCTCCCCTGCTGAATCTGGGACAGTACGGCTCCTAGCCCGATGTTACTGGCGTCGGTGTAGAGGATGAAGGGCTGGCTATAGTCCGGGTACGCCAAGATTTCATCCCCCGTGAGGGCCATCTTCAGCTGGCGGAAGGACTCTTCTTCTAGCTCTTCCCATTTGAAGGGCGGCTTCTGGTTCTTGGCCTTTCGGGACTGGCCTATCAGGAGGTCCTGCATAGGCGCTGCCTTTTTGGTGAAACCGGGAATAAACCTTCGGTAGTAGCCTACCAACCCTAGGAACTGCCGCACTTCTTTTACGCTGGAGGGGCTTGGCCATCCCTTAATTGCGGTGATCTTATCGGGGTCGGGAGCCACTCCGTCAGCGCTCACCACGTGTCCCAGGTATTGCACCTTTGGTTTCAGGAGGTGACACTTGGAGGGTTTCACCTTTAGGCCGTAACTCGCCAGAGCTTCGAACACCTCCGCCAGGTGTTTCAGGTGGTCCTCATAAGTTTTGGAGTATACGATGACATCGTCCAGGTACAACAGGACCGTCTCGAAGTTTCTGTGGCCCAGACAGCACTCCATTAATCGTTGGAAGGTTCCTGGGGCGTTGCAGAGTCCGAACGGCATGCAGGTGAACTCGCTAAGTCCCATCGGGGTGGTGAATGCGGTCTTCTCCCGGTCCGCCTCTGCTACAGGAACCTGCCAGTACCCGCTAGTGAGATCCAAGGTAGAGAAGAAGTTAGCAGATCTTAAAGCAGCCAATGACTCCTCTATCCTTGGTAAGGGGTACGCATCCTTGTGTGTGATACGGTTGATTTTCCGGTAATCTACACACATCCTCATGGTGTTGTCTTTCTTTTTGACTAAAACTAGTGGGGCTGCCCAGGGGCTACAGCTATCCCGGATTACCCCAGCCTCCTTCATGTCTCTAAGCATCCCCTTGGCGTGTTGGTAATGTGCAGGGGGTACGGGTCGATACCTCTCTTTTATGGGAGGATGATCTCCCGTGGGGATGCGGTGTTCTACCCCCTTGACTCGCCCGAAGTCTAACGGGTGTTTACTAAACACTCTCTCATACTCTTGAACCACCCGATAGACTCCTTGTTTCTGATGTGAGGGAGTGGAATCAGTACCCAAATGTAGTTGCTGACACCAGTCCTCCATGTCTTTCTTAGAGCCGTTACCTTCCTCCGGGTGAGATGGAGGCAAGGGTTCCACAGATTGTATAGAATTTTGATTAGTGGTATATAATTTGGCTAGCGTGGCATACCGGGGCAGGTACACTTCCCTCTCCCCGATATTTATTATGCGAATGGGCACCCTCCCATGGCGTACATTGACCACCCCCCGTGCTGTCAAAATGGTGGGCCTACTGTCTGAGTAAACTGGTTCTACCATTGCCTGGTAATCTCTACCTCTCAGACCAATAGCTGCCCGGCACCAAATCATCATTTCACTTTTTGGGGGCATGGCAATAGGAAAAGGGTCACACATTCTTACGCTACCAATCTCACCGCCGGAGAGTTCCACTTGTTGCCGTTGCATCAGTGCCCGGATCTCTTTCTGGAGCACCCGCTGCTCGCCGGAGCTGGCGTTCTTGGCAACCTGCTGTAAAAGGAAAATCACCTCTGCAAGACAATTTTCAATTACGTTAGTTCCTAGAGTTATTTTTGGGTGACTCTCATGTTTATCAATATCTACAATGATCAGTCCCTGTGCGGCCAGTTCGACTCTACCGATTTTGAGGGTCACCTCTTTAAATCCGATCTGTGGCACGGGCTGGCCATTGCTGGCGATGATACTCAAGTCGTCGTCAGGGTAGCGGGTAATATCCGAGTCATTCCAGTACTGCTTGAAGAGCACGTACGGGATGGTGGTGACCTGTGACCCGGTATCCAGTAGGGCACTCATGGGAATGCCATCCAGTACCACAGGCAAGACTGGACGTCCTCCCACATATCTGTCGCGCCAGTTCGATGGGCCTGGTGATCTTTTTCCTGGGGGTTGGCCCTCTACCCCAGGTTGTGCCCGTTTAAAGAACAGTACCTTTCCATATGTCCGGGTTGATTGCAGCGGCGGCAGATGGGTCGTCCGTCCTCGCTGTATCGGTCACTGGATCTTCCTCTGGCCGGTGGGGTCCTCCTTGGTCGACGCCACGGGATGTCCTCCGGTCCGGATGCCAGCTGGATCTTCCCTGGGGTGGAAACCTGTAAAGACTGCACAGTTCGGGTTAGCGCAGCAACGCTCTTAGCTAGCTCTTGGACCTGATGGTGTAAGTCTGGAGCCGGGTCATTGTCCAAAGCCTGCGCATCAGCTCCCACAGGCCCTGCCGACAAGGGCGCCGCCTCCTGGTGGTAAGTGATAGCTGGGCGCCTGTGGGTAACAACGCCACCCGGTGCTGGTTCTCGGAGCACCCGGATAGCTCTATCCTTGAACTGTGCAAAGTCCAGATGGGGATCCTGTAAGGCCATTGCCCGCAACTGGGTTCGGTGGGCATTGCAATATAAACCCTCTATAAATTGTTCAGTCAATAGCCTGTCCTCGTTTCCCACCCCATCAGGGTCGGTCTGCTTTATGGCCCTCAGGGCCTCTTGTAGGTTTAGTGCATAGTCCCTTATACTCTCATGCGCTCGCTGCTTGCACCCGTAGAATCTAAGCTTAATCTCGGCTGAGGTGCGGGTATCAAAGGTGTCCTTCAGCCGGGTTAGTATCCCTGCGACAGTCTTCCTCCCAGGTGGCCAGGATTTTACTTCCCTTTTGGCTGCCCCGGTTAGTTGGGCCACCAGGATGCTCACTTTTTGCTCTTCTGTGAGGGGGTACACCTGGAAGAGGCTATCCAGCTTTTCTCTAAAGTCATGCAGGGTATGTGACTCCCCTGAGTACTGGGGTAGCCAAGCTGCTCCCGGGATATAGGGCATGGTGAAGGGCATAACTGCAGCAGCGGTAGCGCTGGCGGGGGTTGAGGCAGTGAAGCTCTCCTCCGTATCCGACATCTTCCTCCCCCCTAGTGGACCGTGGCCTACCTTGCGATGATCCTCTTCCGTAGGCCGCGGCTCCGCAGTGGATCGTCAGGGTTGAGGACCTTCCGTCGCGCTCCTGTGACGTCGGCGTCTGCTGGGCTCCTTCCAGGACCTTACGCAACGTCCGGACGTGAGGCGGGGCTTCAGTTCTCGCGCGCTTTCGGAGTCCACGCCCCTCTTCTTCCCGCGCGGCGTCCTCAAGATGGCGTCCAATGGCGGGAAAACTCCACGGATGGCGGGAAGAAGGTCGAAGATGGCGCCGGATGGCGGGAAAACTTCGCGGATGGCGGGAAGAAGGTAGAAGATGGCGCCGGATGGCGGGAAACCTTCACCACTGGTAAGTTTGAACAGTCTTTGCTTTTCAGGCACGCAGTACCCGGTGGTTGCGGGCACGAAATCCTGCCGACTACGCCAAAGTTGACGCGCCCCTGGGCCTGTGTCGCGCTGCGTTGCGCACGCGGGAGCCTACCCGGAGCCGGATCAGTGGAGGGTTGTAGTCTCGTGGCGGTGACCCGGTCCGTGCCCAGGGAGTCAAACTAGACGGCAGTCTATTAGTAGTAAATAGTTGATGACTACGCCACCCGTTGAGTGCAGCCAGGAAGCTGCTGCTGCAGGGCAGACCGCTGAGGCCGGTGGTAGGATTGTGCAGCGTGATAGTATAACCCCCAACGGGAGGGGTATGGCCTCAGGGCAGCCGACGTGGATGATGGGGGTAGCAGGAACCACTCAGAGACGGTACGGTGTAGTTCAGGGTCTTTACTGGTAACAACGACAGACCCTCCCGGAGTACTTGCTAGCAAACGGGACCTGGTCAGTCTTTGAGCAGATGGGATCTCCCCTGGCCAGGCGTAGTTGTAGGCCTCCCAAACTGACTGTACTCTTCTGGCTACCTTGCTAGAAGCTGATGTAAGTAGCCCACGTCCCTGAGTGTACCGTGTGGTGCTCACCCGTATGGCCGGTGACTCGGGGCCTTCTAATGGCTTCCGCTCCACGATGGCGGTGCTGGTCCCACGCGTGTGACCGTGCCTTCGGGCTTCTGGGCCAGAGGACCTGAAATCCCCTGCCTGACGGATTCTGCTGCTGGGTAGGAGTTAGTCCCCACAGCCTCGGACTCCGGGTCCGGTAAAGAATCTTCTTAGTCAGGGCGAGCTCTGCAGCTGCCAGCCCCTGACTCCTTGTAACACTGCTGTTTCCTATGCTGCTTCTCTTCTCCACTCTCCTTGTCTGACTCACCCTGCCTCAGCCCCGGGTTTATACAGGGGAAGTTCTTCCCCTCCCAAGACTGGGCAGGAGGTGTGGCATGCACAGGATCCCTGACCAAAGGACCTCCCACCTGCTCTCAGACATAACATTACATTACTGTGGAAAACCAGACCCCTGGGGTGCCACAGATACTCACCTAAAAAAAAGACTAGGGTGGATTTATGAGTTCTGCCTAATATACACTGCTCAAAAAAATAAAGGGAACACTTAAACAACAGAATATAACTCAGAGTAAATCAAACTTCTGTGAAATCAAACTGTCCACGTAGCAAGCAACACTGATTGACAATCAATTTCACATGCTGTTGTGCAAATTGAATAGACAACAGATGGAAATTATTGGCAATTATCAAGACTCAATAAAGGAGTGGTTCTGCAGGTGGGGACCACAGACCACATTTCAGTACCAATGCTTTCTGGCTGATGTTTTGGTCACTTTTGAATGTTGGTTGTGCTTTCACACTCGCGGTAGCATGAGACGGACTCTACAACCCACAGAAGTTGCTCAGGTAGTGCAGCTCATCCAGGATGGCACATCAATGCGAGCTTTGGCAAGAAGGTTTGCTGTGTCTGTCAGCGTAGTGTCCAGAGGCTGGAGGTGCTACCAGGAGACAGGCCAGTACACCAGGAGATGTGGAGGGGCCGTAGGAGGGCAATAACCCAGCAGCAGGGCCGCTACCTCCACCTTTGTGCAAGGAGAAACAGGGGGAGCACTGCCAGAGCCCTGCAAAATGACCTCCAGCAGGCCACAAATGTGCATGTGTCTGCACAAACGGTTGGAAACCGACTCCATGAGGGTGCTATGAGGGCACGACGTCCGCAGATGGGGGTTGTGCTCACAGCCCAAAACCGTGCAGGACGCTTGGCATTTGCCACAGAACACCAGGATTGCCACTGGCGCCCTGTGCTCTTCACAGATGAAAGCAGGTTCACACTGAGCACATGTGACAGATGTGACAGAGTCTGGAGATGCCGTGGAGAGCGATCTGCTGCCTGCAACATCCTTCAGCACAACCGGTTTGGCAGTGGGTCAGTAATGGTGTGGGATTTCTTTGGAGGCCCGCACAGCCCTCCATGTGCTCTCCAGAGGTAGCCTGACTGCCATTAGGTACCAAGATGAGATTCTCAGCCCATTTGTGAGACCATATGCTGCTGCGGTTGGCCCTGGGTTCCTCCTAATGCAGGACAATGCCAGACCTCATGTGGCTAGAGTGTGTCAACAGTTCCTGCAAGATGAAGGCATTGAAGCTATGGACTGGCCCGCCCGTTCCCCAAACCTGAATCCGAATGAGCACACCTGGAACATCATGTTTCGCTCCATCCACCAACGTCATGTTGCACCACAGACTGTCCAGGAGTTGGCAGATGCTTTAGTCCAGGTCAGGGAGGAGATCCCACAGGAGACCATCCGCAACCTCATCAGGAGCATGCTCAGGCATTGTAGGGAGGTCATACAGGCACGTGGAGGTCACACACAATACTGAGCCTCATTTTGACTTGTTTTAATGGCATTACATTAAAGTTGGATCAGTCTGTAGTGTTTTTCCACTTTAATTTTGGGGGTGACTTCAAATCCAGGCCTCCATTGGTTAATCAATTTGATTTCCATTGATGATTTTTATGTGATTTTGTTGTCAGCACATTCAACTTTGTACAGAAAAAAGTATTCAATGAGAATATTTCATTCATTCAAATCTAGGATGTGTTATTTGAGTGTTCCCTTTATTTTTTTGAGCAGTGTAAATAAAGTGTAAAAAAATGTGATACATTTATCACAGCAGTTAAAGGGATTGTTCTGTCTAAAATGATAGGTCTGCAGTCACTCTATGTGAGTGGAAACTTGTGAATCCTCATAGCGCACGCACTGAGTGCTACGAGGAGCCTCTAGAGTCAGTGCAGGGAACGGTGGTCATGAGACCACAAGTATGCAATATGCATACTCCTGTTATGAACATAGCACACACACTCACAGGTAATGGAAAGAGGGAAGATCTGCTATAGGTAGATGTCGCATCCACACCCAGCTGGTCAATGTACAGACTGCAAAGATCCTATCCGCACAATTCAAAAACACCACCTTAAACCTGGCTTGCTAAAAGACCATCAAGAGGGTTTCTCGTACCTCCTGAGGAACCAGAGGGGAGGCCGTAACACACAGTCAACAAGAGGGGAGGAAAATGTGCAGGAAGATATGAAAACGCAGGGTGAGAAAATTAATACATGTTCATATAAGGTAGAAAGGGACAGCTAAGGAGAGCCAAAAGAAAATGGAACAAGTATAACCTCTCAGAAACCTAAAGAGGTGAAAGGAAGAGAAACTGAGAAGGAAAACAAACAGACTGACTGCAGCAATTCAACTGGTCTTTACCATGCAAGGTAAACACCTTACCTGAAGGGCTAAAACCCTAAACCCAAGTCCACCTAGAGGTATAGTCAGCAAGGAAATGCAGTGAAGGTTGGACATATAAAACCCTACCCAGAATGTGATAGGGCAGACCAGAACAGGAAAATGGAAAACACCTGGAGAGGAGCAAACCAAGAAGGGAGAACAAAGACAATTGGAGCCATCATCATTTGGACAAGGAAGAAAAGGCAATAGTTCAGCAGAGGAACCGACCCCGGAGCAACAGATCTGCGGATTGAATCCCCAAACTGAGCATTTAACCTCCCAGCCAGAATCCGACTATACTGTTTCTAGCCTCGTGCAATACACTTGCGTTGAGCGCACCGGAAACAGTTCCCCACGCTGACACTGGAGAATCCTCACAGTGCGCAGGACATGCTCTGTGAAGATTAACAAGTCTGCAGTCACATAAAATGACTGCTTTAGTCCAGATAAACTCTTTAATACTGGATGATAAATTGATGTATTTTTAAATTGTCTTGATTTGTGCCAGAAATGTGTCCAAAATTTTGGTGCCTCCTAATCCCCACCCCCGTTATTGAAAAGGTACAAGAAATATCGAAAAAAGAAACAATATTAAAACTATAATGCAGTGAGACAGATTTTTTCAAGGCAAATTCTGCCACATTAAACTTAGTAAATCTTTCCCAATGTTGCCGATTTATCAAGACTGGCGTAGCACTAGCGTGCATTATGCCAGTCTTGCTGGAGTACAAGTGGGGAATTCATTAAGAGGCGCGTGCCACTTAC